>NW_023270451.1:24182323-24282367 GCF_011800145.1 Mirounga leonina
GGAAGGAAGGAAGGAAGGAAGGAAGGAAGGAAGGAAGGAAGGAAGGAAGGAAGGAAGGGAGGGAGGGAGGGAGGGAGGGAGGAAGGGAAGGAGAGAAGGAGGGAGGGAGGGAGGGAGGAGAAGAGGGAGGAGGAGGAATGAGAATCAATTCGTGTTTCAATATCTGATAAAGAAAAGTTTTGCCCCGGAGTTGTCTTTCTTCTTAGGTGCTGGAAGAGTTCATCTCTCTGCCTGGGTTATAGTAACACCTGAGTACCTATTTCTTATCCAGAGCTGCAAAGAAAATCCTTTCAAAACATATTGTTTATCACCATAACTCATTTCTTAAAAATCCAATAAACTGTGGAACTGTACAAATATTCCCTTAGCATATAAACATATGTCTTTTATAGAAATATGTTCACATGATGCCATTAGTACCAAAAATAGGATACAGAAGTGAAAACAAAGCCCTTTAGTTAGAAAAGGGGCTTAGGCATATTGCTTTTTTGGATTTCCTGTCTAGATCCTCAGCTGGATCTGGCCCTCAATTTACGTACCTTGAAAGGGATAACAAATCAGAAACCTTCAGAAAAAAAAAAAACAACATTAAGAGCAATATTATTACTTCTCCTTTATTTTTTTAAAAGATTTTATTAATTTGAAAGAGAGAGAGAGCACGGGAAGGGGTAGGGGGAAGGACAGAGGGAGAAGCAGACTCTCAACTAAGCAGGGAGCCTGATGCAGGCTCAATCCCAGGACCTTGGGATCATGACCTGAGCCGAAGGCAGACGCTTAACCGACTGAGCCACCCAGGTGCCCCAACTTCTCCTTTATTTTTCATGAAAGCTCTCTAATGAGCAATAAGAGAGCAATAGGCAAACAAATAATAAATAAAGTGTTAATATCTCATGAATATCTTTACTACATAGTGAGGTTAATATCTTTAATATATATTAAATTTTTACAAATCAATAAGAAAAAACAATAACTCCAATTTTAAAGTGGGGCAAAGAAGTGCACAGTCAATTCATGAAGGAAGAAGCCCAGATGTACAGCAAATATAAAGAAATGTTCAACACCACAAGTCAATAAAAGCTATAACAATGTATCATTTTTTAAAATATCATATTAGCAAAAGTTTTAAAGACTGATAATACTCCATATTGGTAAAGGTATTGTAAAAACAGGCACTCTAAAAAGTGACACAATGTTTCTGAAAAACTTAGCCAAATACACGAAAATCTTTAAAAATTACATTCCTTTTTATTTTTTTGCCAGAATTTTTCATTTAAAAATTTTCTTAAGCAATTGGACAAGAAGACAGAGAAGTACCTACAGCATGTTCCTTGCAGCCTTGTTTATAATACCAAAACTTTAGAAACAGCCTAAGTAACAATAATGAACTGGCTAAATAATCATACAACAGAATGGCTGGAAGAGAAGTGTACAAATTGTACATTAAGTACTGCAGTAAGGATATTATGATCCCATTTCTGTGAATAAAAATGTGTGGATATGGATGTGGATGTATAAATGCAATAAATATCTCTGGAAATAAGTTTATGCACCAAGAAATATCTGTTGAATAAATGAGCCAATAAATAAGTTAATAGTGGTTATCTCCAGATATCAATATTATGGGTGATTGTGTGTGTTTTGCTGATTTACATTTTAAAATTTTATACAAATTACATGGATTTATTTTTAATTTTAAGGAAATGCTTTAAAAAATGCAAAGTACTGAGAGGAACCAGATTAATTTAGAGCTCTGTTTTTCTTCTACTACATTTAACAGAATGCAGAGAGAGAAATGTCCTCAATTCTTAAGAAAACTGATGATTGATCTAGTAAATGGATGAAAGAATTTATTCACATAAAAATACCTGCCTTTGAAGTTAAGGTAAGTCAAAACTCTAGATTCTGAATATATGCAGGTTACGTAAGTAAAACCTGCCTGAAGGCAGCTTTTGTGGACACACCCAATTTTAAGAAACATCATTTTGTACTAAAGACAACAATTTGCCTTTTTGATCCCATTCTTCTTTTTATTCAGCTTACACTGGCTTTCTCAGCCATGTCTGAACCTCTCGCTTCACCCACATGCCAAAATGCCAGTCTTATATTCCACTCAAAAGGAAGATATTGCTGACTTGGAATACAACTTTTTTGAAAACAATATACGTTCCCCACATTCCTTCTCAGATTGTATGATAACAGGAAAAACTATATGAAACCCCAAATGCCAGAGCATGTATTAGAAATCAGATCCCTTTTTAACAGATACCATTATTAACTAAACTCTGAACGATTATTTTTTTTTAAAGATTTTATTTATTTATTTGACAGAGAGAGACACAGTGAGAGAGGAAACACAAGCAGGGGGAGTGGGAGAGGGAGAAGCAGGCTTCCTGTGGAGCAGGGAGCCCGATGCGGGGCTGGATCCCAGGACCCTGGGATCATGACCTGAGCCGAAGGCAGACGCTTAATGACTGAGCCACCCAGGCACCCCTAAACTCTGGACAATTAAAAGGTTTCCACTCTATGGTTAGAGCAAAGTGAGTTCCTCACTTACTAATGTATAGAACTGTACAAAGCACCAAGGATACAGAAATGAACAAGAAACATCCTCCAAACTCAAGGAAGTCACAATGCTGTAGGGTGATTAAAGGTGCCAATGGTAGCCTAAACTTTAACAGAACCCCTCAGGAGCAACCAGTTCTGCCTAGGGGCACAAGAAAGGTAGGGATGATCTTTGAGATGGAATTTAGAAAGTGAATATGCATTCCCCAGGTGTGAAAAGACTGGAAGGACATTTCAAGAAGAAAGAACAGCAGACACAAAGGCAAGATGGCAGAAAAGTGTAATAGTAGATGTGGCAAAATTCTAGCTCAGCAGGACTTGAAAATGATGGTAGGAAGTGCATTTGGCCTGAATGATAAATTAACAGTTACCTAGATGTTCAGTTTTATGTGACTGAGTTTCACATACCTAAAGACTGCTGTATTTAAGTGATTGATTGGTGTCTCAAACTAGCTCTTTGTTCAGCTATAGTGGTAATTGCCTTTATTCTAAAATGGAATCTTTTTTTCCTTGCCAAGAAAGGAGTGATTTCACTTTTGTCTCTCTTCCCTTTTGGTTCTTTGCATTTATGTTTTACAGACACACAGACACACCCATTAAGCTAGGGTTTCAATGAAAAAAAAAAAAAAACCTAGCCAATCCAGTTATAACATCATCATTGGTGATGTTAACGTGGAGACAGTTGCCTTCTTATTGCTCAATAGGGTGAGACTGAAAAAAGCTTGGGCATGTGCATGGAGCCAATGTGTCTGGCTTCAGCCACCTCCTTCTCCTACATTGCCAAGGAAGCAGAAGCAAAGGAACCATCTCCTTATTGTTCTCTTGCATAAATGGGCCAACTGCCCATGGGGGGTGGGTGGTGTCTGGCATTTACATGACCTGCTATGGAAGGGTGGGGTTACTGTCTCAAAATCCCTGCTCTTAAAAACTAAGGAAAGGAGTTCCTTCCAACTCAGTAAAGGAACAGAGAGTGAAGAATCGACCTGCAAGCCTGCTTGCTGCTATTAACAGGAAACAATGCTAGACCACCACGGATAGCAAGGACAGCTGAAGAAAATGCAGTCTAGGCTGCTATAGGAAATGTGAAGATTGCCAGCTCTTCACTATGCTGGCCAGCATCAAAAGGCCACCTCATTTTTCTTTGGACCAGATACACACAAGCACGCACTTTTGAATCTGGCATCACAGATGTTGAGACACAATTTTGCAGAGCAGTTTATGATGACATTTATGAGCTATGCCTCACAGTGACCTCTTAAGGTGAGTGAAGGCAATCCAACAGATGGGGAAACTAAAGCGTCAGGTCTCAGCAAGTTGAAGCCCATTAAAGGGAGTGACAAACCAACAGACCGTTCAAACCAACAAATTTAACTCCTGATGGGGGGTGTGTTTGCTTTCGAATGGGAGAGGATAAGTATATTTAGGGAGAGAAGTTAGATAAAGATAAGCACTGGGAGAAAAATATAGGAGGCAATTCGAAATCAAACCCTTCTTTAATATGCAGCCAACTCAAAGCATGAAAAACTAGATTCTAGAAATAGTACAAATATACCTACATAGGACAGTTTCCTATTCCACTAATAAAGAAGCTGATTTCATCAAAACTGAGAGGCAAAAATAATTTCAAAAGATATCAGACACACAGACTACGTTCAGTTCTAGACAAAGAAACAGCAGAAGTTGAAGGTCAGACCGCACCATTAAACAGCCAGATGTGGACCTAGTGGCTGCAGGGATTACCTAAACATGGCTCAGATAGGTTTGAATGGTGGCATCTCTATCAATGGCCTGCCATCATGAGGACTTCTGCACAACCCTTTGGCTCAGAGAGCCTAGATACTCAATGTACTCTCCTTAATGTATCGTGTCACATTACTACCATACAAGATTCTGGGTAAAGATCTATTTTTCCATCAAAAAAACTTTTAAATTTTTATTAAACTCCTCCAGCAAGATAACTGTTTTTAAACAAATTTCTTTTGGAGGTGGCAAAATCTGTGAGACAAAGGTTAAGATGTGTCATTTCACTTTTTTTATAAGAACATTTTTAACAGTAAAATTTTTCCTCTTTAAAATCTTGATTCAATTCTATTTGCCATCAGTGAAGTATAAAAAGCCTGCACAACACAGGAGAGAGACCATTGACAACCTTGTCAAAAAGGAGGTCATATCTCACCATGCTAACTGCAGCCAAGAATAAATTTCAGGTACCAGGATTCTGCTTTTCAGATCTTAGCTCATGTTGCTTCTATTGTGAATGTAGCCTACTGAAATCCATATTCTTCTTTTTTTAGCTGTATTAAGTTTTCCATCTGCCTGGGGCATTGGAAGCATGGTCTCAGGCCAACCTGAATTTGGATCCCACCTCCCAGCTTATGAGCTGGAGACCTTGAGCTTTCCTCCATTTTTCTGTTTGATCTCTCAGAGTTTTCCTATCTTTGTCTGTTAAAAATGACATCAGGTTATTTTGAAGGCAAACTGGAGGGCTATGTTAGAGCAAATAGTGAATGGTGAGTGACAACCATGGTCCATCCAGCTGCCAAAAAAGAAACGAGCACCATCCTTGACTTGTCCCTCTCTCTCCCATCCTGTCAGTCCCTTCTTCTCCACTCCCACTCCCACTGCTTCCTCTCAGGCCATCAGGCTCACATCTTTCATCTAACCCTCCCTGCACTCTCTCTGCACTCTGTATGCTGCCACCGTATTGTACTTCCTCAACCACGGTGTGATCCTATCATTGCCTGCTTTCACTCCTCCAGTGTCCCCCGCTGCACTTGGGATAAAGTCAAGGCAACTCATTACCTGACTCCAATACACCTCCCTTTCCAGTCTCACCTCTCACTTTATCCCTTCCTCTACCCCTTCCCATCCCTTTCCCAAATCTCTCTGCTCCAACCATACTGGACTATTTATAGTAGTTAATATTAGAAGTAAAATTATCTAAGATTTAGTTTAAGTGCCACCTCTTCTTGGAAACCTGCCCTGACTCACCCTCTCACCATACCCATTCTGAATTGAGAGCCCCTTCCAAAGTCTCTCAAAGCACCCATGCTCCCCTTAATCATAGCACATGTTTCTCTGGTTAGTGATTATTTGTGGGCTCCTTAAAAATAAAGATTGTCTTTTTTGTCTTGGTAATCCTGACACCTAGCCCAGTGCTTGGCATGTGGGATGTACTTCATGATTGTGAATGAATATATGAACTCATATACCTAGCACAGTGTTAAAATGCATAGTAGGCATTCAATGAGGGCTAGCATGGTTTCTTTTCCTTCTTTCTCAGATAAGGTCCAGAATCAAGGGATTTCTGGAATGGTGATTGTTCTGCAAGAACTACTGTAAAGTTTTACCCTTCTATATATCCCAGGACATAACTGCCTACTTTCTACCCCTCCTTCCCATCTCTCTAAACACACAGACACACAGGCAGGCACACACACACACACACACACAAACTGCACCACCACATCCCACTGAGGCATCTCCAGCATCTCAGAGAGATTCCTTAAACTAACCTGCCCCTCCATGGAACCTCTAGCCATTGGACCCTTGGATTCCTTAAGAGTCACCCGGGGAACTTGTTAAAATGTAGATGTCCATTTCCCACCACACCCCCAGCAAGTCTGGGGTAGAACCCAATGATTATAATTTTCAAAATTCTCCCCAGAGTAATTCAGAAGATCTGCCAGGATTAGGAACTGCTGCCCACGGGTCAAACTTACAGTTTCAAAGTCTAAAAGGAAACACAACTCCATCTACCTCTTTCCCGCTACTCAGCAGTAAGCCAGGCATGCCGCTGCTGCCAAGAGAGGAAACAAAAAGGAAGTGTGTATTTTTATTCATGTGTTTAGTTATACTTTGTGTTCCAACACAATTTAGGGAGCCCTAGGACAATAGTACTCTATCAATAAATGGGAATTCATGGAACCTCACAAAGTCTATATCCATCAGATAGCCAGTCCTTATGTGAAGTGAAGAATGTGTTTCCTTTGACTTTGAACAGGGTCCTTCTGTGATATCACCTCTCCCTTTCCTGACACTCTTCACAAAGTTGTACAACTTTGGGACCATGATGCTTCTTCTTTTTTTTTTTTAATTTTTTATTGTTATGTTAATCCCCATACATTACATCATTAGTTTTAGATGTAGTGTTCCATGATTCATTGTTTGTGCATAACACCCAGTGCTCCATGCAGAACATGCCCTCCTCAATACCCATCACCAGGCTAACCCATCCTCCCACCCCCCTCCCCTCTAGAACCCTCAGTTTGTTTTTCAGAGTCCATCGTTTCTCATGGTTCGTCTACCCCTCCGATTTCCCCCCCTTCATTCTTCCCCTCCTGCTACATTCTTCTTCTTCTTCTTCTTCTTCTTTTTTCTTTCTTAACATATATTGCATTATTTGTTTCAGAGGTACAGATCTGAGATTCAACAGTCTTGCACAATTCACAGCACTTACCAGAGCACATACCCTCCCCAGTGTCCATCACCCAGTCACCCCATCCCCCCCCCACTCCAGCAACCCTCAGTTTGTTTCCTGAGATCAAGAATTCCTCATATCATTGAAGTCATATGATACATGTCTTTCTCTGTTTGACTTATTTCGCTCAGCATAATACCCTCCAGTTCCATCCACGTCGTTGCAAATGGCAAGATCTCATTCCTTTTGATGGCTGCATAATATTCCATTGTATATATATACCACACCTTCTTTATCCATTCATCTGTCGATGGACATCTTGGCTCTTTCCACAGTTTGGTTATTGTGGACATTGCTGCTATAAACATCGGGGTGCATGTACCCTTTCGGATCCCTACTTTTGTATCTTTGGGGTAAATACCCAGTAGTGCAATTGCTGGATCATAGGGTAGCTCTATTTTCAACTTTTTGAGGAACCTCCATACTGTTTTCCAGAGTGGCTGCACCAGCTTGCATTTCCACCAACAGTGTAGGAGGGTTCCCCTTTCTCCGCATCCCCGCCAACAACTGTCGTTTCCTGACTTGTTAATTTTAGCCATTCTGACTGGTGTGAGGTGGTATCTCATTGAGGTTTTGATTTGGATTTCCCTGATGCCGAGCGATATTGAGCACTTTTTCATGTGTCTGTTGGCCATTTGGATGTCTTCTTAGGAAAAATGTCTGTTCATGTCTTCTGCCCATTTCTTGATTGGATTCTTTGTTCTTTGGGTGTTGAGTTTGATGAGTTCTTTATAGATTTTGGATACTAGCCCTTTATCTGATATGTCATTTGCAAATATCTTCTCCCATTCTGTCAGTTGTCTTTTGGTTTTGTTGACTGTTTCCTTTGCTTTGCAAAAGCTTTTTATCTTGATGAAGTCCCAGTAGTTCATTTTTGCCCTTGCTTCCCTTGCCTTTGGCGATGTTTCTAGGAAGTTGCTGCGGCTGAGGTTGAAAAGGTTGCTGCCTGTGTTCTCCTTTAGGATTTTGATGGACTCCTGTCTCACATTGAGGTCTTTCAACCATTTGGAGTCTATTTTTGTAGCACCAAGTACCACTCCCACTACTGAACATGTGGTGGAAGGAAATGGTCCAGTTTCATTCTTCTGCATATGGCTGTCCAATTTTCCCAACACCATTTGTTGAAGAGACTGTCTTTTGTCCATTGGACATTCTTTCCTGCTTTGTCAAAGATGAGTTGACCATAGAGTTGAGGGTCCATTTCTGGGCTCTCTATTCTGTTCCATTGATCTATGTGCCTGTTTTTGTGCCAGTACCATATTGTCTTGATGATGACAGCTTTGTAATAGAGCTGGAAGTCCGGAATTGTGATGCCACCAGCTTTGCTTTTCTTTGTCAACATTCCTCTGGCTATGCGGGGTCTTTTCTGGTTCCATACAAATTTTAAGATTATTTGTTCCATTTCTTTGAAAAAAGTGGATGGTATTTTGATGGGGATTGCATTGAATGTGTAGATTGCTCTAGGTAGCATTGACATCTTCACAATATTTGTTCTTCCAATCCATGAGTATGGAACGTTTTTCCATTTCTTTGTGTCTTCCTCAATTTCTTTCATGAGTATTTTATAGTTTTCTGTGTACAGATCCTTTGTCTCTTTGGTTAGATTTATTCCTAGGTATCTCATGGTTTGGGGTGCAATTGTAAATGGGATCAATTCCTTAATTTCTCTTTCTTCTGTCTTGTTGGTGTATAGGAATGCCACTGACTTCTGTGCATCGATTTTATATGCTGCCACTTTACTGAATTCCTGTATGAGTTCTAGCAGTTTTGGGGTGGAGTCTTTGGGGTTTTCCACATAAAGTATCATATCGTCTGCAAAGAGTGAGAGTTTGACTTCTTCTTTGCCAATTTGGATGTCTTTGATTTCTTTTTGTTGTCTGATTGCTGTGGCTAAGACTTCCAATACTATGTTGAATAGCAGGGGTGATAGTGGACATCCCTGCCGCGTTCCTGACCTTAGGGGGAAAGCTCTCAGTTTTTCCCCATTGAGAATGATATTCGCTGTAGGTTTTTCATAGATGGCTTTTATGATATTGAGGTATGTACCCTCTATGCCTATACTCTGAAGAGTTTTGATCAAGAAAGGATGCTGTACTTTGTCAAATGCTTTTTCTGCATCTATTGAGAGGATCATATGATTTTTGTTCTTTCTTTTGTTAATGTATTGTATCACGTTGATTGATTTGCAGATGTTGAACCAACCTTGCAGCCCAGGGGGGACCATGATGCTTCTGAGGGAACTCAGCAATTTCTTATGCTGTCACTTGGCATTTCTGTGACATCACTTAACACTGATATAATACTAGTCAGGCAAAAGTATTGTAGTAAGAAGAGGGAAAAGTACTGGAACTAATAGAGGCTAACAGGGGTTTTTATAATATCCATTACACTTGGTGCATGGTTCTCCTTTTTGACATTATAGCAGCGCAAAATAAAGGAGTACTTATTTTTAAAAAACTAAACCAATTTAGAATTTCTCCCATCTGTGGTCTAAAAATCATCTCAGATTTGTTGCATGAGCACTCAAGAAAAAGTTAAATTTCCATAATTTTTCTATTTCTCATTTTATTTCCCTTTAGGGTCCTTAAGGGATTGAAGGAAAAGTGCAGTTGTACTTTAGGAGTATAACTTTGGAAAATCCCAAACAATTTCCCCTGCTGCCTCAGTGTGTCCTTTTTCATTTTCTCCAAGGGGAACAAAAATGCCGAAGTCCTAGAAAGAGAGTTGCCTTCTGAAATATTTTTAGGCAGTATAGAAAAGGAAAAGTTGAGAAGTTCAGAGAAATAGGCTTCCTAGTTATTTTTTCTTCCTTTTGGTGCTACCAACTTCATTTTGTAAGTGTGATTTCCACATTCAGTAGGATGGTCTCCACCATGCCACCTTGAACCGAGAGCAGATAACACTGACCTAGAAATCTGCCAGGACTACTATGATCCTGGCTCCTGTCCCTGACTCCTTCCCCAAATTCCCAAGTAATTTTGAATTACTTTTCTTGTAGGGTGACCAGGAATTTTAGCCATACCCCTCAGTGCAAGAGATTGCATAAGAATAGAGAAGCAATGGCTGGCTACATGGAATAGAGCCTAGAAAGACCTTCCTTGGCTTGGAAATCCTCTATTTTAAGTGGTTCCAAGACTTTTGTTTTCTCCTCATTCTGATAGTGACCACTAGCAATAAGCATGACCAAATAGGAATTTCCTCAAAGCACACTCTTCTTGGTATAGCAAAGCACCAGCAACAAAAATAATATACCAGTTTTGGGGCCTTCCCTCACCCTACTTAGGTGGCCAAAGAACAGCTCCTTCTAAATCCCTTCACTTCTGACAATCCATCTGCCCTCCTGCACTATAGTCTCAGGGGAAAATCACTGTGCAATTGCACATGTCCCCTGCATTCCTCCTTAAGACCCAGCTACCAGAAGACATGCATGAAGTTCTTGGAGCAACTTCTATGCTACTACTGTCCTATGAGGTCATTATTCCTTGATATGCTAGTAGTTTCCAAACTGAAGTGGGGGTGTAAGAAAATATCCTCCCCCCATAGCCATCACACCCTGCTATTAGGCCACAAAACAGTGCTGCCTTATACTTAGCTTTTTATTAGCCCCACTCTTTTTCCAGCCTCATCTCCTGAAGACTCGCCCTGGTCCAAAGAGGGAGGCCTCAGAGGCAATAAGGGCGCCAACTTCCTTTGATGCCCTTGTTTTAGAAATTTCTCCCCAGGATGATTTACTTCCTCATTTAGCACACAGTTGGAGGCCTTGAGGGTGATCCTTACCCCCCAGCAATTTAAGGCCAGGAGGCCGAAGATCAGCTGTGAAGCTCTGTCCACCCATTTCTGCTTTTTAGATCTCTAGGAATACCACTCACTCATGGGAAGTTAGGTCGGAATTTATGGTAGGCATATAGCTTACGTCCTCATCCTGAGATTTCTTTCATTCTACTTACCTCACCATGTTACAACAAAAATAACACTTCACCCATCCATTCATTTGTCCCTTCAACACATGTTCATTGAGTATCTCATATGTTCCAGGTACTGCTCCTGGTGCTTGGGCTATGTCAGTGAGCAAAATAGGTAAAAAACCTTTGCCCTCATGGAGTTTGATCCTAGTGAGAAAAACAATAAACAAAACAAAATGCAGAAGTAAGTTATATAGTATGTTAGAATATGTGCTGTAGAAGGTATAGAACTGGATAGGAGAGATCCGGAGCGAGGGAACAGAGTGGGGAACTGGGTGCAATTTAAATAGAATGATCAGGGTATGGCTCACTTAGAGGGTGACATTTGAGCAAGACTAGAACCAGGTGAGTGAGTTAGCATTTTGGTAGCTGGGAGAAGAGCTTTCCAGGCAAAAAGAATAGCAAGTATAAACCTTAAGGAAGCATGTTCTAGAAATGGCAATGAGAAGAATATGGATGGAGCAAAGTGGGAGAAGGAATGGGACCAGATTACTTTGCCAGGCCTAGGAGATTTGTTGTTCACAAAATACCTTCTCATACATTTAATATTACCAACCTTGTAAAAATAAGTTCCATAGTTAAAATAATAGAGATTCACAGATCATTCAAAACTCTTTTTTTAGCCAACACTGTCAAATCTGGTTCAGTGAAAAATTTGTATCAGAACAATGATGTATAAATAATGCTGATAAATATAATTTAATTTTCATCTGTTTTCCCTTTCTACCCCTCCTTCAGGGCCCTGAATAATCCCCTGTAGAATGTCCACCCGTATTGTTGATGTTTCACTACAATTATGGAGAATTGGCTTCAATTCTGAGGCCACACAGAGATGAAATTTCATGGGGGGAAGTTTGTTCATTTAAAAAATCAAGTTTTACATGTGTAGCTTTTAGTTTGCTACAGAAAAATAATGCCTCCAGGGAAATAGGAGGCCCAGGCTAGGAGCAGCCATTAACAGCACTTGACAACTTGGAGAAACCAAGGAGCGAGAGAGCCAGAGCCCACAGCCAATCCTTCAGCAAGTCCTGTCAGCATTTCTCTCAGTTTATCCCCAGTCTAACTGCTTTGCTCCACCTCAACACTCAAGCCTTCAGTTCTCACCTTGACTACAACAGCTCCTAACTGGTATCTTACCATGCTGTCTTCACACCCTTCTGGAGAGGAGGAAGCCAGCTGAGTGTGGTGCTAGAAAACATAAGGCTAGTTGATCTTGGGTGGCCCTTGAAAGCCACATGAGGAGTTTGGATTTTTTTTTCTGGGTGAGATGGGAAACCACTATAGAGTCGTGATCTGGGAAATAACATGATCTATTTAAGTTTAAAAAGCAAAAAAAAAAAAGTTCTTGGTTGCTGCTTAGAGAGTTAACTGTACTAAGAGCTGAAGCAGGGAGAGCAGCCTCTGGCTGCTGTAGCAGAAGAAATGAGCAGACCTTGAGTCTCTCTGGCTCTTCCTTGTAAACTCCAAGCTTCTTCTCACTTCATGACCTTTGCCCTTCCCAGCGCCTTAGTGTCGAACACTGTTTTCCTAAATCATCCAATGGCTCGTTCGCTCTTCACTTAAGTGTCACCTCCACAGAGGCTTTCCCTGACCACTCTATCAAAGACAACCCCCATCTCTGCCAGTCATTCTCTGTCCCCTCATTTTTTCCTCCTGCTATTGACTATTACCTGATATTTCACGTAGTATGTATCTTTGTTGTTATTTAATCTGTCTCCTCCAGAGGAGTTTATATTCTCCGGGGGCAGGGACCTTGTCTGTCTTTTTTGCTGCTGTAGTTCCAGCACCTGGAACTGTGATTGGCAGAGAATAAACATAATAGGGATTCAATAAATATTTGTTGCATGCATGCACAGATAGATAGATGGATGGATGAATATGTTCGTCTGCTTATAGCACAGTCTGAAACGAATGAAATAGAACCAAGTTCTATTTCTTTAAAAAAACACTTATATTTCCAGAAAAAAGGAGATAATGTATAAAAAGCACCAGATACCTGATACATAATAATCATTCATTTTTTATTGAGGGTTCACTCTATTCTAGGCAGTACCATGAGTTTTACTTAATTTGTCTGATTGTATCCTTCAGCAGCCCTAAAAGGTAGATATTATTATTCTGATTTTACAGGCAAGGAAACTGAAATTTGGAAGAGTCCATACTCTTAGGAACACTTGTAATTTCATTGCCTTCCAATTCCGAGAAGCCCTTGAAAAGGTGGCTTTAGCCTTGAAAAAGAAAAGTTGCTGATAGGCTTGTTTAAAAGCCGAGAAGTTGTTAGAGTTTTAAAGCCTAAATTGGACCTGATGTCAGCTGATCCGATGACCTTCCCTTTTTTATTTTAGGTAATCCGGTAATCTCTCAGTGATGAGCAGAGCATGCACTCTCCATTAATACTGGGTGCAGTTAGACGACGCTGCTTCCAGCCTCGGGTGCCCAGTGGGAAGCCATAATTGACAAGACAGATCTGAGTGGGGCAGCATGGTCACAGGCCGGTCACCTTTCCTGTCCATTCCTGCTCATGGAGCTTGCTGCACTGATTTACTGCTCACCTCCACTTTGACCCATGGCTGATGCCCTGGACTGGACATTCCTAGGTCGAATTCTGTTCCTAACCCAGATGTTGCTGAGGTGAGTCAAAAACACCTCACTGAATCTCACCTGAAAAGTTAAACAAAATGCCCTATCTATTCCTCACTCTCAGGATGAGCTAATACCCCCAAAATACGGGAAGTTCCTCAGAAGAAGGCCACGTATATAGTCAAAGTAATATTGTGAGCTTCAAATTTGGAATTTAAAAAGGCACTGGAAGAAGTGACTGTATGCAGATTTGCTGCATCCTTTACAATATAGTCATCATATGATCAACTTAATTTTCATTTAAAATACTTTCTTATGTTCCTAAGCATAAAGTTAGGAAAGATCTGACTTCCTGAAAATAATGACTGTGCATAATTTTGTTGTATTTTTAGATTGTCCACAGCTGGAATGTGGTGTTTATATTTATCCCTTTGAATATTAATGAGAAAGTTTATATTTGTATCTAGTATCCTAATAACATTAGGATGCCCCAGCCCCCTGGCCTTGTATGGATAGACCAGGTGATTCACCTATTCTCATCTTTAGAGCTTCGTTTCTAAAGACTTTATCATGAAGGGGTTACCTTTATAAAGATTTGGCATGCCTGTTTTTTTTTTTTCCTCCTCTTTCAGCAATGGATTCTTTTCTGAGACACACATTGATTTGTAGGAAGGCAGTCTGAGAAGCAATTTGTTCAAGAGCAGAGATTGTGGTCTGTGCAGAAAAATGTACAAAATCTCTTTCCAAGGCAAGTCAGGAGGATCTGTGGGTCTAATCCTGCACGCCTAATGGGTGCAAGACTTTCTTATACTTCAGTACCTGAGGCTGTTTACAAATGAACACAGATCAAGGTGATATTCTGCTCAGGACAGCACTGTGAGGGGAACTATAGAGTCTTTTGGTTCATGACCTATTTGAAATGATACAACACCCTTGATTCAAGGACAGAATTCCGGCTGATGCAATGCCAAGTTGGGTGGGCCAGTACTGAGTACTATGATGAAAGCCCTTCACGAAGGGGCGCCTGGGTGGCTCAGTTGCTTAAGCGACTGCCTTCGGCTCAGGTCATGATCCTGGAGTCCCGGGATCGAGTCCCACATCGGGCTCCCTGCTCGGCAGGGTGCCTGCTTCTCCCTCTGACCCTCCCCCCTCTCATGTACTCTCTCTCATTCTCGCTCTCTCAAATAAATAAATAAATCTTTAAAAAAAAAAGAAGAAGAAAGAAAGCCCTTCACAATGGTTTCCAAAGAATGGGGACCAGAAGCACTAAAACAAGTACTTTCACAGAGCTGCAAGAGAAAGGACTGCCAGTATTGCAGCCCATGGAAAAATGCTGCCTTAGCTCTATGGCTCTAAGCACAGTTCTGGGCTTAGAGAGGGGCTCTGGCAGGAGGCAAGGGAAGGAAGCTGGGGCCCTCCCCATCAGAGATGCAAGGCTGTTACACACACGCACACACACACATACACACATCAATGTCTTTAGCAAGACACATGTCACATTTTTATGATAAGCAAATATTATAATAGTAAATAGTCTCCTCTTCTCATAGAAGTGGGGAAGATGAAAGTTCTTCAGAAGGAATGTAGGAGAGTTAGAGTCCTGGGCTCCCAGATGTGACGGTGGTCTGTGACTGATCAGGTGATGGAATAGTCAGCTTTCGGTTTCACTGTATTTTTTGTGCTTCAAGGAATTCGGGACGTGTTCTGTGGCATACCTCTGCAGGGAAAGCATACCCGTAAGGGGCCCGGGTGGAAGGATAAAGTACAACTCTAAGCTAGTCAATTTAATCCTTAAAATCATCCCTCTCCCCACACCCAGCATCATTAATTCTGGGTTATCTCCCAAAAATCCTGGTCATGCTCATGAATCCTCAGCTTCATCACCCTCACACTTCACATGGGTGGTCCTCTATCCAATGCTCCTCCCATGGATGTTCTAATGGCTTCTGCTTTCCTATCATCCAACAGGAGCTAAAATGTCACCTCCTGAGAGAGACCCTCCCTGACCACACTGTCTAAAGTATTATCTCTCTTTTTTATTCGTAAATAAACCCTGTTTATTTTTCTCATGGTCTTTTTTTCTAACCTGTAATTCTTTCCTAGGTCTTTAAGACCTCCCTCTCCTATTTGAACATAAGTTCTTTTAGACTAGGGACGATATCTTCTTTATTACCATTCTCCACTCAGTTCAGTGACCAGCACATCATAGAAGGTATTCAATAGATATTTGTTGAGTGAATGAAACGGCTTAGCTGAAGCCCCACCTTCTCCACTTCAGTCCACAGTGATCTTCCCTTTCTCTGGCTCCATAAAGCTCTTAAAGTGGGTTCTGTGCTCACATTGTGCAGCACTTCATTATAGGGTCTTAATGGTTCCATGGTCCCGCCATCGTACCTCATTTATATGCTACTGGGATCAGGGATAAGATTGCCTATTCTTCCCTTTTCGCAAACCCCAGCATAGATCTCGATTCATTTGTCTTGAAGTAACAGAAATGTTAACTCTGGAAAGAAGAGTCTCCGCTGCCCCCTGGCTCCCTTAACACCTCTCGAGAACTTTATTTTTTTTAAGATTTTATTTATTTATTTGACAGAGAGAGACACAGCGAGAGAGGGAACATAAGCAGGGTGAGTGGGAGAGGGAGAAGCAGGCTTCCCCCCGAGCAGGGAGCCCGGTGCAGGGCTCGATCCCAGGACCCTGGGATCATGACCTGAGCCAAAGGCAGACACCTAACGACTGAGCCACCCAGGCACCCCTCACCTCTCAAGAACTTTAGACCTGCTGCCCAGATACTGCTCTAAGGACATGACATGAAACCCCAGGCCTTAGTTTCTGAGTATCTGGAGCAAGCTGTCACCTTCAGCAAAGCAGGTTTGCTTGTGGAAGTCTTGAACTTCGTGTAAACATTGCTCATTTCAGGCATACTGTGAAAAATCTAAACAGTCTAAATTAAGAGCTGATTGTAAGTTATTGCAGATTTCCTCCTGTTGCTTCCAGATTATTTGTTTAAAAGGATCTGGTAAATACCAGATCTTTATTATGATGACTAATGTTCTGCCAAAAGAAGAAGGAAAAAAAAAATCCTTTCAAAATTATTCTGCAGGGAAATGCAGGTGGCTCTGCCCAGCAGTGCAGATTTCCCCCCAGGCAGCCTGTCATTTCTAAGCCTTGGAAAGAGCTCTTTTAAGATTGGGACTTGCTTTCAAAATTGCTTTGACTAAGAAGCCAAAGCCTGTCGTCTTGCTAACATTCGCTCTATGTTGTCAATCTTAAGTGGTCAGCAAAATGACCCCCAAATGCCAGAATCCAAATGAATAATTCAGGCACTGAACTTTAGAATATATGCTTGAATCTTCAAGATAGGGAGTCCTAGCACCTGTCAAATGCTTGAAATGGGATGAGGCAGGAAGAAGATGGCAGTGTACAGAATGCAAAAAAGAAAAAAACTCATTTAGCTGAGCATCAGCTCCAGATTTCCAATTCAGACAAAATGGGAGCTCACAGTCTTGGCTCAGATTTAACTGGAAGAAAAATGGTGAAACGAAAGGAAAGAAACATTAGTTTTTCATCAGAGACTTAATCATGCAAGATGTCCTGAAATTTCAATTCTAGTGAGCCAGTGTTTTCAAGACTATTTGTGCTGTGCTCTCCAGCTAGCACCACACACATACTCACATGCACACATACCACCACCACCACATGTCCCCAAGGGCCAAATTAATATCTCCCTCAACCAGTAACTCTGATTAATTCCTAAACTACTATTGCCCTGGTGATTCCCTCAAAGAATGTAAGTCAGCCTTCACTTTGAAAACATTTACAAGGTCTCATACCCTTATAGGATAAAGCTGTGTACCAGATGGATACATGATAAAAATGAAATAATGAAGAAAATAACAATTGTACCATTTTGAACACTGCTATAGACTGAATTGTATCCAAAATTCGTATGTTGAAGCCCTAGCTGCTAGTGTGACTGTATTTGGAGTTAGGGCCTAAAAGAGGTTATTAAGGTTAAGTAAGGCCATAATCCCTTAAGACTAGTGTCTATAAGAACTGGTATTCTTGGATGCCTGAGTGGCTCATTCGTTAAGCGTCTGCCTTCGGCTCAGGTCATGATCCCAGGGTCCTGGGATGGAGTCCCACATCGGGCTCCCTGCTCGGGGGAAGCCTGCTACACTCTCCCACTCCCCCTGCTTGTGTTCCCGCTCTCGCTATCTCTCTCTCTGTCAAATAAATAAATAAAATCTTAAAAAAAAAAAAAAAAAAGAACTGGTGTTCTTATGAGAAGGGACACCAGACAACTCTCTTCTCTGTACACATGCACAGAGGAAAGGCCAAGTGAGGATTCAGCAAGCGGGTGGCCATCTGTAATGCAGGAAGAGAGGTCCCACCAAAAACCACCCCTGACAGTGCCTTGATTTTAGACTTCTAGCCTCCAGAAGTGTGAGAAAATTAATTTCTGTTATTTAAGCTCTCAGGTCTGTGGTATTCTGTTATGGCCTCCCGGGCAGACTAAGACAAACACTTAATATTGCTTGGTGACCACCAAGTGCTCCATATGCTTTATCTCGTCTAATCTTCACAATAACCCTGTGAGGTAGGCAGTATTGTTATCCCCATTTTGAATATGAGTGAACTGAGGCATAGAAAGGTTATGTAACTTTCCCACCCAAAGTCACACACAGTGGCAGAACTTTTTGACTCCAGATAGATATTAGAATAAGTAAATGAAAATAAATATCTTTCAGATAAATCAGGGCTTAAAATGGATTTTATTATGGCTTATATGTGTCATTTATTCTTTCTGTTTTTATTCTGGGATTTTTGTCAGTAGTACCAAGTTGAACTTAAGTTAATAACTCAGTCTAAATTAACCAACGTAATGAGCTCATAATGCTCACATTTAATCAATACCCACCAGGGAACAGTTACATTATCATTTTTCTCACACTGTTTTGCCTTTAGGGGATGGCGTGATCTGTTATTGAGCATAAAATAGTAGGTGGATTTAAGTCTTTTTATTAAGCAATGCTGTCAAGTACTGCAGTTAGAGCTGCAAATCTTGACTCATCTGGTGGGAAATGTGTTCTGGATTCTAAGAAGCCTGTTCCTTCCTTAATGCATATAATTTAATGGCAGGAATAAGACAATCAAGAAAAATGTCTTGAAATATCTATTTTTAATTAGTGTGCCATTTATTTTCCAAGAACATTAACAGGATATGTAGATTTTTTATATGGAGGACCCACAGAAAATAGGAACTTTGGGAATGCAACACGTTCGTAGAACATCAGAATGCTGATAAACTCAGACTTGGCTTTACACAAATTTTGGCTCCATTTATAGATTGCCACTCACTACTAGTGTAGCCCAGACAAGTTACTTAACCCGTCTCTACCTCATTTTCAGTGTGTATAAAATGAAAAAAAAAAATCAACCTCCAAAAGTCATTTTGAGAATTAAATGGAATGATGTTTATAGGGAGCTCAGCATTATGCCCGGCAAGTAATACAGGTTCAATAAATGTTAGCCATAGCTAGTGATGTCTGAATCAGGTGGGTTTTTCTTTCACAATTTACTTATCTAGCCATTCAGCATCCAGGCACACTCCTTCTTTTTTGGCTCTTTTTTGATATAAACAAAACAGACCCTGCAGGCACATTCAAGGTACCTTCAAGCCCTCAAAAGATACAATATGAGGGGGAAAGAAAATAGAGCAAGAAGTAGAAAAAAATCGTTTTTCAAGATGAAGAACTGTTATTTTCTGGCTCCCAGGAGACTTGCCAACAATAAACAGCAAAAAGTAAGAGATGATTACACTTTACATAAGAGCCAGCTATTTATAAAAGAGCTTAAATGATGCACAACAAACATCATTGTGTTCACCAGCACAGCACAGACAGAGATGCAAGCCAGTCTGAAGTTGATGGGGATGCCTTTAGGAAATATCACACAAAGTCACTAAAGTGAGGTGGAACCCTGGTTACATAGCGAGGCATTAAATTAGCACCAGCCAAAGGCCTGTGAAACCCCAGGCTTAAGTAACAGAAATTGGTCAAGCAGCAAACACAGGCAAACCATGACCCTTGGTTTGGCTGCTGTTGTTTATCAGAACCCACATTGCCCTGACATGAAATCATCACCTTTGAGACCTGGTGGGAGAGGACACACTGGTGAAAACCTTTAAAGGATAAGGTCAGAAAAACCCACCGATGACTTATGTGACAATGACAGTTAACTATTCCCCCGAATGTGCATTTCCCCTTCACAGTATGGGGTCAAGGCAAAATAGGTAGTGCAGCCAGCAATGTAATTTCTAAGCCCGCTTTGCATCTTAGCAATGCCATATGCCTGAATACTGGCTAATGGGGTGTGAATGGAGGTCATGTGTGCCACTTCCAGGGCCCACTGGTAAAACTTTCCAAACTTTCCTCATGGTACTATTCTCCTCCAGCCACTGGACACAGAAAATCACCACAATGACCTTGGAAGCTAAATGCTGAAAACTGCAGAGCCTCCATTAACCGGGGTCCCTGAATGACTGTGAACAGCCCCTCCTCCCCACTCCCCATTTGCCTTAAATAATGTGGGACATTTTCTGGGCAAGAAGTAAACTTCTATTGTATATGAGCCCTTACACATTCTAGCACCTGCTGGTTATTATGCTAGTATTATTCTAACTAGTACAAGCCACAAATATTTGGCATATGAGTATTACTACAGAGAAGATAGCACAGGAATTAATCACTCTTTTCTGTTTTCTGTTTCTAGTCTGATATATATTGGGCATGTTTCAAGAATACTTACTGAATTTTGTATGAAAGAATGTTTGGCCTTTGTTGACCTATGACAAATAATCTAATTTCTCTTTGCCTTTAATTCATAAAATCCACAATTAGCATCAGACTATTGCCACTCTTTTGAAATGTAGTGAAGATGAATAAAATGATACCTGACATACCTCTCTGAGCTCCTTGGGGTAAAAAGTATAGTAAATTAAGTACAGAATAAACACAATCAGGTTTTGGGTTTTTTTTTTAAGATTTTATTTATTTGACAGATAGAGACATAGTGAGAGAGGGAACACAAGCAGGGGGAATAGGAGAGGGAGAAGCAGGCTCCCCGCCGAGCAGGGAGCCCGATGCAGGGCTCAATCCCAGGACCCTGGGACCATGACCTGAGCTTGAAGGCAGACGCTTAACGACACAATCAGGTTTTTAATGTATGTATTAAACACAAATCCAGGGGAAGTCATGTAACATAAAATTCAAAGTTATCTTGCAAAGCAAAGGAAACCTCAACAAAACAAAAAAGCATCCTACTGAATGGGAGAAGATATTTGCAAATGATATATCTGGTAAGGAGTTAATATCCAAAATATATAAAGAACTCATACAGGCATTTCAATTCTGGACTTCAAGCTGTAGTGATCAAAACAGTATGGTATGGGCACAAAAAAATAGACACATAGGTCAATAGAACAGAATAGAAAACCCAGAAATGAACATATAACTATATGGTCAATTAATCTTCAATAAAGCAGGAAAAAATATCCAATGGGAAAAAGACAGTCTCTTCAACAAATGGTATCAGGAAAACTGGACAGTAACATGCAGAATAAAACTGGATCACTTTTTTACACCATACACAGAAAATAAATTAAAAATGGATTAAAGACCTAAGTATGAGACATGAAACCATTAAAATCGTAGAGGAGAACACAGCAGTAACCTCTTTGACATCGGCTCTAGCAACTTCTTACTAGATATGCCTCTTGAGGCAAAGGAAACAAAAGCAAAAATAAACTATTGGGACTTTGTCAAAATAAAAAGCTTCTGCACAGCGAAGGAAACAGTCAACAAGATTAATAAGGCAACCTGCGGAATGGGAGAAGGTATTTGCAAATGACATATCAGATAAAGGGTTAGTATCCAAAATACATAAAGAACTTATAAAACTCAACACCCCCAAAATGATAATCCAATTAAAAATGAGCAGAAGACATGAATAGACACTTTTCCAAAGGAGACATCCATATGGCCAACAAACACATGAAAAGATGCTCAACATCACTCATCATCTAGGAAATACAAATCAAAACTACACAGAGATATCACCTCACACCCGTCAGAATGGCTAAAATCAACAACACAAGAGAAAAACAGGTGTTTGCAAGGATGTGGAGAAAGGGGAAACTTTCGCAGTGCTGGTGGGAATGCAAACTGGTGCAGCCACTCTGGAGAATAGTAGGGAAGTTCCTCAAAAATTTAAAAATAGAACTACCCCATGATCCAGCAATTGCACTACTATGTATTTACCTAAAGAATACAAAAATACTAATTCAAAGGGATACATGCACCCCGATGTTTATAGCAGCATTATCTACAATAACCAAATTATAGAAACAGCCCAAATGTCCATCGACTAATGAATGGATAAAGATGTAGTATATTTATATATATAATGGGATATTATTACTTAACCATCAAAAAGAATGAAATCTTGCAATTTGCAATGATGTGAGTTGAGCTAGAGAGTATAATGCTAAGCGAAATATATCAGAGAAGACAAATACCATATGATTTCACTCTTGTGAAATTTAAGAAACAAAACAAATGAGCAAAGGGAAGAAAAGAAAGAGGCAAACCAAGTGACAGACTCTTAAATCTAGAGAATAAACTGATGGTTACCAGAGGGGAGGGGGATGGGGATGAGTGAAAAAGGTGATAGGGATTAAGGAGTGCACTTGTGATGAGCACCCAGTGATGTATGGAAGTGTTAAATCACTAAATTGTACACTTGAAATTAATATTACACTGTATGTTAACTAACTGGAATTTAAATAAAAACTTAAAAAAAAAAATAAAGAACGCCTACAACTCAACACCAAAAAAAAGAAAAAAAAAAACAATTAAAAAATGGGCAAAGGACCCAAATAGACATTTTTCCAAAGAAGACATACAGATGGCCAACAGACACATGAAAAGATTCTCAACATCACTAATAATCAGGGAAATGCAAATCAAAACCACAATGAGATACCACGCTCCACCTGTCAGAATGACTGAAATCAAAAAGACCAGAAATAACAAGTATTGGTGAGGATGTGGAGAAAAAGGAACTCTCATGTACTATTGGTGGGAATGTAAATTGTAATAGCCACTGTGGAAAACAGTAATGGAGATTCCTCAAAAAATTTAAAATAGAAATACCATGTGATCCAGTAATTCTGCTATGGGGTATTTATCCAAACAAAACAAAAACACTAATTTGAAAGATAGGCACCCCTATTTATTGCAGCATTATTTACAGTAAAGATATTGAAGCAACCTAAATGTCCATTGATAGATTAATGGATAAAGAAGATGTGAGATAGATACACACACACACACACACACACAATGGGATATTATGTAGCCATAAGAAAAGGATGAGATTTTGCCATTTGCAACAATATGGATGGACCTGGAGGGTATAATGCTAAGTGAAATGAATCAGACTGAGAAAGACAAATACCATATGATTTCACTCATATGTGGAATCTAAAAAACAAAACAAATGAGTAAACAAACAAAAGGTAGAATCAGACTTCTAGAGAACAAATTGATGGTTGTCAGAATGGAGCAGGGTAGAGGATGGGCAAAATAGGCAAAGGGGAGTGGAAGATACAGGCTTCCAATTATGGGATGAATAAGTCATGGGAATAAAAGGTACAACAGAGAGAATATAGTTAATGATACTGCAATAGCATTGTACAGTGACAGATGGTAGCTACACTTTTGGTGAGCAGAGCATAATATACAGAGATGTTGAACCACTTTGTTGTACACCTGAAACTAATGTAACATTGTGTGTCAGCTATATTCAAAAAAATTTTTTTAAAGACAAACAACTTGAAGTTATCTAGAACCCAAAAATCCCAATACTCCAATAATGTACACAAGTATGAGTAGCATTATCATGTATTTTGAGCAGGTAAAATTAGCTTTACTGCTCTTTAAGTGATACCTTAATAACTAAGAAGAGTTTTTAACTATGCAATAATAATCTCTTTCATAGACATGTGAGCCTCTAGGTTTGGTGTTAGCTAGACATGTATAAATCTATATAATCTTAATGTCTAGGGTGGTGACACCTAACAGTGCTTGTATGGGTGTTAGTCTGAGATGGACAGGAACTTCAATCCCCTGAAATAATTGAAAGAGTCATCCAAAAGGCAGTACCACTAATGGGGTCTCTAGCCTTTTGTGATGATTCTAAAAACCAGAAGTATATTTTCAAACATACTTTTAAATAATTTGATTTGATTTTGATTTTTTTAAAGATTTTATTTATCTATTTGAGAGAGAGCACAAGCAGGACAGAGGGGTAGAAGGAGAAACAGACTCCCCACTGAGCAGGGGGCCCTATGCGAGCCTCAATCCCAGGATCCTGGGATCACGATCTGAACTGAAGGCAGCTGCTTAACTGAATGAGCCACCCAGGCACCCAAATAATTTAATTTTATATTAATGTCTGTTAAAGGTGACCTTACACTATATTTGATCTAGTTTCCATGAAAGAAGACAAATACATGATGGCTTTAAAATTAGGTTAAGATGAATTATTTTTCACCTGATGATCTAAACTAAGGAAACTCCCCAACCCTAGAACTTTGGCTAAGTTTGGCACCAAGTCATTAAAGATGTATCTCTTCATAACTACAGTTTCTTTACACTGCTATGATTTATTCATTCACAGAATACTTAACTGTGAAACTGAGCTAGAAGCTAGAGATTCAAAAATGCCTACATTAGGGGCCCCTGCTTGGTTCCATCAGTGGAGTGTCCAACTCTTGAGTTTGGTTCAGGTCATGACCTCAGGGTCATGAGATTGAGCACCATGTCAAGCTCCCTGCTCAGTGAGAGTCTGCTGGAGATTCTCTCTCTCCCTCTCCCTCAGCCCCTCCCCCCACTCATGCACATGCTCTTTCTCACTCTCTCTCTCTAAAATAAATAAATAAATCTTTTTTAAAAATACCTAAGTTAGATTGAGCCCACGTCAGGCTCCCTGCTCAGCAAGGAGTCTGCTTCTCTTTCTCCCTCTGCTCCTCCCCTCTGCTCATGTTCTCTCTCTCTCTCAAATAAATACATAAATAAATAATCTTAAAAAAAAAAAAAGCCTAAGTTCTAGTCCTTGTTCTCACAGAGCCACAGCCTAATAGAGAAAACACTCACATAAATATTTGACCATAAAGCACAGCAGTATATCTAATACAACTGTGTACAATGTCCAAATGCATCCCAAGCTCCATCATTGTGTCACAGAATATTATGGGATAGGAGCTAAGGGGAGATTTCTATGTTTTGCCATCTATGCTGCAAATTTAGCCTGAGGCTTTTAAGGTTGCCATTGTTCTGTTTGAACCTGGCTAGCGAGTGTAACACTGTGGCTCTTTCTTATGATTTGGAAATTTTAGATGCTCAAATTAAGAGGCTGCCATCTTGAATTCTCCAAAACGCATGTTGTTCTCATAAATGCAAAGTCTCAATTATATGACTTCTGGCCTTGACCCACCCATTCTACCACAGCATTAAAAGCCCAATGTCCCCTTCTATTCTTCTTTTACATATTCATACTTGGGCCAGAAAACCTTAGTGGGAATATTGAAGCACTGAAATAAGTAGTAGCCATCTGGCCAAGCAAACTAATGAAAAAAAAAATTTGTAAAAAATAGGACTTTCTTTGGATGACACCTGTGCTCCAAGGAAACTGGCATAGTATTATGAGCAGGGGGAGAAATGTCATTCGATCACATGGAGTAATTGTTAGCAGGCAAGAGATCATGTAATATACAGCAATTGTGGATTTTAAGGGCAATATTCCAAACCAGGATATAAGCCCAGTTGTCTGTCCAAGGTTAATGGGGTCCTGTTCTTGCTTACTCCACCTCAGAGCTAAATTAACTTCATAAATTCTTGAGTATAGGTTCTGTCTTTTGTCTATAAGAGTCAGAATTTAATGTTCTGCAGGGACCTGGAGGATTTGACGTTTAACAGAGTGTTTGTCCCTCTTTTCAGCAGACTGCAAACATTCCCCTTTCTAAGACACCCCTCTGAAAAGAGACCCATAGAGGTGAGCGTCTTTGCTGACAGCCTTTTTTTTACTTTGTTTAGAGAAATCTGTCAGGCATTGTGTTATGAGTATACCTGGCCTGACTGTAGCTCTGCTTCACCCGGGACTACTGCAGCATAAGGTTTAAATCATCATGTTCCCTGAGGCCAGCAAGTGCTCCCCAGTATTTCTCACTGAGGCTCTCCTTACAAGCTGCCAAAATGGCTGCCAATTCTGTAAGAAAAGCCATTCAAATGAGCCTCGTCTGTGGGGTGGGGATGAGAGGGAATCCAGCATGTATCAAGGCAGTGAACTGATTGATTGCATTTTTACTTTTCAACCAATTGTTTTGGCAGCCTGAAGGAGAGGGTCAGATGATCTATCCCCAGTTGAATGCTGTTGTCAGAGTGAAGGATGCCAGTTTCTTTCTTTTTTTTTTTTTTTTTTAGTTCATAAGGGCTTTATTTAGTTATTTGCTCAACTATTTACAAAAGCCAAGATTATCAAAATTTAAATCCATTAAACAGGTAAATCATGAAATGTATATCCATTTTTTAATTATGTTATGTTAATCACCATACATTATATCACTAGTGCTTGGGAAAGGACTACATTTATTGAGTGACTACCATGTTCCAACTATTTCATATACTTATTTAATCCTCACAAAACCTTGAGGTAGGTATTATTATCCCACCACAGAAGGAAAAGTTGAGATGCAGTGATGTTAAGATACTACAGGTCCATTTATTCCAAAGCACATGTTTATTCCATGAGTTCATTCTGTCTTCCAACTTCACTTGAGGCAAAAGCCTATTGATTCCCCTGGCTGAGGACTGGACCTATTCGATATAAGCCTAGTTTTTTCTTCTTTAAGGACCTATTCAATATGAGCCTAGTTGTTTCTTCTTTAAAGTCCTTGGCTATGGGACTTTGGGAAAAGGGTTTGGAGATATTCAGATGAAAGAAAAATGAAGCATAACTTTCTATAGTCAAATATATATTTGATATATATGACAAAGTGCTATTGGCTATGCAGGTTTGTTCAGGAAGTAAGGTTTAAGGCTCTGAGACCAATAATAATAAAAATAACATCTTACATTTATATTATATGCACAGTTCTTTTGGCCACTTATTTTTTTATTATTATTATGTTATGTTAATCACCATACATTACATCATTAGTTTTTGATGTAGTGTTCCATGATTCATTGTTTGCGTATAACACCAGTGCTCCATGCAGAACATGCCCTCTTTAATACCCATCACTGGAGGATGCCAGTTTTGATGGCTGCAGTGCCATATTCAACATCTGGTAGCTTGAGAGCAAAATGATTATTGTCTGCAAGTAGCAGTGTTCAACAGTGACTTTTGTATGATACTTATATGTCCTTTGCTCTGTGAAGACACTGACCAAGATAGCAGTGGAGCTCCAGGATAAGTCCTTGACAGAAGCAGCCCTAGAGAGGCAGGTGTGCCAACAAATCGCCCTCTGCCCTGGGATTTAGAAATGGCCCATGTCCATCTCCTCAGGTCCTGCCTTTTTGTTTGCTGGTGAAACGAACTTCTTGTTCACTGTAGTTCAAAAACCTACATCATCCCAAAGTTGTGGGAAGTCTTCACCTATTTTACACTCAGCAAAAACACTTCCAGTATGAGGTATGTTCACACTGAAGAAAAGTTAGAGAAGCTGAGGAAGCAGGAGAGCAGGCCTGATGCTGGATCTTTGTGCCTCAAATTCTACGGCTCTCATTGGTACTGGATCTACCATCCACAAAGATGACATTCCCAAATTCTGATATTCTAAGGAAATGCATTAAAGTATATTCTTGTGCCAGATCAGATTCTCCCTGGAAAGCTCACAGGCTATACTCAGGGACAGAGACATGTATACAAATAATTTCATCACTCAATTATAAACGTTAGTAATGCAAACCTGGAATGGTGAACTTGTTTGAGGACCTTTCCATTTTGGCTGCACATTCTTGAGGCTCTGTCTAAACAATCTAAAACACAGGATCAATAATTGGTCAATCCATTATAAAATTGGATTGTTATGATGGTTGCAAGACTCTATATAACCTTACTTTTAAAATATATGATTATACACTTACAATAGGAGAATTTTATGGTATGTAAAATATGTCCCAATAATTATGTTTATAATGAAAGGAAATATTGTTAAATAAACAACAAATAAATAGCCAATCTAATATTTTCAGATATTTTGATAACTAGTTTGAATTAACTTCATGCCCATATTTCTTCATGAAGAAATATGCCATTAATGTGGTCCCTGAGTACTCCAGTTTTTCCACAAGAAATTGTCAAAATCTGATCTGTTTATGTACAATTAACCATTTTTAAATCAAAGTAAACATTTGTTTGCTCATATCTCCAAATACACAAAGAATGCTTTTAAAAATCAAAATATGTTTTGGATGTAGACTGCATAGAGACAAGTATTTCAGTCATTGGAAAAGAATGAAGATAAGAATAACTTCACAAATGATCATAGAAAGAATGCTGCAACCATCCCTTTAAGTATGATTGTTTATATTCTGATAAAATTACATACATAAATTTCTCCCATTGGAAGATAATACTTATTTTTTTTTAATTAAATTCTCCATAAGCTGTGTGGCCCATATCCTTATGGCTAGAGGCCTTACACGGAGGGGAAAAAAGTGTTCATCCACTTCAGCATAGCTACTAAACTTTTTGCCAAAAGAGAAATAACCTTCTTTCTTTAATGTAACTTCCATTTTCACTGGTTTGAAATAATGACTATAAAATTTTAAACAGCGGGAGACCTTACAAAAGCCAATTATCATTCATTCAAGTTCTGTAATCCTTGCCAGTTTATCTAAAACTAGTTCAGACCCAAAAGTAACTTCCCATAGAAAACTGAGGCTTTTTTTTTTTTTTTTGTGGTCTAGGAAATCAATCAACTCTTACTGTTTAATCTGTAATGTAAGAAAACCACTCTATCTCTGGGAATTCATGGGAGGCAATGATAAACATCTAGAACCCTCCATTTGCATGTAATTGCCCTTTTTATTATAATAAAAGTTTGAGAGAAATGCTTTCAGAGACTTGAGATTACAAAATTGTTTATTTCTACTATCTGCTGTTGTTCATTCATGTAGTGAATTAATTTTATGCAAAATGGTTTCAATTATTCTAAGGGGGGGTAGGTAACTCTAATTTCCAACTAGTATTTGATCCCCACAATAATTCTTGAAGCCAGGCAATATTATTACACCTTTTCAAAATATGTAGAAACTGAGGCTTAAAAGGTTAAATGCCTTGGCCAAGTTTATTAGGCTAACAAGCAGCTGAGACAGAATCCAAATCCAGGACTGATTCTAGAGTTAGAGTCAGCCATTCTGCAATAGACGAAGAAAAGCTGTAACCCAAGGAGTCTCATGTGAGTGAGCTTGTCTTGGGGAAAGCTTTCTGAAAGACAAGATCACACCATCACCAAGTTTGCATTTACCCTGAAGAACTGAATTACTCTGAAGCTTTACATGTAAATGTTGTGCCAGAAGATATTGGCTCCCAGAAAAAGCTTTCCCCAAGGACTAACTTGAAGGAGGATTCTCCAGAGAAACAAGATGTACTGTTTGCAAATTTCAGCCCAAAATGGAGCAGCCTATCCAGGATAGGACCTGGTTAGGGCTAACAACATTTGTGATCTGTCACTTATGGAAAGTTATAAATTGACCACAGCTTCCAGCTGCTTCGGCTGGGTTATTTTAATAAGAGCATTTTGCTCACAGACTGTCAGCTCCCTGACTGATAAGCCCAAATGCAAATCGTGTCTCATACTGTTTGCAAGAGTAAATGCAAAGACCAAACTGAACAGTACATTTTGTCTGGGAATTCCCTAAACATTTTCCAGTTCTTTCTTCCTGCTGGCAGAAGAAAACAAATCTACTGGTTATTATAAGATGTTTCTTTTTCTTTTTTGTACCCCCAAAGAAAAATATTCTTTCATGAGAAATTTGAAATTATAATGTGCTCTTTTAGATATTGCCACATAATTTACACTTTTGGCAAAGCAGCCACTTGGGATACATTTTCATTCAGCACATTGGCACTCTTATGTCATTTTGATAAAGGTCTTATTGAGTGGAATAGCCGTGGTAAGCCACTGTCCTTTGGTTGTCCCAACTGGACTATTTGTTGAGTGACTTGAATTGCTGAGTGACTGGATAACCCTATTGACCATGAAACACGTTAGGTGGGGTGAAACAGAGACGATTATATTTAAAGGCTCATTAAGCCCTGGAAGGCAGGAGCTGGGCAGCTTTCCTTGTGTTGGCCAGATCCTCCAAAGCTTTCTGTTTCTCCAGGCTGAAACTTGGCCAATCTTGTCAGCCCAGTGACAATGAAAAAAAAAAAAAAAAAAAAAACCTCTGTTAATAGGATTATATGATTTGGGAAGTAGAATGTTGTTACAGATGATTTATTTTGAAAGCTGATTTCGTTTTAGTGAAAACAAGCTCAACCCATTACACCAGAGGCTGCAGTGCCAAACACAATCATTTCCAGTTTGAAAGATGTGATTGCTTTTTAATGTGGAAATTTCTCAAGGTTACAAAGAGGAAAAAAATTTAACTCCTTTCATATAACAAAGTCACTTTGGGATATGGGTTACAATGCTCTGACAGTGTCCAGACACCCTGCCCACACTGCAAGTCAGAAAGGTGGATCCATTTGATTTACACCATTTCTCAATTGTGTTTCTCTTGTGCCTTTGAAATATCCTAATAGTTTTTTACCAAAATAAATAGAGCGTCAGATATTCTAAATGCTGGAAGTATGCAGGGTCAGGCAAGGACAGGAGAGATAGAGGAAATAAATACAGGTAAAGAAACTTAGTCTATAGATGTGTGTGTGTGTGTGTGTGGTGTGTATGTAGTGTGTGTGTGTGTAGTGTGTGTGTGTGTGTGTGTGTGAATTCTCCTTTGCCAAAACCATCTTATTTGCTTACTCTAGTTTGACCAAACCAATAGCCTGTTATTTAGCCTGTTCCAATTTAATCTGGTGCTTTGTTTTTACCAGGTTCTATATTACCGTCTTTTTTCCCCCAATACCGTTAGGGGATTTTAAAGGATATGAAGACTCATCAGATCATTTTTTTTAATGTGTTCATACGATATGGCTGAGATTTTCAAAATAATGATGGCTAGGTTTTGATTCTGCCATACTTCATCAGATCTTACAATTCTTTGCTAATATGTAATCTAGAGTGAAATTCTTAGAAAACAGTTGGTGGGCTGAGGAAAAAGTATTTCTACTGGTAAAAAAATTACTAACTTGAGAAAGATTTAAAAAAATATAAACCACTTTGAAGAGAATTGAATATTTGTCATATAGAATGCATCTTTCCATTCCTAAACTAGGTTGTCATCCCCAGCTGGGGAGGATGGTGCCATAAGGGGGAATATGGCAATGACAAAAGGAGAATTTTCAGAACCTTGGATAGAAATGACACATACACCATGAAATCTTTTTGTCCCTCCAGTAATTGGTGGTTGTTGTTTGTTTGTGTGTTTTGCCTGTGCATTTTGAATACATGTTATCCTGTTCTTTTGTGACTGCCAGGGGGGAAGCAGGTAAAGAAACCATATGACCGCAGGACTCCTTGTAGAAGTTTGGCCAACAACATTATTACTTCCTCTGCTGGCACCAGCACAAAAGGACATTAAGTGTAAGCTTTAAAGAGATTGGGACGCTGGAAGGGAAAGATGTTTGCCTTTTGTTGGAGGGAAATTTGGGGTAATGAGTTGGGAGTCCAAAAAAAATAAAAGCCACCAAAACAAGATTGGAATGCCTAGTTTTAAGTTTAAGCAAATCCTGGTCAGCTCCTGGAAGTTCCCACTTACTGCACCATTCACTTAGTACTTAGGCCAACCCAGAACCCCCACATCAGTTAACTTTATATGGTGAATGCAAATTTGCTTCCATTTTCCTTTTTCCATTCTTCCTTTCCATTCATTGTTACTTCAGTTTTCATATCGAAATATCTACTTGGATTGTTTTACTTCTTAGCCTCAGTTCATGTAAGAAGGGGACTTGAGCACTGTGAAATAAAATTTGAGATCACTATGGATCAATGTAACTAGTGCTTGGGAAAGGACTACATTTACTGAGTGACTACCATGTTCCAACTATTTCATATACTTATTTAATCCTCACAAAACCTTGAGGTAGGTATTATTATCCCACCACAGAAGGAAAAGTTGAGATGCAGTGATGTTAAGATACTACAGGTCCATTTATTCCAAAGCACATGTTTATTCCATGAGTTCATTCTGCCTTCCAACTTCACTTGAGGCAAAAGCCTATTGATTCCCCTGGCTGAGGACTGGACCTATTCGATATGAGCCTAGTTGTTTCTTCTTTAAAGTCCTTGGCTATGGGACTTTGGGAAAAGAGTTTGGAGATATTCAGATGAAAGAAAAATGAAGCATAACTTTCTATAGTCAAATATATATTTGATATATATGACAAAGTGCTGTTGACTATGCAGGTTTGTTCAGGAAGTAAGGTTTAAGGCTCTGAGACCAATAATAATAAAAATAACATCTTACATTTATATTATATGCACAGTTCTTTTGGCCATTTATTTTTTTATTATTATTATGTTATGTTAATCACCATACATTACATCATTAGTTTTTGATGTAGTGTTCCATGATTCATTGTTTGCGTATAACACCCAGTGCTCCATTCAGTACGTGCCCTCTTTAATACCCATCACCAGGCTAACCCTTTATTTTTTTTTAAGATTTTATTTATTTATTTGAGAGAGAGCGTGCGTGCACAAGCATGAGTGGCGGAGGGAAAGGGGCAGAGGGAGAGGGAGAAGCAGACTCCCCACTGAGCAGGGAGCCTGATGCTGGGCTTGAATCCAGAGCTCTGAGATCATGACCTAAGCCATAGGCACTTAACTGACTGAGCCACCCAGGTACCCCTTTTGGCCCTTTAATATATATTTTCACACTTAATCCTTTCAGCAATCCTAAAACCAAATAAGACAGAGAGTATTTATCCCCATGTGACAGGGGAAGAAGCTGTAAGTTAGAGAGACTAAGCAATTTGTAATCACCTGGATAAGCAAGATACAGGAGTCTAAAACAGAGCTTGACTCTTCTCTTAAACCAGTTCTCACCCCTCCAGGGTAGAATAGCAGATTCATATCCTACTCAGCATTGCTGCTCTAAGGATTCTATGCTATCTCTGAGCATCCCTCTATTATTCTGTGTATCACGCTGTATTTAAATCATTGGGTCACTCATTTCCGTATCCATCAACTATGAGCTCTTGGAGAGACTGTCTCTTTTTCTTTCTTTTTGGGGAAAAAAAGACATTTCATTTAATTTTCTAAATTGAACAGAGTGTAAATTAAGTTCCACCATTCAGAACTGACAGTTGTCAACATTTTGATAGATTTGCTCTGTTCCTCATCTTTGTATTCTTGGTATCTAGCTAGCATAATGCCTGGCACATAGTGGGTGTCCACTGAATATTGGTTGAATTTAAATATAGGATCCATAATTATTGGAATGAATTAGGAAATTTGTTAACTAGTGCAGAAATAATACTTCAGATATTTTTATTCCTAAAGTTGTCATGCCTGAGGCTTTTCTAAAATATTTACCCATATTTTACTCTTTTATGGTATGATGACAATGGTGATCATAAAAAGGCTTTGTAAAATGACGTCTCTCATCATCTTCCTTGTTTAAAAGTAAACTATACATGCCCCTACAATAGTATCCCCCACAGTGAATGAGTCTTATTGAGTATTGATTAATGGCTTCTTTGGTTTAAAAAAAAAAAGTTTCTTCTTGGGTTTCAGTGGTTGCTAAGACTGCACAGTCTACACAGGAATAAAAAAAACTGCATGAAACCAGACTCCAAGCTCAGAGGGCAAACATGCACACTGCACCAGAAATCATGCTATTCCAATCCAAATGTACTAAATCCTTCTGTAATGTGTGGTCAAGGAGTTAAGTTCTGAAGGAAAATGCAAGCAGCGTGAAGTGAAAACCATGTATGGCTGTCTCCTTCAGCCTCTGAGCCTCAGACAGCTCTCTGCAGAGGAAGGTGTCTTAATGCTTCACCCAGTAATGATAGCCTCACCAAGTGCTTCGAAGGAGTTATACAGTAAGGGCCAAGTTTGGGTTTGGAAAAGAGAGGAAGCAAACTGACTCTGTGGTTTGTTATGAGATCCTGGGAGGAGCTTTCAGCTTTACGAAGAGTCTTTCCTCTTCCAACCCTTCCAACCTCCTCCTCACTCCCTTGTGGATTTCATTCTTTTTCACAGAGGCTTGGCAGTAGGCAGGGTAAGAAAGGCTAGTTGGAGAAAAGGACCCCTCAGCTCAGGTCTACTTTGGCATGACATATAACTGCAGCCCCAACAGTTGATTGTGAGATTAGAAGCCCTCTTTCATTGAGTCTGTCTTACTGAGAGGAAAAACTGCTTTGTGTGATGACTTTATGGCAAATTCTGGCAAAAGTTTTGTCCTGCATACTGAAAGAGAGACATTTCTAACCACAGCTCATGAACCACACTTATTTACTCTGGCTCACGCCCACTATTTGTTCATAGGCTTTCTGTCTCTACTAATGCGTTCCAACTTTGGAGGCTAAATCACTGCCAGTAGTTTCCAGGACATTCCGCTAGGCTAAGCAAAATCATCCTGAGCGGTAGTCAGAAACCACTAGAGTAGTATTGTAAATACAGACTATTTGCTGAAAATGAAAGGTACTAAACATCTTATCATTTTTGTGCTACAGGATTCCATGGGTCATATCTTGTAGAAAGTCGTGCAAGGTACTAACAACAACAACAACAAAAACAAGAGCAGGATACAAGGGCTTTCAGCCCCCCTAGAACTCAGAAATTGTGCTTGAAACCACCTTGAAAGTTGGGCACAGCTTAATACAACTAGAAGTACACACTATGGCTACATGCAGGAGGCATGCTAGAGATTAGATGCAGCCTAACCCATAGCAGCCTTTTGCCTGGTATGGATTTTAAAATGAATATGAAATCTATGGGGTGGTAGAGCATGCAATTCTTGATCTCAGGGATGTGAGTTCAAGCCCCACATTGGGCGTGGAGCCTCGAAAAAGGAAGGAAGGAAGGAAGGAAGGAAGGAAGGAAGGAAGGAAGGAGAGGTAGGAAAGGGAGGGAGGGATAGAGGGAGGAAAGGAGGGAGGGAGGAAGCAAAAATGAATATAAGACCTGAAAACAGTGGAGCAGTGCTATGAAGAAAATGGTAGTTCTCATGGGCTTCTTAATAACTATTTCTGCATTCAGAGATGGCCATCCCATCTCCATGTGAGTCTTTACCTTGAGCCCAATGATGCCTTAATGGATCACATTGAACCATGGGGATTTTAAGATCTGTGATAACTGGGAAATTCTCCATTTGTAATAAAACCTCCCAGCACTACTGAGCTGCCAGATTCCATATCTTGCCCCAGGCAGGGACTGAGGAAAGGATATGTTACATGATATTGCTTCTCTATCAATACCTCTTTTGCCTGTTTTCTATTGGATTTGTTCTAATCAGAGCAGAGATTTTATTTACTCATGTGCATTAATAATGAATAAGAGTGTGCATTATACATTCAGTAACTTTGATATGAGCTCATCAATATGACCATGTTTGTGCTTGGAAAGAGGAGGGAGGCTCACTCCTAAAGCAAATGCTCAGTATCCACCAAAAGTAATGATTTTCTTTTGAGATGGCCAAGCAGATTTTTTAAGTACTCATATGTTTTATAATACCTCTTGAGACTTATTGAAACAAGTCTCTCTCATCCTAAGGGTGAAGCAAAATTAAGTTGAAATAAGCCACAATTAAAACTCCATGTGTTGGGTTAGGAGGCAGAAGGAAGGGTATACATATCTCTACCCATGTGTATTGTGTTAACATTTCAGGCATTTTAACTGTGGGCAGTGGACAGAATGGAGGGGGACTAGGTAAGAACAAGGCCACCACATCAAACTGATAGTAGGGTAGAAGGAACATTTGACACCTCCCGCCTTCTCTGCCCACTGTCTGTTTTTAATTTTGCTAAATCATTCCCGTCTGGAGGTTGTATATTTTAAGTTGCCTCTCCAAGCAACACAGAGGTACAGTGTCAGGGAGCCTGATCTCAGCCGGGCAAAGAGATGCAAAAGCTGTGAAGACCCCAAGCCACAAGAAAGAAAAGGAACAGGGTGGGGTCCTGGCTACAATGACATTAGCCTTCATGGTCTGGGCAGTCACTGGGAAGATAACACTGGGAGACATCACATTTCTTTCATGGTGAGCGTAAGACTTTTTGTGTGTTTGTGTTTTAAGAAGTTAATATCCCTCTGAAAGTTCTAAAGGTGACTTCCTGAGAAATATGAACTACCATGAAATTTTACTGGAAAAGAGATTCCACAGCAAGAGACTTCAAAGTGAGAAGATTTGCCCATCATAAATATGAAGGGAATAGGAAAGGGGGGAAAAACTGGTGACAAAAACTGAAATGTGTTCTGCACGTGTGCACATGCTTGGAAACATCATGATGCTGTGGCACACATCAAGAGTGACTTGAAGAAAAAGAAAGTTACCCTCTCTGCATATCCCGACGTAGCTCCCATGTAAGCCACTTAGATCTCTTCAGGGGAATTTCAAGTTCACATGTTCTACGTATGGGCTGTTACACCTACATGTCTCCAAAATGCACACACATCTATTAAGATAGGCATAACAATAGTTTCATCCACAAGAGAAGTATGAGGCTCAAATGAGAACAAAGCAAGTAAAGTGCTAAGCATGGTTCTTGGAACAGAGTCAGTACTCAAAAATTGTTATCTGCTGTTATTATTTAGCGACTTACACGATATGGGAATTTTTAAAATATGGTACAATGATGATGACCAATAACTTCCTCTCTAGAAGGGGGTAGCCTTGAACCTAATTTAAAATTGTTTCAGTCTATTTTATTTCTCATATATGTTCTCCACCCCCCCCACCTAGTTTTATTGAGAACTTTGTGAATTTGGCATCATTGCAGCTCTGCACATCACTGTAATAGTCTCTTGACAGAGTTAATATTTATGGTTTTAATAGAAAGAAACAGCAAGAATTGCATGGGCTCACGCACATAGATCTGCATTGCATTTAAAAAAAAAAAAACCCTTCTGAATAGCATTTCTTCATGCTTTATCACCATGATAAAACTCCCTATTTACTCTTTTGCTAATAAAACAGAAGCTGTTTATTAAGTTCTAAAATGTATTTACCTTGAGGCGCCTGGCTGGCTCAGTGGCTAGAGCGTGCAGCTCCTGATCTTCGGTTGTGAGTTCAAGCCCCATGATGGGTGTAGAGTTTACTTAGAAATAAAATCTTTAAAATAAATAAATAAATAGGGGCGACTGGGTGATTCTGTCAGTTAAGCGTCTGACTCTTGATTTCAGCTCAGGTCATGATCTCAGGATAGTGAGATCAAGCCCCGAGTGAAACTGTGCTGGGCGTGTAGTCTGCTTGGGATTCTCTCTCTCCATCTCCCTTTGCCCCTTCCCCCACTCACTCTTTCTCTAAATAAATAAATAAATAAAATCTTTGTAAATAAATAATAAAATAAAATGTATTAACCTCACCACTTTCCCAGAAAAATCCCTGTTGAGCTGTGTGTGTTGAGTTGCAATACCATTCTTTTTTAAAACTGAACAATTATAACTTGAGGTTGATTTGCTCAAGCATCTTTCTGAAATTGTTATTATTTAATAGAGATAGGGGCAGTGGAGACGCTACTTCAAATGAGAGAACAGGTAGTAAATGAAGAGCAGAGACCTGTGTGCCTGTGTGTGAGTGCACATGCACGTGTGCACTCGAGCCAGCACTGGAAATCCTATGCCCGATATGCATTTATGCGTGTGAAAGGCCTACGTTTACATATAGAGACCACATAATTATTAGGAACCAACAATGGTGCTCTTGATTCCCACTGAAAATCACTCCAAGTCACATGGGAAATTTTTCTAAGAGCTTAAATCAGAGCCCTGCCCGTCAATAACTCAGCGAATGTGTCCTGGCTAAGCTACGAAGATATTCGGAAAATCTTGGATTAGGATAGCAAAAATGAAACATAAACAGTGTCAAATAAAAACTGCTGTGGGCATTTTTTAAAAGTTATTTGGCTTAAGTCATTTATGTAATCAGAAGTAAAGCAGTGCTGCTGTTTTCAAAGGGACAGTTAGGGAGCGAAGTGAAGATTTGATCAGAGGCATATACACATTTAAAAAGAAAACAGGCACGGATTGTGAGATTACATATTCTAAGTAGGAATCAGCTGCAGGCACTTCTGAATCATTTGTCTTCCTGATCTTTTAGGAATCAGCCTGTAGGCAAACCACGGGGTGAGGCCGGGAGTGCCTGGGTGAGGGTGCATGTGCCCGTGGGAAGGGTGCCAAGCACCCTCTCTCCATGCCAACCCTTCCCCCACCCCAACCCCCAGAAAGGTATGTACCTTGGTCTTCCTGTTGACGGAGCAGTTAAGCACGTTCTCCGGGGGCCTCGCCCCCTCCCAGCACCTCCTCCCTCAACAGTAATGAAATCTCGCTACACAAAACAGGTAATCTGATTCTCCCAAACTCAAGGGCCAGGCCTTCCTTAAGCTCAGAGTAGGTGTTTGTGCATGATTTTAAGAGTGCTAAAATTTTAGTGTGTCCATGTGCCCAAAATACTACTCCCACTCATTTAAAACGTAGTTCCTGAAACTTTACCACTGAAAATTCATATCTTTAAGTGAAAATACTGCTTCTCCCATGGAAGTATAAACCCCAACATTCTACTTCCATTGTACAAGGGACAGTGTATTAAACCGCTTTTACCCTTTCGACTCTCATTCTAATTAGATTACCAGATAACCCTTCTGCTCCCTTGGAAAGCAAAAATAAATATCCAGGGGGAATGGGACACTAGATAGAATTTGATAGAAAGTTGGGTCAACATGAGGAGTGGACAAGGTTCAGAACATGTCAGCTCAGGTGAGGGCCACAGTGAGGGGACCTTGGGTAACCAGATTACAAAATTACACCTGTAGGCAGGGGAAGTAGAGAGGAAGAGTGGTTCCAAAATAAGCAAATATTGCTAAAGAACCACTTACCAGCATTTCCTAAAGCTGGTCCTGCTGAAGTGTAGACCTTCCAGCAAAATATATTGTGAAAAATGTCATCCTTCCGCCACAAACATATACCCCACTCTTGCACTGCCCCCCTGCCCCAGTTTCCCATTTGGGAAACTTAGAGTTGCTATGGGAATGTCTAAGGTTTTTTTATGAACCACTCATGGAACAAGAATGTTCAGGGAACTTAGAGTTCTTCAACCAAATGATCATGTCTCAGATTTCCCAATTCTGACACCCAAGCTCTCATCTTAGCACATCAGTAAATTCTTGTCATACTGTTGGCTGGAAGATAGCAGGTAAATCTCGAGAACTGCAGAGATGTGCACAGGCTCCTCAGCATAACCTTGCTAAGAGACGATATGATATTTTCTGGGTAGTTCCTGTCCCATAATTAGGAATAAGTCATTATTATTCAGAAAAAAAAATATATATATATATATTTTTTTTTTCCTATCATATCAACTCTTTACCTTCTTTTTGCAGGTCCTTTATCCTTTAAGAGAACTGCAGGTATTTTTAGTATATAATATATAATATGACCTATTAAAATAATCCCAATGGAATTGATTGTCTGGAAGACCAGAAGCCTGGTCTATCACCCCAACCCCTCCAACCACCTGATGACACTACTTCCAAATCATGGAACTTCCCCATTTACTCAGGACTGTGGGATTCTTGGGGCAATTGCCAAGACCATGTTTCACAAACAGGCCAGGGAACTATTGGGAAAGAAGCTATCTTTGACTCCTTAGAAAGGAGGCTGTCTGGGTTTTGCAGTGGGTTTCCTAGAGGGACAGATGAAGTAGAGTGAAGGAGGTAGAGTTGATGCCTGAAACAGGAAAAGGAATAATTATCAGGAAAATTTTTTCTTTAGCTTTCAATCCAGTCCCTTGGGTTAAGAAGGAATTTAGGAGCCCGGTGTTCCTGATCCTTAATTTTGATAAAATTTGATAGAATTCTTAATTTTGATAAAAGCATGGGATTTTTAAAAAAAAAAAACAGAGGAGTGTAGTTGATATTTTAGGGTCTATCAGTGTCATACAATAAAGCTGACTGTCTCAGTAATAATATTTTTTAAAGATATACTTTCATTTTAAGTAGAGAAGGAAAAAAAGGAAAGAAAGAGAAAAACAACATTTTAGCTACTTTGTCTCATTCAACTTAATTTTTCAAACAAACTACAAATAAGAATGATAAAGTCATTCAGTCTGTTATCTCAAATGTTCATAATGTTTTACTAAGTATGTCATTTACTCTCCTAGCAATCATCAGGAGGCAAAAAGCAGCACCACCATTTACAGATAGGTTAAGAAACAGCCAAACAATTAGGTGAAAACAATTCAGTTCCCTCACTAGTTGTTTTCATAATCCCGCATTTGTAAACGTGACTTTTTTTAAATTTATTTACTTGAGAGAGAGAGAGCGCAAGCGAGAGAAAGAGCATGAGCAGGGGAGAGGGGCAGAGGGGAGGGAGAAGCAGGGAGCCCAATGCAGGACTCCATCCCTGGACTCTGGGATCATGACCTGAGCCAAAGGCAGACGCTTAACCAACTGAGCCACCCAGGCACCCCAAAAAGTGACTTTTTTAAACATCAAATTGATTGGGTGCTTTGGTGCTATGAGGACACAGCCTTTGATGAGAAAAACAAGTGATCAGTTTTCCAAAATTAATGAATCAATGAAGGTGCTGCTACTAGATTTGGCCAAAAATATACTTGTAGAAACATGTAATCCCAGAAATTTCATCCCATTCCTCAACTCAAGAAAGGTTTTCCTTGTGAACCACTGAGATTAAATAGTTTTAACAGAGATTATATCTAAGGAGACCACCCAAATTCACCTTTCAATTTCTTATTCCCTAGTAGCACTCTAGAGACATTAGGTTGGTATCTTGGTCCAGAAATACATATGTTCCATTGAAATTAAGTATGTCGGGCTTTCCATTCTCTGGGCTCAAATTAGTAGTCATTCACAGACTCTTTCTACCAGATAATGTTACCAAGGAAAAATGTCTCTTTAAGATTCTTCTGGATTAGATAGACAGAATTTTCTCTCTGCGAGGCTATGCCTCTGAACAATTATGACGCTGACCCAGAAAAGCGATGTCTGCATTTGGTCTTTGGAATCTGAGGAGGAAAACTAAAACAAGTGGTCATTACTGAAGGGGGTTTCAATAATTGCTTTAATGGGAGTGATTTTATGTGAAGGTCTTTGTGACAACTCAGGAAGAAACCATCAAAAAGAAAACTGTTTTTACAGCTTGTGACAAGGTAATACCAATAAATAGGAGTGGCGCCTTGATCATTTATCCCAGAGAGCCTAATGCTTAGATTGACTATGTAATTTATCGTCCAAACCAAGATTCTTTACAGAGTGAAAGGAGGTGCAGTTAGCAATTATGCTGGAACAACAGGTGTGAACTAGGACATTTTAGGCAAACGAGGTGAATGATCACCCTGCTAATACTGGGAAGGAGATTTGATTATGGAAGAACACTGATGTGAGGCAGGCTTCTAATTAATACTTAACTTGAAGAGGGCATTTTATAAGGCGTTTAATACATGCTCAGTTTAACGATAGAGGATAGTGATGTCCCAGTTAGGTCCTCTTTTTACTGATCACTAAATCAGTGCATCTTATCTTCTCAAATCGTAGGTTATTTTATATATTTCAAACATATTGAAAGGGACACGGATTTTTAACACTGGAAAACAGTTATTAAAGCATAATAATGCCCTTGTCTCCTTTTTTTAATTTAAATTCAATTAGCCAACATATAGTACATCTTAGTTTCAAATGTAAAGTTCAATAATTCATCAGTTGTATATAACACCCAGTGCTCATCACATCACGTGCCCTCCTTAATGCCCATCACCCAGTTACCCCATCCCCCCACCCACCTCCCTTTCCGCAACCCTCAGTTTCTTTCCTAGAGTCAAGAGTCTCTCATGGTTTGTCTCCCTCTCTGATTTCTTCCCATTTAGTTTTCCCTCCCTTCCCCTATGATCCTCTGTACTGTTTCTTATATTCCACATATGAGTGAAACCATATGATAATCTTCTTTCTCTGATTGACTTATTTCACTCATCATAATACCCTCCAGTTCCAGCCACATCCATGTAAATTGTAATTATTCATCCTTTCTGATGGCTGAGTAATATTACATTGTGGGGGGGGGCTCTTTCCACAGTTTGGCTAGTGTGAACATTGCTGCTATAAACATTGAATGCCCTTGTCTCCTGAACATGAATGCCCATTCCATAGAGAGTAACCTACTTACCTGGAAGACAGGAGGAGTTTTCAATCTGTCTTTTAGTACTTTTAGTGTCTTAAAGGGTGATGTTCCTCCCAGATCATCTTGGGAGATAAAATACCATTGTTGGCATGGTAGTAGGTACACAATAAATATTTGTTGGATAAATGAATGATAGGTTCTCTGCAGAATAATTTCTTTAAAAAATATAAACATATATAGGAAATCACATATTTGTTTTTATTCAACTCTTCCTAAACAGTTGCATACAAGAGATAAATGAGTACACACTAGAGTCAATAAATTATCATTTCACCTATCTTTAGAAATCACAGCAAACAAGTTGCTATTCAGAACTTACAGGAGAGACAGCATCTTTCCATAGGACCTGCAAACTTAAGAGATGAAAAGGCTTTTCTCTTCTGGATTATTAGTATTAAAAATAAGATAAAACAGGAGTGGCTGGGTGGCTCAGTCAGGTAAGCATCTGCCTTCGGCACAGGTAACGATCTCTGGGTCTTGGGATCAGGCTCCCTCTTTAGCAGGGAGTCTGCTTCTCCCTCTCCCTTTGCCCCTTCCCCCTGTTTGTGCATGCTGTCGAGCACACGCTCTCTCTCTCAAATAAATAAGTAATTAATCTTTAAAAAATAAGATAAAACATTTTCCCCATTTAATTGAAGTATTTTATCTCTCCCTTGAATAAGATGGTCATCTTTGAGGAGGAATTTGATGGTGGTGTTGAAGTTTATCAATGGCTTGACTATGAAATAAGGGATAGAAGAGTTCTGAAGGCCTGTTTAGAAGGATTTATGGAAGAAAGCAGGAGAAACTTGAGTAAAGGAAACAAGGGAAATATATTTTTTTTAAAGATAGTTAGGTAAAATGTAATCTTTGGGGGAGGCTGGATAAAGAGTATATGGAATTTCTGTGTACTATATTTGCAAATACTTGAGTCTATATTTCAAAATAAAAAGTTAAAACAAATTTTTAAAAAGAAAAAGAAATGAAAGTTGAGATGGAGAAATAAATGTCTTAAAACACATTCCATGTAATTTGAATGTGCTAGAGGACATATAGTGAACCTTTTGGCATTCTTTTCAGTGAATATTTTTTGAACATTCTTCTCCATAACAAAAATTCTTCTAAATGTTGAGGATGTTGTGGTTAATAAGACAAAGTTCCTGTTCTCATGGAGCTTAAATCCCCACTGCTTATTATATATATTAAGAAAATAATGGTCAGATAGATAGGGGCGCCTGGGTGGCTCAGTCGTTAAGCGTCTGCCTTCAGCTCAGGTCATGATCCCAGGGTCCTGGGATCAAGCCCCACATCGGGCTCCCTGCTCTGCAGGGGAGCCTGCTTCTCCCTCTCCTACTCCCCCTGCTTGTGTTCCCTCTCTCACTGTCTCTCTCTGTCAAATAAATAAATAAAATCTTTAAAAAAATTTATAAAAGAAATAATGGTCAGATAGATATATAATGCTTCAGATGATGGTAATTGTTCAGAAGAAAAATAGAGCAGAGTAAAGGGACAGAGTAAGTGAGAAAAGTGCTATTCTAAAGGGTTCAAGGAAGGTGCTCTGATAAGGTGACATTTGGACAGATTGAAGGAAGAGAACTGAGCCATGTGGATATCGGAGAAAAGAGCATTCCAGACAGACACTACATACAGCAAATGAAAAGTCCCTGAGGTAGGAGCATTCTTGATATGTTCAAAAACCAGGAAGGAGTTCAATGTAGCATGAGAACAGTGAAGGGGCAGTGATAGAGGATGACACCAGAGATGTAGTGTGAGTACAGAGAACATTATTGATTTCGAAGTCCATAGTAAGGATTTGGGATTTCACTGAGAGTGAGATGAGAGCCATTGTAGGGTTTTGAGTAGAGCAGTGACCTGATCTCATTTATATATTTTTTAAGGTTTTTAAAATGTTTTTTATTCTTTTTTTAGAGAAGCTTTAGGTTCTCAGAAAAGTTGAGGGGAAGTTACAGAGATTTGTCATATACCCTCTGCCCACACTGCACATGCACAGCCTCACCCATTATCAACATCCCTCACCAGAGTGGTACATTTGTTACAACTGATGAACCTACATTGACACATAATCATCCAAAACATTACTGAGCTAATACAAGTGAGTGATACTGAAGCTTGGACCAGGGCTTTAATGGTGGCAGTAGTGAAAGTAATCAGATTTAGGACTTATCTTGAAAGTAGAGTTTCAATTGAGTTGCCATTTACTGATATGGAAAGGATGGTGGGGGACGTTAGGTCTATCTGTTTCATACATGCTAAATTTGAGATGCCTGATAAAAGGCTAAATAGAGGTGTCAAGAAGACAAGGGGTTTGTAATTTAGGGCCAGAATAGGGTTTGGACATAAAACTTGAAAGATATCAGTATGGAAATGGGATTCAAAGTCAAGGGGCTAGATGAGATTGCCAGGGGAAGGAATTTAAATAGAGAAGCCAGGTGGCTTAGAACTGAGCATTGAACACTACTGATATTTCAAGATGAAGAGGATAAAGAAGAAACTAAGAAGAAGCAGGTTGAGGTCGAAGAAGATCCAAGAGAGAAGTGCCCAGAAAGCCAAGAGAGAAAGTGTTTCAAGACAGAGAAAGAGGTCAGCTGCAACCAATGAGTTAAGAGGTATCGGACATGAAGATGGAAAATTACCACTGGATTTGGCAAGTAAATACCCTAAGTCACCTTGACAAGGCAGAGAATGGTAGGGCTGAAAGAGGAGTGGTTTTCAAAATGAATGGGAGATGGGGTGCCTGGGTGGCTCAGTTGGTTGCATCTGCCTTCAGCTCAGGTCATGATCTCAGGGTCCTGGGATCGAGCGCCATGTCAGGCTCCCCGCTTAGAAGGGAGTCTGCTTCTCCCTCTCCCTCTGCTCCTCCCCCCCAGCTCATGCTCACTCTCTCTCTCAAACAAATAAGTTTGGTTTTTTTTAAAGATTTTATTTATTTATTTGACAGAGAGAGACAGCAAGAGAGGGAACACAAGCAGGGGGTGCAGTGGGAGAGGGAGAAGCAGGCTCCTCACTGAGCAGGGAGCCCAATGTGGGGCTCGATCCCAGGACCCTGGGATCATGACCTGAGCCGAAGGCAGATGCGTAACAACTGAGCCACCCAGGTGCCCCGTAAACAAATAAGTTTTTTTAAAAATGAATGGGGGAGGGGAGAGGAAGTGTCTTTACAAAAGTAAGGCCAGCTTTCTTGAGGAAAATTGCTGTAAAGTTCAGAGAAGTGGGATGGTATTTGGAGGGGTGTGGAGTTCAGAGAAGTTGAGTGGAGTTTTTACCACTAAAACTTAAACCAGATTGGAATTATGCTGATAGGAATGATCCACAAAGCATAGAAATTGTATTGAAAGAGGTAGACAGATTTAACCTTGGTAGACAGATTTAACCTTGGTTGAAGTCTCTAAAGTAGGAATGAGGATTTTAGTTGCATAATTCTGGATTGATTAAAGGGAAAGAAGTTGAGAGAGGAACTACCAGTAGGATTACTATGATTTCTTGGTCATGACCTTGGCTGGGCCCTATTGATAAAGGGGGATGTAGGAGAGCAAAGACAAAGGAACAGAAAGTTCAGAAAGCTTCGGAAAAGAGGTTAAGGAAATGTGAAGTGAATACGTGAGATATAAAAAACAAAACATGGCTGACCAGAAAAGCTGATCTGGGAAATTTTGTTTATAGGTATGTAGAAGTCAAGTGCAATCCTTTGGTTGGGTTTGGGTTTTAGGAGTTATTTATTGTGAATTAGTATGTGCTTTTCATAAAAAAAAAATCAGACAGTATAAAAAAATATAAAAAAAGGATATAAAATAAAAGCTCAAACACACACACACACATACACACTATGTTCTCATATTGTACTCCCTAGGGGGAACCACTGTTAACAATTTGGTGCATATCCTTACAGATGTGTATGTGTGTATATGTACACACATATATGTATGTACAATTACTTTACAAAAATAAAATCATATACTATTCATACTATTCTGCAGCTTGCTTTTTATACCTAACAATATGTCCTTTGTATTTTTCCATCTCAGTAAAAATAGCTCTACTTCCTTCTTTATAAAAAAAAAATGAATAGGTAGTACATGAACATGATAAACTTAAAAGGGACAACAGCATATATATAGAATCTCCCTTCAATCTCCCAGCAGTCACTTTCTCCCCAGAGGCAACCACTATTACCAGTTCCTTAAATGTCGTTCTACAGCTAGGGAATGTATATAAACAGATACCTTTATATTTATATAAATGGAACCTTACCATACATGCTGTTCTATATCTTGCTTTTTAAATTTTAACTATATATTTTGGAGATCATTCCATATAGGGCTGCCTGATTCTTCTAAATGGCAATATTATATTCTATTGTATTTTTATTTAATCAAATCCTATAGCTGTGTCTTTCTAATTTTTCACAAGTAGCTAAATGCAACCAGATGGAGCAAGAATTTGGAATTTATTTAGCAAAAGGAAAGAGAAGAAACCAAAACAAAGAAAGAAGACCAAATGCATTTTAAATTGTAAAGAATCATGAATTAAGACTAAACGTAGGGCCTTTCTGTGTGGCATTAAAATAAATTATTGAAAAGCAATTTGAAATTCTAGATGCCAGCAATTCTTATTTATTAAAAAAAATGAATTCTTTGTATTACTTTCAAAGAATATGAACAATGAAGAGCCCATCTCTGTTTTGGGTACCTAAACACTCTTAATGACCTTAATGATGCACTTTTCTGGGACCAGTCAGTAAACTTTAGAAAGTCATTTTTTTGTTCATAGAAATGCCTGGTTAAGAAACCCTTCTTCTCCATTTGGTATTTGTCAATGGCTGTTGCAGCTGGTACTATTCAGAGATGCTTGCTGGTTTTACAGATATTCCAAATAAGACAATGTCACCAAAATGATACATCTACTAGGAAACTCCAGGGGGGAACAAAATGACATATTTCCTTTATATAAAATACATTATTAATTAAATTGGTAAAAGACAACATCTTGTGGTGGCTGGAGTCTTAAGGTGTGAGTCCTCATGTCAATTCTGTGACCACTGGGTACATGAAGTTGCATTAATCAATTCTCTTTGTTTCAAGTTCCCATTTGGTTTCCAGATTTTTATTTATTTATTTATTTTATATTTTATTTATTTATTTGACACAGAGAGACACAGCGAGAAAGGGAACACAAGCAGGGGGAGTGGGAGAGGGAGAAGCATTCTTCCCACTGAGCAGGGAGCCCAATGCGGGGCTCGATCCCAGGACCCTGGGATCATGACCTGAGCCGAAGGCAGACGCTTAACGACTGAGCCACCCAGGCGCCCCTCAATTCCCCATTTGGAAGACAGGAGAAATAATTTTGTCTGATTCCCTTGCTTACCTCAAAGCCACGTTAAGAGAAACAGAAATTAGAACTGCAGTGGCAGGGGCGCCTGCGTTGCTCAGTCGTTAAGCGTCTGCCTTCCGCTCAGGTCGTGCGTGATCCCAGGGTCCTGGGATCCAGCCCCGCTTCGGGCTCCCTGCTTGACGAGAAGCCTGCTTCTCCCTCTCCCACTCCCCCTTCTTGTGTTCCCTCTCTCACTATGTCTCTGTCAAATAAAGAAATAAAATCTTTAAAAAAAAAAAACTGCATGTGGCAGAAAGTTTTCCAGGAAGGTACTGTTTATGTAATTATGTTGATATGACTCTGCCTAGGTGAGGTCTCAAAGTGGATATAGAGCCAGAAAGATGTGTGTATCAGAATCAACTGGGGACATTTTTCAGACGGCTCCCTACCTCGCTCTTCCTTCCATCCCCAGTTAAGAACAACTGTGACTGAAGAAAGCTTCAGTGCTGTCAGGTATGGGAAGTAAGTATTGTGTTCTAAACTGAGGGGGATACACACAGTGGTGATTAAGGTCAAAGGTTTCCGTTTCAGGGAGACCTGGGTTGGAATGTTGGCTCCACCCCCTTATTAACTATATGATCTTGAATGACCCTATTTCACTCTTTGAAACCTTTGTTTCTGTAAAGCACCTGCCTTCAAGGTTGGCATGTGGCTGCCACATAGTTAGTGCTCAATAAACAGTTCTGCCGTTGGTTCATTGGTAACCTCAACCTTTATTGTTCACACGGAACCATGGATTTAAGGCAATATTTATCATCCTATGAGTTTACCAATTGCTTCTCTCATAAAGATTTAATAGATACAGGATTCTTACAAACATATATGCATAAGGATAGAATTTGAAGGCTGAAAATGGCTATAAAACCATAAAGATTACCCTTACCAATCCTACCTTTTATGTACAGGGAAGCTGAGGCTCACAAAAGCAAGAGATTTACCCAGGATCACAGGGCTGATATGGATAAGGGTCAGGACTAGAGGTACACCTTCTGTCTTCCAGTCCAGTGCTTTTCACTTCTTGCCACTCTCAAACCACACATTTAATAAAAATAAAATATACTTGCTTTATTTTTATTTAAAGATTTTATTTATTTATTTGAGAGAGCAAGAATGAGAGCGAGAGAGCACATGAGAGGGGGGAGGGTCAGAGGGAGAAGCAGACTCCCCGTTGAGCAGGGAGCCCGATGCGGGATTCCATCCAGGGAGTCCAGGATCATGACTTGAGCCGAAGGCAGTCACTTAACCAACTGAGCCACCCAGGTGCCCTAAAATATACTTGCTTTAAAAAGTTAATGATGAGAATGTTATTTCCTTTCTACGGCAGAGTCAGTGACATCATCACCTAGAACAAGAAAAGTCCTGTAAAATGGCCCTCGTCCAGCTAATAAAATTAGTAGCACAGAAAAGTGTGGAAAACCACCCCCATCATTGCAAATGTGGTATCCCCAGACCCAGAGAGAAGTGAGTGATGGCGTAGGGTGTAGGATCCAGATCAAGACCCCCATGGTGAGGGGAAAGATGATGAGTAAGAAGGGGAGTTTCAAGGTCTTTCCTGGGCCGCAAATCTGCTCCCCCAGCCTGGTCCTGGATTTCAAGTTTCTACGCCTCCCTTAAGGACTCAAAAGATTTCCAAAAGCTCCATGTTTTTTCACATGGCTGTTTGTTCCTCACATTCTCGACCCCTGCCATGTGATTAATACAGACGGTATATCTGCAATGAACTGATCTTACAATTCCTCTGCCCTGGGTGAACACGCAGGTGCCCAGACCCACAGAGAATTTAGGAAGCAGAGTGGAGGCAGATGAACACCAAGCAACCTTAAACTCAAATTAGCAGATGACGGTTAGATCTGTGCCTCTACAAACAGGACCAGAGGATCTTCTGGACTCCCCTAATAGGGCAGGGCTCCAGCACTGACTGAAGAGTTGCACCATGGGTCTGATTCACAGGACTGAGTGGAGTGAAAAGGGAAAGGCCGCCCAGTCCAGTTCTGGACACCTGCCCGTCTGCCCACGAATGGCCACTATGGAATCTAAGGCAAGCAGACTGCCCCCCAAAATCAGCCTGGAGTCTCTGCCTCCATGCCTGGCCTGGCCTTCAACCACAGCAATGTCCACTGCAGCCCGGGGCCACCTCAGGAAGGCGTCTGTTACCTCCTGCTTGGCCTCCAGTTCTGCGGTCACCGGGATAACCCAACGGCCATAAATTTCCAACTCTGCTAAATGTTGCCCTACTTCTAACTCTAGCTGACTGCATCTTGCCCTTTGGGAAAATAGCTTTACTCCTGAGTGCTCTCTGCTAAATGAGTGCCACCTTGTCTCTTTCCTCCACATCATCATTATAATTAATAAGCAACAATATCATCCCTCGTGGTTATGTTCTTATTAGGTGTTAACTGGCCTTAGCATCATTATCTCATTAGGCCTTTCCACCTAAATTACTTTATCAGCTTCCCTCCGAAGGGGGTCTGGTACTGTCTGGCTGAAAGGAATCCCCTGCACAAACACAAGAAAGCAAAAGGATAATCACAGGCATTTAGATCTGCTCCAGATATTAGTCGTCTTGAAAAATTAATGTTATTTCTACTATTGGGAATACTTGAATTGCTATAAATTCTTTCCTCCAAAGTGTTTAAAGCAATACCCAGAAACTTTTAACTTAATCTCACTCATTTCTATGAGAAAAAAAATGTTGTGGAAGAATATATTCTAAAATATTTACAACAGTTAAAACTTCCTCCCTCGTCACTGCCCACTTTCTATTTGAAACGGTTATCTCCAGTTCTTTCACTAAGTGGCTGAATTTCAAATTTTTTTGCTTGCTTAGTCCCCACTTCAGTTGTTCTACATGCAGTCTTTTTTTCAACTTCTAATAATGCTTAGCTTTTATTTCCTTTAATAGCACTCATTTTATAATTCAACCTTTTGTAACAGGTAGATGAAGATGATTCTGCTCATAAAAGAATGGAGAACATAGACTAATACAATTCTCCAGAAATGCTTTTGTTCTTGAGGACTGATGATGCACATTGCTTCCTTTATTGTCCTCACAATTTCATGTTAACTTTCCATCTTTTCCTCCTTTATTTCTAGATTATGTATGCTCTCCAAAGATTAGGGAACATGCCATTAAGAGTCCAAACTTGCCCTTTACAGCCATTAGTCACGTTTTGTTTCCCATTCCAATTACTTCCTCCCTTCCTCACCTTCCCACATTAATTCCTCATTCATTCTCACTTTCCCTAGTAATTTCCTAATGTTTAAATGTCTTGTTATCTCTTGGGGCACCTGGGTGTCAGTTAAGCTTCCAACTCTTGATTTTGATTCACTTCATGATCTTGGGGTTGTGGGATCAATCCCGGCATGGAGCGCTGCATGGAGCCCAGCATGGAGCACCACCCCCTCTGGCTCTGCACTCAGCAGGGAGTCTGCTTGGGATTTGCTTGGGATTCTCTCTCCCTTTCCCTCTGCCCCTCCCCTTGCTTGAGCTCTCTCTCTCTAAAATAGATAACTAAACCTTTAAATGTCTTATTATCTCATATTCCTCATTATCTGCTTATCCTTCAAACTCTGTTGTTCATTTCATTTTCCCACAAACTGTGTAGTCTTTTTTTTTTATTACGTTATATTAATCACCATACATTACATCATTAGTTCTTGATGTAGTGTTCCATGATTCATTGTTTGCAGTCTTATCGGGTTTGCAGTATTCATTTCTCCTTCTTGCTCACCCATCCATTAGTCATCTCTTTCCCCTCTCCTCCCTACTTTCTGAGTTCCAACTTTTTTTCCGAAGGAGCAGATCATGATTTGAAATGATGGAGATGAATCTTAATGTCCCCAGACTCTCTATTTACTTAATTTTTAACAGCAAATTTTCACTCCAAGGGAGAAATCTGAGTTTTTAATTCTCAAGTCTTCCCACAGAGGCAATCAAATACACTAGGTCTCTCTCCTTTTTTTTTAAACTTAATTGGGGATAATACAAATCTCAAATGAAATATTGCACAGTTGGTTGGTATTTATCTGAGATGCGTTGACCATTCTTTTTTCCCTTTGCAATTGAAGCCCCGAATGATGGCCAAAAAAACACGTTGTCTTTTGAATCTCTGTCACATAACACTTCTCTTAGAGATTGAAAGTAAATCCCTAACTACAAACCCTTCTGTCATCAAACTTTCTGTTAATGCTCAGCCTCTTTTCCTAGAAGAGTATGATTTTAGTTTAAAAAAATTTTATTTGTTTTATTTTTGAAACTTCACAGGCTTCAGGGACTTCTCTTTTTCTTGATCTTCCTTTCTTCCTCCTGAAATCTCGGATAATTAATTTTAACAAACTATGGAAACATTCTTCTCTTTATTTTCTCTACTTCAGTGGCCTTCCTTACCTCCTCCTTTTCCAATGGATACCTTCCTATTCAAGTGTCTGGCAGGAATGAATTCCCACCTTTGCACAGTCTCATCTTCACATTCTCTATCACTTTAATTTACTCCATGCAGTCAGTCCCTGACCATATTTAACAATTTGTGTGGCTGCTGAAGTCCTCCCAGCCTGTGTCCCTGGCCTAGAAGGCAGCCATCTTGCTCCCACGATGCCCTTCAAATGCTGGCAAGAGAAGGGTATCCTGATCATCAACTTTATTAGTAGTAACACCAAGGGAATGGAAGTAAACATATTAATCAAGGGACAGCCTCATTGCATCATGCTAAAGGGAAGGATTGGGGCAGTTTCTCAAACTCTATCTCCCTATTGTACTCCTCTGGAGATCTGTGTTCATTTTTCAGGCTTATTGATTTTCCTATTCCATCACAGGTATGTTATGTGATGCCTTACACTGGGATAAGGTTAGTAAATTGTAACCATTGAAACCTAGCATGCATTGCCATATGATTATGACTTTACTGTCATTCGAAGCTAGCCAAAGGATAGATCACTTGTGCAGTGGGAAATCCTGCTCATTAAATTACTAGTGGATTTCTCTGAGTTAATCCTTTCTTACATGATCCAAATCATCTACTCTTTTTTTCTAAAATATGACCCTCTTCCCCCCTCACTATTCTATTACAGTTCATACATAATGTCTCTAGAGGGTACAGTATAGTCTAATTTTCTTCATTATTCAATTTAGATCCTGTTAAGTGAGACAGGCATTCACTCATAAGAAGGAACATTTAAGTTTTGGCAAATAAGTTCATTAGTATTCAGAAAGCTTTGCACCCCTCATATTTAATAAACCTTTCCATTACAGAGTAAGAAATGCTGGAAAATAGTCAAACAAATTAACAATGGAGCCACCAAGAGAGTACATTCAACCCTGATTCAGAGATGTCTCAGTTTATCAGTTTTCTGTCAATCATTAAACAACAAAGATAAAACATGCAATTATATACAAGGAGACAGAACTCCTAATTCTTTCATCCTAGCTGAAGCAGAAGGGTTTTAATTGCTTGGAAAAATGAGATTTTTATTTTCTCTCCAAAGGGATAAAGAAAACAAATGTAAATTGGCTTTGAGTCAATGGCTGGAGCTACAAAACCTCAGGTTATGCAAATGGGAGTTGGAACTACCAGCCCATCATCTGTAGTTTTTGTCCTTCATGAGGACCAGTATCCACATATTTGGAAATCTGAGATGGTCCACAGACTATTTTCTTTTCTGCTACAGCTCCTTTAACACATAAGGGAAAAAAAAAAAAAAGAACGTGACCTTTTCATTAGAATGTTTAGAGTCATGAAAATTTACTGATACCACTTCTGCTTAATAGGAGTAACACTCACTGAAATATTTGAATATGCTGTCAATTATTGCAGGGTCAACTTTCCACTTATGTGAGTTACCAAGCCCTTTATTTCTCTTCTAAGTCCTATCAGCCATCTGATATTGAGAAATATAAAATATATGTATTTAAGGAGGCCACCCGCCATAATGAATATATGAAGCACAGTATGCATGAAAGATGTCTATTTATTGAAAGAAGTTTTTTTAAAGTTTAGTAAGTAGTCACCTAGATTCTCCCCACCTGGGCAGAGTTGGTTGCAGGAGATAGGGTAGACAGTGGCTATCACTGTATGGAGGACTGTCCCTCTACAGATTTATCCCAAGAAGTAAATGATTGTCTCTTCCTTATATCTGGACATAGATCTTTTTATGGTAACCCTGGGCCTAAGTGAATACCTAGATGTGGATATTAAGGCACCTCAAAATTGCTTGAGCAGAATGGGACCTCTGCCTATAACTGGTTGCCCTGGTAGGACCGACAGCACACTCCCCTGGGACATGGCTGATTCTCACCAAAAGAAAAGCTAGTAGATGAAAGGAAGGAGGGTTTTGTACCCTCTCCTGTGAAAGCTTCTGGACTGTGGGAAACTGTCAGGTTAACTTGTATCTCCAAACCTAGCACACACCTGGTACGTTTCACATGGTATATGCTCGGTGGAAGTGTGATCAGGGAAAGGAGAGGGAGAAAGGCACAGATGGGAGAAAGGGTACAGGAGGCTAGAGCCTCCGTGAGCTCTATGGGGAATTTTTCTAGAATCTGCTCAACTCCTAAGGGGAGAAGCAGATTCATTGTATCCTATAAGGTTGAGAAATACTCCTCCAAAAAACAAAAAACAAAAAACAAACCAGTCAAGTGATTATGGCAGATCTACCTGACCTAACAGCTTAAGAAAAGTTGAATTAGAAACTGGCCAGTTGTCCAGTAGACTGGGGCCTGATGTTAGCATTTTTAGAGCTGGAAGGGATCTTGGATCACCTAAGAGGCCTCCAAGTGGAATGTGATATGACTTGCCCACAGTCACATAGCTCATTAGCATTAGAATAGAGATCTGGGTCTCAGAGTTCCCAGCCTAGCATTTTTCAGCCTGCAATTTCCCCACATAAAACAGAAGCAATAGCTGCTTCCCGAATTCTATCCCTTCATATTTCCTGACCCATGTCACTTGGTATCTCTCTCCCCCAGAAGCCCTAACTAAACCTAATCCCTTCCTCTGGCACCATGGGATTTTATACAGCTTGCTAGGGAAACAGTCTAGGCAGGTTCACAGAGCAGTTATAGAATGCAGATTTATAAGTCTTATAAATGCATGTTCACTAGGCTTGATTAAGGCCATAAGAATTGCTATACTAATTAGAATCTTGGACTCGAGAATATTTTTGTGTCCATTTGTTTGCTGTGGCCACTGCTCTTCACATCCAAGAGAAAGCTAGAATGTAAGCTCCACGATGTAGGAAACATGTTTATCTTATTTATTTATTCATTTATTTATTTAGAGTGAGCGAGCGAGCGAGCGAGCTCAGTGGGGGGCAGAGGGAAAGGGAGAAAGAGAATCCCAAGCAGGCTCCATGCTCAGTGCAGAGCCCGATGCAGGGCTTGATCTCACAACCCTGAGATCATGACATGAGCCAAAATCAAGAGTCAGATGCTCAACTGACTGAGTCACCCAGGTGCCCTGGAACCATGTCTATCTTACACCTAAGTCTCCAGTGTCCAGTAGGTACTTAACTATTTGTTGAATTTTTTAATATGACCACCAGTTCCATATTTCATGATTCTAAGAATGTTCCTTGACATCCTTATCTACAAATAATCAGTAATATTGCCCTTCAGCCAAATATTTTTAAAGATCTCAACTCTACCTAGTGTCTCCATTGATCAAATTAACTCAATACAGTCTGATCACCCCTCCCATAGGCAGGGAGTTCAAGCTCTATTTGACTTGATCTACTGTGTTAGTTAATCTTTACCCTCAAGTGAATGAAGACATACTAAGGACTAACATCCTAGAACTGGAAGATAGTCTATGACTATGTTTTCATTTTCAAGCCCTAGGGTGAGGAGAAATGTAGGCTAATAAATTGGTGTTTCCTTCAAACCACTACGTGCCAGATCTTTATTCAAGGACAGGCTGAGTTCTGTGTGGGGAAGAACCAAGCAGGAGGATCAGTGGGGTAGTCTGCCTACCCTCCATGGTCACAAACAATCCAGACGGGGCACCCAAATTATGTATCTCGGTAGGACAAATAGCAGCCCTGTAGTAAAACATCCCCGTGCTCCTCTACATTTGATTACGCCTTACTTTCTACCCCTAAGGAATTTATCAAACCATTCCTTCCAATTCCATACAGAATTCTCCCTAAAATAAGTGCTAGTATTATGTTCTTCTCTTTATATTTCCGTAGATGTTTTAGCACTCTATGGTTATTTTGGTGCCCTTCTAGGTTAGTCCTGCAAGCAGTTGTCCAGCTGGTCTGTCTTTAATCTGATCCTGATGGCAGCCATTACTTGAAATGAAGAAGGCAGTCTAGTTAGAAATTGCAGTTGATGTTCCTCCTCTCTCAGGGGATAGGTAGCCCATCTGGAAGGTCTTCTTGACGATGGTGTCTGGGGCCAGGATTCAGGAAATTCAGTGGCAGTGATGGGAAGCAATGTAGGAAAAGGTCATGCTCCTCTAAAGAAGTGCATTTTCCTTCTGTCTCAGCAACTGTAAAATTATAAATCAAAGATTAAAAAGTTAAGCCACTGCTCAAGTGAAGATCTTGGTAAATACACCACTTAAGCAAACCCTGATGATGGATACATTGGCATCTAGATGAAGTCTGTGGTTTTCCAAACAATGGGGCAGAGACTACAGGGACATACAAAGTATGCCTAAGGATTCTCTGTTTCTTCATTTATTTTGCTTTATCAAAGAAAGAGGAAAAACTGTAATTGCCATTAAATACAAGTGAATCTGCCTGCAGAAAGAATGTAGAATGAGTGGGCTTAGGAGGGACATACTAGGGAAAAAGGAAAGAGAGCCCACAGAATCCAAAAACAGCTGCTGTTTCTTCACAGCATTTCACGGAGCTGACCTGAATGGAGTTGTGATTCTGTGACCTAAGAGAGAGATGAATAAATAATAATATTTGGGGACAAATGATTTAAGACCCTATGAAAAATTAGAAGCACAGTCACCCAAGCCTTACTCGGTTCCTGGCATCCAAAATGACTGATTCTCACAGTCATTAAGAAAATAAGACAAAATGATAAGAACCTCACACAAAGACAGTCTAGATGAAGCATCACTAGTTTAGGGCATCTCCACTAAAAGCATCACAGGAGATGCATTAGAATGCCACTACATCCTCTCCTTTGCTGTACCACTCTGTCCCCTTCCTCAGGCTCCAGGAACCCAGTGTGCACGTGCCATAATCTACCCACTCAAATGCCTTTCATATGACAGAGACTAGCTTAAACCTAAGGTCTTCCAATTATTAGATCTGAATATTTCATACTAGAGTTTTAACACCTGGTGGCTTTAGCATTCCCATGGGCTATTTGCAATTTAAAATTACTTGTAATCTTAATTACTGGAATATGGGAAGAGGAAGAAGAAGGGAAAGTGAGCAAGGAAATAGGAGGGGCTTCCTATACTTCTCATTTAATCTCAACACGATTCCACACCAGCCATCAAAACTCCAAACGGTGGGCTTCAGCAACTTTCCCTCCATGTCACAAACGATCTGAACAGCTGCTAAACCCAGACTGAGAAAGTAGTTCTGTACTCAGAGCACATGAAGAGGATTCTTTAGAACTGATGTCTAAGCCTACAGAGAAGCCTCCTACAGATACCAGTGATCATGTCTGCAATCCAGGTATCTGCCCTGGTCCAAATCCCTCACTTGACAAGCAAACTAAAAGGTGAGTGACTCACCCAGTGTCACATAGGGACTGACTGAAAGGTAGTCCCAGTGCACAGCCCAGCCCAAGTAAATCTTCATGAGCACAACACATTGTCTTTGCTCTAGACACGATGATCATGTTCTTCAAACTCTAAAGCAGTATTTGGGTAGTACCTGAGTAGTAATTTCCCCTTCCTGGACAACAGTCTGGTTCAGTGGGTCCAGGGGAGGCACAGGAATGTTAACAGGTTCCCTGGGGGAGCCTGATTTGTGGGGTGTTGGAACCACCCCTATGCTTTGCTTATCACCCCTCCACTTATCAGCACCATGGAGCCAGCTGGAAGGTCCCCCTGACCTTCTGAGGGCATCCTCTGCTCTGAGGACATCCTCACAAGCCTGACTATCAAAGGGCTCTTAAAAATTAGGGCACAAGTCAGAGTCCTGAAGACAAACACCAGCAAATCCATGGAAACAGAAAGTGGATTAGTGGTTGCCAAGGGCTGGGGGGTAGGCTTGAGGGATGACAGCTAATGGGTATGGGGGTTGATGAAAACATTCTGGAATTAGTTGTGATGATTATACAACTTGGTGCAATCTGGATTATACATTTTAAGAGAGTGAATTTTATGGTTTGCAAATTATATTTCAATTTTTGAAAACCCCATATAGATGTGTGGGTACCGCATATCACATGCAGGTGGATCACCAGGTTCCCTGCGTCCTCACAACTATTGGGCGACGTCCCCTGAGCAACAGAGGCAAAATGTTGCCAGGGCAGCTGATGACTATAATGGCTACCATTTGCTGCATACTTCTTATGTGGCAGACACCTGTGATACACAGCACATGGTTATCTCAAATGATAAAATCATAACCAAAGATGTGGATACCATTATTATACTGTTCTTGTTAACATTTTACAGATTATAAAATGGAGGTATAGTGAGGTTAAACAACTTGATTAGGCCCATAGCCAGTAAGTGACAAAAGTAATAGCTAGAAAGGTGTGGCTAAATAGGCACCAAAAGAATCTGCCCCAAATCATGTCCCTCATGATTCTGATATTCCCACTATTAGATTTTGGGAAAATAGAATAATAATAATAATAATAATAATAATAATAATAATAACATAGCTAAGATTTATTAATTCTTGCCATGTTCCAATCTTTCTGCTAAATTCTCTACATAGATTATCTCACATAATCTTCACAAAAACTCTGTGAGGTACATATTATCATGGTGGAAGGTTAGGCAGAGAATCCTTACACAACTTGCCCAAGGCCACACAGCTAGCAAGCGATGAAATCAGGATTTGAACACAGACCCTACTGCTAAGCCACTTTGTCAGAGAGCCAAATTCAGATGCCTGCAGGGTCCAGAATGATGAAAGAGTAAAGTAGGCCCCATATGTTTCTTAAAATACAAAATAGCATCTGCCCATCTATTACTTATCCATAGAGATGTGGTACGATTTTCTCGTAATACTATAAGGCAAACAAAACCCAAGAGCAATGATAAATGACACTTTGCCTCAATGTTGAGGATACAAAACACGGTGGCAAAAACTGGCAAATTGGAGAAAAGCCTATTTTCATCTAAAGGAGCAGCCACCATTCAACTCCCAACGCTCTGTTGCCAGGTGGGTATATGATGCAGTATTGCCATATTTTCTGAGAGAAACCAGAAAGATTTTTACATGAAATCTTTTGGTTTTAAAAAAAAATGGCAAAATGGTGGGGCGCCTGGGTGGCTCAGTTGGTTAAGCCACTGCCTTCAGCTCAGGTCATGATCCAGGAGTCCCGGGATCGAGTCCCGCATCGGGCTCCCTGCTCGGCAGGGAGTCTGCTTCTCCCTCTGACCCTCCCCCTTCTCATGCTCTCTCTCTCTATCTCATTTTCTCTCTCTCAAATAAATAAACAACAAAAAAAAAAAAATGGCAAAATGGGATGCCTGGGTGGCTCAGTCAGTTGAGCGTCTGACTCTTGGTTTTAGCTCAGGGTCATGGTTTCAGGGTCATGGGATCAGGTCCCGTGTTTGACTCTGCGTGGAGCACAGAATCTGCTTGGGATTCTCTGCTTCTCCCTTTGCCCCTCCCCCCACTAGATGCGCTCTTTCTCTCTCTCTAAAATAAGTGAATAAATAAAGTCTTTGGGGGAAAAAAAGGAAAAGGGAAAAAAGGTAGATATTATTAGTCCCACTTTATTATTTTTAAAAAAATGGCAAAGAATTCTGAAGCCTGAATTTGGTCTGTAGCATTTCACTCTCAACCTCTGTATATAGTAAATTGCCTCCTCAAGCAGTTCCATGTGACTGGAATTTAGGATTTGGGGTAAAAAGTGCCAGGCAGAATCTGGAATGGTGAGGAGGGGCCGTGGTGTGAAGATTCTTGGTGCACACCTAAGGAAGGTAAATCTCATTCCACAGGCCAGGGAAAGCCAGAAGCTTTGTTGTTTTGTTCTGTTTCATTTACGAAAAGAAAGACACCAGATCAGAAAGACATCCTGAGAATGATGTTAAGAGCATAATAGCCGGGAGAGAGAGCTAAGGCAGTGAGACTAAATGGGAGGTGACTATCAACCTCAGGGTAGTGGCAATGGAAGCGAAAGAATGGACATAAGTCAATTAATAGCAGAGATCTTCCTTAGAAAATAATAGATCTGCTTATATCAAAAGAGCATATACACTCTATTATGTAGCAATGGCATCACTTGATAAAGAAAAGGCCATCATCATGAAGAGGGAGACATTAGCAAATAAGGAAGAAAGCTATGAGAAAAACAAGAGAGGGGTTTCAGGATACGACTTGTTTGAGGCTGGGTTTGGCATGTAAAAAAGGAAAGAAAATGTCCTTGGCTAGGGTAGGGAGGAGACAGCTTGAAAACTGCCCAAGAAAACAAAAAAGTGAATGAGAAAAATAAAAAGAACACATATAAGGAGGTCAGGTACTAAGATATTAAGAAGAAATATAAGAAACCAGGAGGGAAAAAAATAGTCAGGCAAGGACGAGCAGTGCACGTCCCTAAAGTCCAGATTTAATGCAGATGAGAGAAACTGGGGAGAGCATTTTAAAAAGATGTTGTAATGAAGGCACTAAAGAGATTGCTTTAACAGAGACAGAACTCAAGAATAGAGACCACAATGGGGGTATTTATAAGGAGAAGAAGAAAAAGAGGTCCAAAATACGGGAAAGGATTTTAGCTACTGGAGACCAGAGGGAAAAGATGAGTTTTAGAGATGTCAGAAAGGAAAATATGACAGGATTTTGGAATATTCTCCGAGTGAAAATAAGGTCTATTCTGTAAAAAAATACAAAGTTCTCTCTCCACAAGTGCTTAAGAAGCAGCCCTGAGGACAGCCAAAGATAATACCAAAGCTGCATTCCGAGGGCATGAGGAGGAGAATGCAGTTACCAGAAAGTTCCTAAAGGGAAGGAAGCAAAGATTTTCATCTTGACCACGCTTGGTTTTCATTGGTTGTAACATCACACAGACCAGAATGAAGTATTCCACGGAAGCAACTTCAGAGGTAACCTTGTGATGGCCCAGAACACTCTGGGAGAACTACAATAGTTACAAAGGCAGAAGGAAAAGGAGGACCCTTTTCCATACACATGGACTAGGAATAAAAAGGACCAATAACAGTAACAAAAGATCTTATTTAAAAGCACATAGCTGGGGGTGCCTGGCTGGCTCAGTCGGTGGAACTTGTGATGCTTGATCTTGGGGACTGTGAGTTCGAGCCCCATACTGGGTGTAGAGATTACTTCAAAATAAAATCTTGAAAAAATAAAATAAAAGCACACAGTTGTACATTAAAAGAGAAGAAATACAAGTGAAGAGGAAGGAGGACTATTACAGTTAGGACAAGAAGGGGCTATCATTTAAGTGTATGTCATATAATATCTGGCAACTTAGTTACAGTATCCCATTTAAATTCCTCATCAGATAGGCAAAATTACTTCATTTTGCAGAAGAAAGTGTGGGAGTTATGTAAAATAATTACTTGGTAAAAAGTCACAAAGATAGTTAAGTTTTAGAGCCAACTCTTATTGGATTCTCAAGCTTAAGCATTTTCCACAATACCTCAGTCACTATGGGCCATCTTCCACCTGGATTTCTGCAAGAGCCTTCCTAACTAGTATGTCTCTCACCGCCTCCATCCTCCATCCAATATGTAGCCCAAGCAATAGATCAAAAATGCAAATTCCATTGTGGCACTGCCTGTTTAAAATCCCTTCAATAAATTCCCTTTAGTCTTCAGTGGCATCCAGACCACTTAGCACTCCCTACAAAGGCCGTTCAAGGTCTGGCCCCACTCACCTCCACAGCTTCATCTCAAGCTCCTCTCCTTGCAAGTGACAATTCAATGACTCTGAATATATATTTAAGTCCTTGGAATGCACCATGATCATTTTCACCTCCAGGGCTTGACACATTGTCCCTATGGGCTGGAGGAATCATCTCCCTGACCATCGAACCCCTCCCCTTGGCAGTCACCAAGGATGACTCCTGGGCAACAGTAGGACTCCTTTCTCACAAAAATTAACACACCTTATTGGAATTCTCTTTATCTGTTCTGAGATCCCCATACCCCCTCTACCATGAGCTACATGAGCAGAGATCCTGTTTCCATTTTGTTCACTCTTGATTCCACAACACCGAGCACGTGCACTGACATATCACAGGTGTTAAGTACCCATTTAGTTTTGAAATGGACAAATAAATCTGATGGGGTGAGAGCCATTACTGTTTACTAAGTGAAGCTGTATCAGTAGAGGCCAAACTCCTAGCTGACCCCAAAGCCCCTACTCTTGGCATCTGCAATTTACTGTCCATTGCTGAAGATTCTTTTCCAAATTCCAAAATTCACTTCCAATTCCAAAATTCCAAAAAATTCAACAACATTTTCTAGAACATAGGCTCTGTGTCCTTTCTGCACTCAGAGCCATAAATAATTCCAAGGACAAGACTTGCTTCTTGCCCTAAACAAGCTTATAGTCTAGTGGAAGAGCTTTCATTTTGTCAACATGTTGCAACTCACATTCTCTTTAAATTCTTTCAGAACTGAGCTGACAAGGGAACCTTGATAGTCTCTTAAGCATTTGGTAATAGGCAATTAACTCCTACAGGATAACAAGGGGCTTGAGAGCTGAAGCCAAATCTTATTCATCATTATCATCCTGGTGGTTAGCATAGTGCCTGGTATATAACAATGGTTTTAAAACTGTCACCAAATGGGTGAAAGCAGAAACAAATGAATGAAGAAACAAGCAAACAAGTCAAGTCTTGGAATCTAGCTTTTTTTTTTTTTTTTAAGATTTTTATTTATTTATTTGACAGAGAGAGACACAGCAAGAGAGGGAACACAAGCAGGGGGAGTGGGAGAGGGAGGGGCAGGCTTCCCGAGGAGCAGGGAGCCCGATGCGGGGCTCGATCCCAGGACCCTGGGATCATGACCTGAGCCGAAGGCAGACGCTTAACGACTGAGCCACCCAGGCGCCCCAGGAATCTAGCTTTGGAATCTGGGTCAGAGTCTCAGCAGGAATTCTCCTGTATCACTAAACAGATAAATGACTTGGTGACAGGTCCCCGTAGAGAAGAACGGGCCCATTAGACACACACATACTGGCCAAAATGAAGTCAGTGGAGCATGGGGGCAGGGAAAGAGAGGAGCAGGCTACTCTTTTCAGTGGTTTTCCATTTTCCATCACTGGACAGGTTCTCTTCCCTGTCCTCAGGTTTAGAGGGGAGACACCTTGGGAGGATCATACCCATGGAAGAGTATTGAGATGGCTTCACCTGGCTCTCTAGAGCCACAAAGCTGCTCATTGAGACAAACTGGAGAGGTAGGTCAAAAGATAATAGGAAAATATATCAATAAATATAGTGTTCATCACATGTCTTCACTCCCTAGGAAGAAAACCCTTCAGTGACATTATTTAAAATGTGCATTAATAATCACCAACATGAATAAATATCTAACTGAAACAAAGATATTTGCTAGTTTCTATACCTTTCAAAATTAGAACCAAAAATCTGTCCAGAAACAGCTATCAAAGAGCATCATTTTCACACACACACACACACACACACACACACATTCCTGAAATTTCCCCTACTGCCAACTTGTTAGTTATTTGAATAAACATTATTTCTGCCACATGCTTTAGCACCAAATAGTACCTTGTAGTCAGTTAAAAAACCTTTATCAAAGTTAGACTCTGGTATTATTTTGACACCAGACAGTCCTTTGCTTTTGTGTGGAATCACAGTGTTGCCTGAACAGTGTACGATTACGCCTTTGTGCAGACAATCAGCAGGTCATTAGCGTACCGTACAAATCACCTTGGACTCAGGATGGAACCCTGGGGACCTGAAGCTGCAATAGACTGCAGAGAAGACATGGTGTTGCTGACAGTTACCTCTGATGGCAGTTAAAAATGTATGATTGCAACCACATGACAGCTTAATACAACAGATCCCTGAGCTGTTCGCATGGCACATTCTGATTAATGGTATCGGTAATCATTATGAATTTTTAAGTTTTGGTGGAGTGCTCCATTACATCCTACTATTAGAATACAAGACTAACAGGCCCTTTATGAAATTACCATATTTTATCATTATTTTACTGCTGCTGGTTTTACATTTTGGTGAACACGATCTGACCCATAACATATTCTGATGGGGCAGGGAGAGTCCTGCTGCACATTTGAAAGGCTCAAGAAGAAATTTTTGTGTAAGAAAGTGAAAGTGACATGAACTGAAACTTGTTATGGGAACCAGAATTTGCCACTTTTACACACACACACACACACACACAAACACGGGCACATGCACACACACATACAGAGGATAAGGTCTATTTCCCTATATCCACATCTGGCAATGATGTGCACATAGTGAAAAGATTTCAGATTCCCTCCAGAAAGCCCTTAGGCTACAAGAAAAATCATCCTACATCTAATAAAGCCATCTGAGATATATCTACCATATGGGAAAGCCCTGTTCTGCTTTATTCCAACAAATTGGCCCTTGGATTCCTCTCGCAGCTGTTGCTGCTATTGTTGAAGATATCCGGAGTCCTGGCAGTGAGCAGGATGCTGTGCACAACAGTCAGGGTCCCCACATCTCTGGGCTGTGTAAGAGTTAAGTGGTATCACCTGTGACAGGTACTGAGCCCCAGGACAGTTAAAGGCCTGACTCAGGAGAAGTGCTCAGTAAATGGGGACAAAAAAAAAAATGTCTTAATTAGAATATTTTGAGAGTTTAGTCTCAAGAGAAAAATGGGAGTCGATTTCTAAATCAGATCACCACCAAGACAAGAAGGATGCTAAAATAAGCAAACAAACAAATAACTTTTCCTTAGAATTTCCCCTTCAGGGACGCCTGGGTCGCTCAGTGTTAAGCGTCTGCCTTCGACTCAGGTCATGATCTCAGAGTCTGGGATTGAGCCCCTCATCGGGCTCCCTGCTCAACGGAGAGCCTGCTTCTTCCTCTCCATCTGCCTGCCACTACGCCTGTGTTTTCTCTCTCCTTCCTGCTCTCTCTCTCTCTGATGAATAAATAAATAAAATCTTAAAAAAAAAAAAAGAATTTCCCCTTCACTATTCTCCCCCAGTTTGGTCGAGCTCAGGAAACACTAGTATGTGCCCAGCACTGTCCTAGCATGGGAGGCGTGAAGACACACGTGGCCACTTGCTGGCTTCGGGCAACAGCCCCTCAGCTGGGGAAACGAGACACCTAGGAGTCTTTCAAAGCAGGGTCCTTTACATTGCAATAGCATTTTGAAAGTTTATTATACAAATAATATAATCCTGTGAAAGGAAAACATTTACTCTTCTTAATAATTTTTTAGCTCAATAATTTACTGAAATATAATTGACAAAATAGGTGTACCTCATGGTGATTTGCTATATATGTACATGATGAAAGGATCCCCCATCTACTTAACTAACACATCCATCACCTCACATATTTATCTTTTCTTTTGCTGAGAATTTGTATGTTTAATTATACAATACAGTGTTATCAACTATAGTCACCATGTTATACATTAAATCCTCAAAACTTACTAGTCTTATAGCTGGAAGTTTATACCCTTTTATTATCTTTCTGTATTTCCCTCATACTCATTATGATTAAAGTTAGTTGGCTTTTTCATATTTCCTACCTTATATATAAAATACACATAGCAATCATCACACACACACACACACACCCGATATCAGGAGATAATTCTAATCCTCTTAGTCTATCTGGATAGGTCCTCTGCAGGCACATGGCCAGACTTCCTCAACACATTGAGTGGTTTAATATCATCACTGGTCTTGTGGGGAGGGGTTCCCCTCTTGGATTTTCCTTTCCAATTTTATCAAATTTCAGCAAATTCCTTTCTGTAGTTTAAATAAGACAGAAAGCCTTGTCAGCTCCATATTAACTCAGGACCATTTCCTGTTAACTTGGGATGGAGGGGCTCACCACCCCCTTCCTCTTCCTCTCTATCTTCCTTACTTTACTGCCTGATTTCCCTCTCTTTTGTTTTTTCTCTGATCTTCTTCTGAAAAGTTCCCTTGTCCTATGTTCTAAAAAAGAATAGCAAAGAGAATGGAAGATAGGACTGGGAGGGTGAACAAAGATGAAAACAAGAATTTTGAGGTTCCCTTGGCTTTTTAACCTCAGGTTCTATTTCTGTGGATAGCCAGAAGTGAAAAGACTAAAGAGGGCAAAAATGCTAGGAAGAGCGAGAACGTCAGAGAGATGCTAGAAGAGACTTTGCTGAAGGGAGGACTCATCTCAACTTCTTCCTTCTTCTAATCTCTTTTCACAGCTCCTCTGTGGTGCCCTTTACACTCCTGGTGGGATGGAACCCTTGGGAAGCTCAGAAGAGGTAGAAGGGACAAATGGCATAAAGTAAAATTCCACTTAAAAACCAAAAACCAAAACAAAACCAAAAAAACTTCCCCAGGGCCTCTAGATTCATTGCTCAAGTATTTTCCACTGCACCCCACCCACTCTCCCAGGCCAACACACACCACCAGCCACCCCACACCTGAACTTCTGGTTGAGCCAGAAGAGCACTGGGAGTTCGGGGGCAGGGCCAGAAACCCAGCACAGCCCCAGGCAGTGGGCTCAGCTGCCACCTCGACAGTGCTGGGAATGTACTGTCCCCAAAACACCCACCCCCTATCAGTAGAGAGAAGCAGCCAGGAATTTCAGAAGCGACTGGGATTGGCACCAGTGCTCACCCACCTTCCTGCTGGGCTCTAGTCTTGGCTACGAAAGAGGGTGCAAGACTATCCTGACCCTGTGTCCTAATCCCAGTTAAACCAGAAGCTGTACATTCAGGGGAAGAGCCAGGAATGTGGCCGACCAGGTGTGGGGACATTACTGCCACAGTTTCCAACATGGCCCACAAGCAGAATCCAGGCAACACAGGTGTGTTTGTTGAACAGAAACATTCTGAGATTCTGTTTAAAAAGAAAACCTTCTGTTCCAGACTTTGAACAATAATGGCTGTCATTTGTTGAGTGCTTACTATGTACGGGCTAACTCTCCATGTAAGAGATCACTTAATTCTAATAATCCTATGCAGTAGATACTATAATTATCTCCCTTTTCCATACTAGGAAACAAGAATTTAGAAGAGTAGAGCAACTTGATTCAAGCTACTGAAGAGACAGATCCAGGATTCCATTCCAGGTAGATTTGACTCCAAAACCCATATCTTTAAAAATATCTCATCATTTTCTTTTTCGTTATTGTTGAAGTATAGTTGACACATAATGTTACATTAGTTTCATGTGTACAACATAGTGAGTCCACAATTCTATGTTATGCTATGTTTACCACAAGTATAATTACCATGTGTCACCATACAATCCTATTACATTACCATTGACTATATTCCCTATGCTGTACTTTTCATCCCCCTGACTTATTCATTCCATGACTGGAAGTCTATACTTCCCACTCCCCTTCACCCATTTGCCCATCCCCTTCCCCTTCTCCCCTCTGGCAACCACCAGTTGTTCTCTGTATTTATGGGTCTGTTTCTGCTTTTGTTTGTTTATTCATTCGCAAAACCCACATTTTTAACCATCAAGCATAGAAAACCAAAATTCTACACCTTTGAGAACACTCTTCCTGGATGAGACTTTTAAGTCATTTTGACTTTGTTTTGTTAGAGGAACAGATTTCAGTAGCCAGACAGCACATAGTTTTCCTCTATCTGACAATGTGCCTGAGGACAGCAGTAGATTCTAGAAATCAGATAAATGAGCATCAGAGATAATCTACTCATGAAACAGAACTTGGAGGAATATGTGGGTGGAAATGTGAATTCTGGGTTCAGTCTGGCTCAGAGTTGATTTGTCTCAAAGTTGAAGTATTTCCGTTGCCTTTCAGCAGCTGCTAATATAGAAAGACAGCTCTGCCGTGAGCTTTAGTCACAGTTCTAAATACACAGGCAACATGCTAATATCTGATATATTCAGGAGGTCCCTGAAGAACAAGCACTTTACTCACCAATTTCTTAACTTTCCGAGCCACATTTTTAGGAGAGATACTGACTGACCAACACCAAAGAGAAGCATCATCAAGTGCTGGGAAATGTTCTAGAAACTTCCTGAAGAAAACAGTAGATGCAATAAAGGAAGAAGTCAACACTGCCTTTATATCCAGTGGCCCCTCACTCTTAAGGAGTACCCTTATGATTTACAGCAGTTTCAGCAATAAATGTAATTGATAATTTAACATAATTATAAAATAAACATGTTGAGACAGTATTCCCCCTTCCACAGAGGCCTTAAGAATTCTCATGATGATGACTTTGGGAGCACTAGGACTATTTATAAAAGATTCTAGTCAGCCCAAACTACTATTAATACTTCCCCTCCCAGTACCTTGAACTCCCAGGAGGCTCCTATTTGTATACTTGTGGTTATCAAGGGAGAGCCCACTTCTGTAAGAAAAGAATGACAGCAAGAAGGTTCCCCACTCCCTCAGGCCCTTCCAACTCAATTGTTTGGGATTGCTCTTTTGTAGTGAAGTAGGAGCTAACAGCAGGTATTCCTTTCCTCACCCCTTTCTAACCCACCTGCTCCAAGGAAGAAGGATGTCCTTCAAGAAAAATAGTCACACAAAATGCAGAATTGGCCTACCTCAATTTCCATCCAAAATACAGAGGCCTGAGATCATATACAATAGCTCCAGTCCTACATGGTAAGCCAACTCCCTATGCGATATAATTTAGAACAAATCAAATGATTCTAAGATATATACCCCCCCACTACTTTCATTCAGTCATTCAGTCAACCATTATTTATTGAGCACCTGCTGTGTGGGGGTTTCTAGAAGATGGAAATACAATGGTCATAGGATTGCCAGATTTAGCAAATAAAAATCTTGTATGTGATCTGGCAACTCTAAATGGTCAGCAAGAGACCATGCCTGTCCACAAGGACCTTACAATCTAGTGCTCTCTGCATTCCATAAGAATTTTTAAATCTGTTAACACCTTAGCAAAAACGGTTTTATCCGACTAGCTGCAAAGTGCACAACCTGAGGGAATAATACACAGAAATAAGTTTTGAAGGAAAGAGTAAGGTCCGAGGCAAGGCAAGCATCAGTAGAATGTCACAGAGGAAGTAACAATGATTGACCCAGGACAATGCAATAGCTCTGGGCCCCTAGTTGGGTGGCAGGGGGGTGGGGGTGGGATTGTCAAGTAAAGGGATCCAAATGAAGAAATTATAGCTGAGAACTCAGCTTGCTTCACCTGCATTCCAAATTAGTGACAAGTTAGCCAAAAATGTTGTCAAGGTTGGTAAACATCTCAATTAGACCTGAACAGAGCATCTAGTGGAATCTCATGCCAGCTTATGGCTTGGGGTGGAAACCATACAAAATGTGGTGGTTTTATAGGGTTTGAACCTGAAAGCAAGCAAAATGTGGTGGTTTGGGCTATGTTTTTCTTGGAGTATTTTAGGTACTCAGGCATAAAAATTCACAGTCAGGCTTGGGAGGTCTGATCTAAAACAATAAAAAGTTTTCACACTATCCTTTCAGCAACCACAAGGAATAGGCTTCCAAGAGAAGTTGTAGACTCATGTTTGAAAATATGGTTGATAGGTGGACCAGTTAGGCCATGTTAATGTGGCAAAAAGTGATTTTGATATTTGGAGGGAGGAAAAAAAGGCTGTCTTTTTCTGGACCAATATTATCTACATTGGAAAAAGAAAGAAAGGGATTTTTATGCATGTTATTGTGTTAATCATAAAACTAGTAAAAGATTAGTTCCATTGCCAGAAATCTCTTGCTGTGAGGAACTCCATAGATTGAGTCTGGAGTGAGAGTGAGAGGAGTAAAAGAATTCGTGTTGTTTTACATGTCAGTTATTAAAACCACTTCAAAGCCTTCATGGAAAGATGTGGGGCATATATTAATAGGAAGAGCCACAGAAGAAGTGGCAGAAATGGAAAGATCCATTTGCACAGCAAACTTTACCACTTCCCTTACTAGATATTTACCGTTTCCTAATCTTAGGATCCCATACTCCATATTGTCTTATGCCAGTTGCAGAATACAAATTCCTGTCTCTCCATCCCTTCCCTTTCCTTGACCTTCTTTGTCTGAGCGGGGAACTGAAATACCTCATGGGAACATGTAAGTGCTGGGTTAGAGCTGTACTGGGCTTTGAATAATATAGATTCTATGATAGCATAGGAGTGCTCTGCCTAGGTACAAGAAAATAGACTGCATGACCTTTCCCAAGATCTTCTTGCAGTTTCTGTGAGGCCCATTCTCTGGACCTGCAACCAAATCGAAATATTTACTTCATTCTTTAGTACAAAGAATATGTTTCTTCATCATCAATGGAAATTCTATTGTTCTCACAATGAAGTGGAATTTTTTTTTAAATTTTGTATTGCTCTGTTTTATTTTCAAGAGGGCTAGAGGAACGATTACAGAATCAATTATGATTTACAGGAGTAGAACAGTAGGAATCGGGGCACCTGGGTGGCTCAGCTGTTGGGCGTCTGCCTTCGGCTCGGGTCATGATCCCAGGGTCCTGGGATGGAGCCCCGCATTGGGCTCCCTGCTCCATGGGAAACCTGCTTCTCCCTCTGCCACTCCCCCTGCTTGTGTTCCCTCTCTCGCTGTGTCTCTCTCTGTCAAATAGATAAATTAATTAAAAAAAAAAAGAACAGTAGGAATCATCGTTATTATCACTTAACTCATATATATATATTAAGTTGTTCCAGGAAAATCTGGATAATTTGAAACTTGTACCTTTGAAACATTTGATAATTCCAAGATGGGGAACTGGCTTAACTTTTCCTTTGGTGGAAGTGAGAGTTTACAAATCTAATTAAGTGAGGTTTGCAGGGGGTGATTAATCTTAAGAAAACAAACTGCTTTCAAACACTCCAGTAATACCTGTTTCTGACAATTAATGAAACGATTGCAAAGAATCCTGGCCTACTCATTAAAGCAGAGCCCGTTATGAGGTCTTAGTCACAGAGAATTGGTTGCTGGCTTATGTAATCATATTATATGGTAGGTTACATACAATATTCTATAATTCTGGCATATCATGGTTTATACTGATCTTCCCTCAAATTAGCCTGCCATATGAAGGTTTCCCTGTATTTTTATTCCAAAGTTGTATGAACCCAAGATAACAGTGAAACAAGCCTAAGTGGTCTTGAATATACTTATGATCCATGCAATCTCTGTTAATGACTTTTTCGTATACATATGTCCTTTAAACCAGTGGCATAATTGGATTAATTGGAAGCCCACTTGGCCAACACACGGGGATAGTTGAAACCTAACTATTAACACTTGTATAGATAATCTAAATCACTATCCAAGGAATACGCATAAGCCATATGTTGAACAGTATGGTCAAAAGTCTACGGATTTGACAGGTAACCCAACTTGTTCATGAGCTCTTCATTTAAATTGGGAAACTCACTGAAGATATTTTGTCCTGAAAATACCAACAATTCCTTACAGAGCCCACAATCAAACTCTTTATAACGTTACTTATGGGACAGATAAGTCCCTTTTAGTACTCTCCTTGAGGCATACTAAGTAGAGAAAACTAAATGTAGAAGAATCCATCTAATTACAACGGATTTATAAATGCAAACAAAACAGAAAGACTGAATATTTATTCATCCAGAATACATATATTGAATATTTACTACCCATCAGGCTCAGTTATAAACTCTGAGAAAGGAAGATAAATAATACATGGCATATATAAAATGAACTGCTTATCATCAAATTAGGGAGACAGATAACAATGACAAAAAAAAATATGACAAAAACCCTACAAAATACTAGAAAAGCAATAAGCAGTGGGTACTATGGAGTCATAAGGACAGACACCTAATTTCAAGCATCAGAGAAGATTTCCTGGGGTGGTATTACTTGAGCAGAGCTGGAGAGGTGAGAAGTTAGCCAGGTGGGCAATGAGCCAGGGAGGGCTTTCTAGAATAAGGGGATGGCATATGCAGAAGGAGGAACCAAAAGGCTTTGTTAAACATTATATTAATGTTAATGGTAAGCATTAGCTAGTATTTTTTGAACACTTATTTTTCACAAAGCACCTTACTATAAGCCTTTTACAGGCATTTATCTCATTTAATTCCACTGTTACCATATAGGTCAGTTCAAATTGTCATTCCAATTGTCCAAAAAGAAAACTGAGACACAGAGAAGAAAAACAATTTGTTCAAGATTCTGCAGCAATCTGACTCAAGAACCCAAGGTCCTCACCCCTAAGCTCTAAGCCTCCCCAGGTATGCCAAACTGTGGAGCTTATCTTTGCTCTATGGGCAATGGGGAGCCCCTAAAAACTTTAGGTGAATCCCCTTAAAGTAAGCCTAACTTTTTTTTTTTTTTTTGAAAAAGACCCCCATTGTTTGCCAGGTGTTTTTTTGTTTGTTTGTTTTTGTTTTTGTTTTTTTTAATCCTTTGGTCCAATACCTTGATTACTTTCTGGTTAAATTTGATTTACAACTTGAGAAAAAGAACAGTGACTTAAGAAAGCCCTTTGTGCATGTGAATTATAACCCCTAGAATCAGGACAAGCAGAGATGGGAATTGCTGTCTATCACTCTGATAAGTCATAAAGAAACCAATGTGGGTTGTCATGCCATGCATACATGGTAGAATCCTTCATTTATACCTACTCTCATGGAGACAGGGTCAGATTGTGAAATCTGAATACTTTAAATTCAGAATACTTCTTCGGTATTCTTTGCCTTATAATTGATGGTTTTTAAAGGGCAAGATTTGCTTAGAACCACGGTTAAGGTAGTAGAGTGGAACTATAGTGATCTAAAATGATCTAATTTTCTAGAAAATTACTACTTTCTACGAGCTGCATAAACTTTAATTAAAAAGACAAGGAGGCCTATTCTCTCTCCTTACACACATGCGACACACTAGGCTCTTGGGATCCTGGTAAAAGGAAAAGAGCAGATTGAAGAGATTAGAATTTTTAGCAAAACTCTAAAGCTAATTAAGATGTAATGCTTATTTCCGTCGTTAACACCAACATGTATCCAACATTTGTTGCTTTTCTAGACAGAAAATATTTTTTATTTCAAAATATATATAAAGTTAGCTTATAAAATGAACTGTAGAAGCAGGTTAAGTCACAAGTAAAACAACACACAAATTAGCTCATGTGAACATGACAATAACGTTTTTCAGTTAAATATCCCCAAAATGAGCATTCCTAAGAGGTTTAATGCAATGCTTTACGTATCTATATCCATTAAAATATCCCCAAACATCCTATAAAGAAATATTTTGGCAGCTTCCACTACAAAGTCTCCAGATTTTAATGGTAGCATATTTAGAGGAATAGATCAGGGAAAAGGGAGGCCACTAAGGTGAGAACAGAGACCGAGTCTGAAAATAACCTCAGCAATTCACAGGATAGGATCTATGGCCAAGAAAGGTCTCTCTGCCTAAGTCATCACTCATGGGGTATTTTTTCCCTTCACCTGCTTTCTCTCTTTGCTCTCTTCCTTCCTGTATGCTCTCTTTCCATGGTAGTCCGCCTTCCAGGCAGTGCTCCCAAACTCATCTAAAATCACTTTAAAAGGACATGTTTGATGCAAAGCAGCTTAATGTACTTTGTCCAACATGTAGAAGCATTTGGGTAGCCTCAGTGTCAGTGTGAATTGGGCTCCATGGAGGCTGGCCCACTGAGATTAAATGAAAATCAACTTTAATAGGGATGATGTGAAGCAGAAGAGCATTTTTTTAAAAACAAATTCAGATATGTGCATGTATTCCTCCCATTTCAACAAGTTCTGAAAAAAGCTGGTGGCAGCTACAGCTTCACAAGCAGCGTCTTGCAATCTAATGTTGATGCACTGACAGAAAATTGAGAAATGAGGGGAAGGATGTGTACACAGCACAGATGTTTATGATTATGTACACATCACTTATGTGGAGTATGTGGCCCAGCTATACTAACTATACTACCTGATTAACTGTATTTATGCATACAGGAGGTGGCTTGAAAAGCACTGTAGAACGTGTGTGTGTGTATGCAAGCAGAGTGAAATACTGTATTGTGTGTGTAAATATCAGGTAGTATAAAATGAAATACCCTATAGTTGTTTGTTTAGGGGCACATTTGGATTGAATGAGCATTATAACAATCATTTCTTTTAAAACCACAAAAACATCACACTTTTTAGTTTTAATAAAGTCTAGTTTCTGGCAGTTCTTTTATCACATCTGTCATCTCCCAAGCTTTGCTTAGCCAAAGCACTCAGACTTGAATTTTGAAATTGTCAATATAGGCCTTCTAATCTTTAAGTCTTAAATTATCTAAGCAGATTAACTACTATTATTCTATGCCTACAGGATGCAGGGGTAAAGAAAGGCAGAGGAAATATATAACTTTTTTTCAGGCAATTAAGTTCCTGTGGAGGTTGTGTTTGGGGCACGTATTTGGAAAATGGTCCAATGTATTTATGCAAATAACCAGGTAGACAAGATGAGGGCATGAACTCCAGTATCTACATCTGTAAGACCAAAAAAAGGGGGGGCTCCATGTAAGATATTTCATCCTCCAGCTTTTAAATAAAAAGTTATTTATAGTTCATATTGACACTTTCCAGTTTGCCAACTGGCAATGGATGTTCTGAGAAGCCAAGAAAAGATATCTTGGAGAAACAAACACGCACACAAAGAAAAGCAAAAAAAGAGAAAAGGGGGAGGGGGCTCCTTTTCACAGCAGCATCTATCTGTGTGGTGACCTGATTTGTGCTATGATCTCCCTTTGGAGATCAAAGCAGGATTAATGTGATTCTTTACTGTTTGCACTGCACATCTCAAAGCTCTGGAGATGTAAGAAATAACTACAAATGCAGCCCTGGGACACAGGGGAAACGGAATATGAATGTGGTGGGTTAATAGTCCAAAGGCTAACTATGAAAAGTTATTTGGGATTTGGGAAGCAATGCAGAATTTAAAGTACTTGGTATTTTTAAGCACCTTGGCTTTCTCTTTTCTCATTTTCTGGGGTGAGGCTTTTGGCTCGTTGATGAGGCCAGCACTGAATGTCATATTAATAATTCTCCACAATGACCTTCTAGCTCATTTGGTATGTTTTGCAGCTGCTAATACACATTAAAAAAAAAAAAAAAAAGAAGGGAACCCTGCAGCATGTTTTCACACTAAAACACTTTCACGTTACAACCAGGCATTTACGCAGAGGATTTAAAAGAAGGGAAAATCTTCTAAAATATCAAAATGTTGAGCTTTTGTGTTTTCACCGCGTGTGACATTCCTGGATGCCGGAACCCCTAAAGAGTGAGTGTTTCTGCAGCCTTTCAGAGGTGCTCGTTCTTTTGTTGAGAAAAAAGGCAAGTCCTATATTCCTGGGATCTCAGAAAGTGAAGGAAAAATCACTTCTATTTTTAATGCTTAGTGTATACACCTCTTGGAGGGGTAGAAAAAGCTCCCCTCCGCCAAACTTGACTGTGATTTCAGCTGCATTACCTAGAAGAGGGCGCGCCAGAGTGTAGCTCAACCTGCAGTTTTTAGGGACTCGGAACTGCCAAGGAGAACCGGATTGCGGGGGTGGGGGGCGGAGGTTCTCTCCGTCCGGGACGTGATCCCACGGTCTCCACTCTTGGTTTACACAATTCCACCCCAAACTCACCTTTTCCACAACTCTGCACGCCTGGCCACACAAAGACACCCGCACAAGAAGAAGTCCCAGTCCTGACAGCCCATTCACCCCCGTGAGCCCTGCTTTTTCCTGAGAGCACCTTCGCCTTGTTCGCTCTTCCAAGTTCCTTTAGGTCAGCGCTCGAAAACCATTTTTTTTTCCTTTCACCACTTCCCTTTCACCCTCCAAACCCAGCCACGCTACGTGGCCGAAGCCCAGGAAGTGACTGGAGAAGACGACTCGGCAGAATAGACCCCGGGATAAAGGTCTAAATAGGACCCGACTCGGGGTCCTTCCCGCGCGTATCCCCGCCCTGACACCCAAGGAGGTTCCACCTCCTTTTGCGTAACGTCCATTACGCCCGTCCCGTGCGGAACGGTGGGGAGCTTGAAGTCAGGCTCCTTCCAGGGCAAGGGGTGCGGGGCTGGGGTCCCCTCCGCTGCAGTCCCCGCAGCCCCGCCCCAGCGCTCCAGCCTTCGCCTCTGCGTCCTGGCGGCGCCGGACTCCCGCTGCCCGCCCCCAAGCTCCTACCTGGAGGGGGAATTCAATGAGGAACCTGGTGAATTGCCTCAACTGGAAAAGCAGCCTGCTGGTGAAGCTTTTTGTCCTGAACACAATTCCCAGGGCCAAGATAAGGAAGGGGAGGAATCCCCCTCAATGCCTAAACACGCTACACTCACCTCCAGTTGTTTTAATCACAACAAACACTAGCAAAGTGGACTTTCCTAGGCGTTTCCTTGCTTTATTTAGCTAGATCTGACGGTATTGATAATTGTTTTCTCATTATCATGCTAATTTGTTAACAAGGACATTTTCATTTGAGTAAGGATTGTTCGGGAATGGTAACTAGGAATCCTGGCTGGCTGAGGGAATTGCCCGAAAATTCTACTGGAAAAGTCCGGAACATCAGTATCAACTCACCCTCCGCCTCTCACTCTCTGTTTTTACAGTATTATTCTCTCTGCAGCCCTGGTCTGCACAGCGGTGGCCTATCACTCGCAAACCATCCTGTAGCTAAAAGGATAGTAGTTAGAGACCCACAATTCATTTTTCAAATGTTGTTTTAAAAGATTGCAGGGTGTTTTTTTTTTTTCTCCCGAAGCTTAAAGTACCAGCTGAAATCTCAAATACAATTAGTCGCAGCATTTTAAGACTTTATATTGCTGAAAATTTTCCAACCGCGGTATCTGACTTTGAAACAAAACGTTCGAGTTAGATAGAATTCAGTAAAAGTTATTTAGTTATTAAAACGCAGTGGGAGCCCTACAAATTTTACAGTTTCTGTCAAGACATTGCTAATGTTTATGTACATATTCTCATGGGCTGTTTTTTAAAATCTCATTTTTAAAATTTCATATTTTGAACATGATTCCTTAAGTTCCTATTAATATATGATCTTTTTAAGCAGAAAATCGAAATTCTAAGGAAGGGAAGTGCAGGCTCCAGCCTCTTCTTTTCACATCGGTTAGAAGTTCGGTGTACCAATTCTTCTGACTGGTATTTGCTAACTTAGAAAACTTTAAAGGTAAATTTGGAAAATTAGCTTGAGAAGCCCATAACAAAGGGTGACTTTTATCAATTTTTTGGGAGGGGAGGGTGCTTAAATCAGTTAAGACCTACAGGGTAATTAAACTATATGACATTCTGAAATATATAACATGGGGGAGGGCTTTAAAAATGATCCCATCTAACAATTCCTATATCTACACGAGTAAGAAGCCCGTAACTACCAACAGCTAGCATTGCTTGCAAATTATATTCGATTGAAACTCTGCTGACAGAGTGTATCTTCCATTGTATTTTGGAATGTGTGAAGGTATGTATGTACGGGATATATGTATATATAATCCTTATACTTTATATATGTTTAGACATGCATTTTTTTTAAATGTTTATGTAGTTAGTCACTTTAAGAACATCAAAATAAATTGTACGTTGGCTTACACTATCTCCCAAGTATTCCCAAACACTGATGAACAAAAATCTTTATATCGGAAATGAAGAGCTACCCATTTAAAGGAAAGAATGGAAAGGGGAACTCGATTTATTCTCATTTGTTTATCGCTAGACGTTCCCCCCCCCCTCCCTCCACAAATTCATTTGAATAGCTTTCAAGCCGGAAAATGGAAATGTGGCTCCTGCCCTCTATTTCAGCGGCAAGCAGCAGCGTCCTGGCAACAGCGCAATTTTCTATCATCAAGGATAAATGGCATCGAACAGAACATTCTGATAAAAAAAAAGAAAGAAAGAAAGAAAAAAAGCTTCAGCCCAAGGAGCCCATGATTGCTGGCCTTCCTGTCTGTCATCCCTTTACAAAATCCTCTCCGCAAACCTGAGCGGCATGCTGTCAGAGCTAATAACGTCTTCTGAAGGGGGTGGGGGGGTGCATAGTCTTCCCTGCACAATGTTCCCATTTATTAAATCGAGTGCTTATTTTAAAATTGCAAATATCTTTGTTTGGTTCACTGCAAATTAAAACCAAGATGCAGGAAGTTACATGATGCAACAATTATTTGTGTCATATCAAAGAATCAAACGGCTATCTCGCCCTTCTTTGGGCTGAGGTCGGATGAGGGGGAAGGGGGAATCTGGGGGGAATCCAGGGCAAGAGGGTTTCTGGTGGAAAAATACAAATCTGTTCGCCCTGCAGGTAAGCTGAGAGTAACTGAAAGCCGGAGGAGCGGAGCCGGTTTCCGCCAGGGAGAACGAGCTCACTGCGATTCCGGGAGCGCGTGTGGGCGCGGTTCTCCGCGCGACGCCGCACGCGGGTCGGCCAGAGCTCTGGGCACAGTCACGGAGCCTTCCCGCGGGAGGCTTTGAACGTAATGGTGGCTATTTCTCGCCCACTGAGATCCCTTTGCAGAAAAGGCCATTCTGTTCCAAGGAGCTGGATCCCTGGGGCCCCCGCGCCCGCATGGGGGCTCTTGGGGAGGCTGAGAGGACACCCCTGCAGGCGCTTCTCGCGAGGGGTGGGGGCTCGGAGCCGTAGAGCCGCAGCCCACACGCACGCGGGCGGGCTCGCAGGTGCTGGCCTTGGGCTTCTTAGCGGCCCGGACTGGTGCCTGGGCGTGTGCGGTCCAGCCTGACTGGTGACTGGCTCTAGTGCCCATCAAGTTCTCGGTCCATCAGCGCTCCTGCACTTTGGGCGGAAACCCACATGGAGGGGGGTGAGGGTGGGATGGGGGTGCAGACGGTCGAAGCCGAAAGGAGTGGGGAGCGGCGATGTTGACACTCTTCCTGTCAGACCAACCGCTAGGGAATTTTCTATCTCGTTGCGAGGGAGAGATGAGGGAGGGGACCTAAAATGGAGAGAGAATCAGATCTTAATATCCTTTAAAGTTGGCCTTTGCAAAGAAAAAGAGTAACGGAGAGGTATGTAAAGGACCCTAAAATAAGGGGAGACCCTAACAGGTAGAAGCGGTAGACCGAAGTCTGGATATCAGAGATTGGGGCGCGCGGGGCGGCGCGGACGGGGACGGGTAATCAGCTTGGTTTGTAAGGAGTTCTGGCGGCTGAGAACGGTGGGAGGAGGGGAATGATGGGGAAACCTTTGTTTAATGAGGAAACCTAATTATTGCGCATCTGGAAGTCTTGGTCCCAACTAAGAGAAGAAGGCGGGTACTCCCCCCCCCCCCATGCAGTGCGCATGCCCCAGCCTTCGGATTTGCATGATAAGGCTCACACGTGAGCCAACGGTGGCAGAGCCTGGGCCCTGCCTTGGCAGCCAATAGAATCCCGATCTCAACTGCGCTCCGGGTCACATTGACATCTCGGTTCCCCCACAATAGGCCTTTAAACCCCACTTTAAAAATAAAAAGGGTATTTTAATATCGATTCTCGCCTTGGCACGCTAGATTTCTGTGGGAAATAGACACATTTTAGAACTACAAATACATTTACTAGAAGCAAGGGTTAAAGTATTCAGAATTTAAGAGAAAGTTAGAAGACAGGAGAAAGGAGTCTGTTCAAAGAACACTGGCGGGAAGTCAAGAAATCCTGGGACTGCTGCCTTCAGAGCCCTCAGATTTGCCCGACGTTGACTCTCTCGAGCCTTTTCTGTCACATGAAAATCCCACCTACTTTATTGGCCGAATGAGCCTCAGAAACGGAAACATTACCTGTTTCTGTACAAGCCTGGCTTGGGAAGACAACCCCAAACCCAACTCCTTCCCTACTCCCATCGCCAGCCCCCACGCTTGCCTGGGAGATGGGAAGCTAGAACACCTGCATGCCATCCTTCTCCCTTTCCCAGACACCAAAGTGGTCTGTGTACTGAGGTCCATGTGTTAGCTCCCACATCTGCGAAATGGGGCTGATTATAGAAGGGCAGAGGGAACTAGAAAGGTAAAGAAGTGACATAAATCTCCTGCCTGTCGGGGCCTCCCTCACCTCCACCCAAGCTCTGAGGCTGGAAACGATGAGGTTGATTCTCTGGGGCTGCAGAAGGGGTGGGCCAGCTGGGAAATATTACCTATCTTGCCCCTTCTGCACACCAACACTGCTGCCTGCCCCCTCTGCAGCACCCTCCTGACAGTTACCAACCACCCTGTATTCTTCCCACCATGTATCCCTGCCAGAATTACTGCCCACAAATGGGCCTCCAACACCCCTGAGAGCGCTCCTGTCTGTGACAGGAAAACTGCTTGTTCCTATCACTGAAATAAAACAGGTGGGGATCATTATGTGCAGTTCCTCTCCCCTTTTGTGCAATTCACAAGTCTCCAACATAGGATTAGGCTTCAAATGCATTGGGTCAGGTACATACTTTTTAGTGCTCAGCTCAAACAATGGTAAAACCATTCCAGCCGTGCCTCTGTTTGTCTCTTAGGTCTTTCTTTCTCATCCTCCAGGCCTACAATCATCACATAACTTTTTTTTTTTTTTTTTTTTTGAGAGTGTGAACCAGAGTCCCACCCCAACCAACCCTCCAAACTGCAAGGCACTAGAGTGACTTCAAGGTCTGACTTTTTCACCTAAGATCAATATTATTTGACCAATAAGTATTAAGTTGGCATACTGGTAAGCATTTAGCTGCCATCATCCATGTCTATTTTCTGAGATACTCACTGAAACCAGTAATGTCAGTTGGTAGTCCCTGTAAAGAGCAAAAAACTTTATCACGATTGTGTATGGGGATTGTCTTTGCAAAAATGAAGCTTTCTCCTAAGCTGGCCCAATAAAACCAAGAGGCTGCAAGATGGGATAGCCATGTTGTTTACAATCCTTCTTGAACATTAGATTTTAGGCTTTTTCTTATAATTGACTTATCTTTGTGCTTTATGGAAAATAAGGGTGCATTTGAAAGGAACTATAGACCTAAAAGAAAGTCCATCAGCCAATCAATAATTTTCACTGTCCTCAGTTGAAACAAAATCCTCCTTCCCTGTCTTGGGAGGGGCTGCAATAAAAGGTTTTTCTTCTTGAGCATGTTGAGTAAAATTGAACCAACGTAAGTCTCAAATTCATGTCCCAACTTCTTTCTTGAGACAGGTTTCAGATCAGCCATGAGTCTAACTTCAATGACAACTCACTGTCACCTCTAAGAGAAGAAAAGACCCAGCAGGCTGGAGGTCAGGAGGGAAACACTGAGTTGTAGACCCAGGACAATGACCTGGAACCCTGCCTGGGCCACAGCTTCAGCCTATGGAGTTGCAGTTTACAGGCATCCTCAGCTCTAACCCAGACTATCTTACAGTCACTTGTCTACCATCAGTGTGTACCTTAGGGTACCTACTGGCTCCTGCCCTCCCAACAGACACTGTTGGTCATTAGCACCCTGTGTGGCTTGCTGGTAAACCAGCTGAGCTAGGAGCATGTCCTTCCCACGTGGGGCTGTACCACTCTTAATTAAGTTGGGACTGGTCAATTTATGGGGAAATGGCAAAGGAGGGTAAGGAGGAAGATTATTGAGACTACAAAAATGCAATTGACACTGTGAAGGCTTACGGAAGCCAACACTACCTCCTCCGTGAGGACTCTGAGGGAGATGCCCCATAGATCAGCTGGAGCAGGACAAACCTACCCCTTCCTGTTTTGGGTCATCAGAAATGGAGATTTGGCTGGGTGTGGGGGGTGGGGAGGATTCCCTTTTCTCTAGCAGGTCAGTCCGGGAGGCGAGGGGGCTTGGGACTCTCAATTCCACTGAGACTTCTTGAGGCGCCTTGACTCCAGGTCTGCCCCTGCCTACTCCCCAGTGTAGTCTCCGGGGCCTGGGACCACTCCCACCCCACAATCCCCACCACCACTACCCAGCAGGGGTTATTCTAAGGACACTGAGGGTGCTCCAGGAAGCTTTCCTCTATCTCCTCAAGACCAGGCAGCGAAACCAAGCCAGTCCGCAGGAGAGCGGCTTAGCGTGAGAGGCTCTGGACCAAGCCCAGGACTCTGGAGCCCTTGGGCCCTTGGGCAGGTAGCGAACAGATCGAGCGCGCGCTGCTCTGGCTGGCGTTTTCAAACAACATGGATTACAGGCTGCATCTTGAATATGAATTAGCCTTCTGCGCTGGTGTGAATTCGCTTTGAAACTCAACTTGTCAAAGTATGGTTTTAATTAAACGTCTTCGGCCCGAAAGATTACATGTTTTGTAAAATACATCCTAGCATGAAATTTACTTCCACAATCTGAAATTAGATTTCTTGTAAATGTTTTCATTAAAAAAAAGAAATAGGAAGGGTGTGTGTGTGTGTGTGAGAATGGAGCAGTTCATACTCGCGGCGTTCTTTTAAAACGTCCTGCCAAGCCGGCCAGGCGCCCACCAGGTCCCGGGCCGGCCCGCCAGCCCCGACCGGGACACGGAAGAGACAGCGCGCCCAGGACGCGCGAGTAACCCGAACCCGCCCGGGCAGGCGCGGCCCGCGCAGCTCGTGCAGTTGGAGACAATTCAGCAGACAGACAAGTTAATCCCGCACTGATTTGTTTCGGATCCCTCTGCAGGACGCCAGATACCCCCTTCGGCTGCTGCTACAGACACCTGCCTCCCTCCCCACCCCGGACCGCTGCGTCGGTCGCAGCAAAGACAGTGAAGAAGCGCTGGGTGCAGGATGGCCTCAACACCATTCAAGACAACACTTCATCTCGAAATTTAAAGTTCACCTCTAAGAATTCCTGGCTAATATTTACAACAACAGCAACGTTGATCGATAGCCGTCCTAACAGACTGTCCAAAACTGCTCCAACCCAACCTCAAAGCTTCTCTAGACGGGAAGGACCCCCGGGGGGTTCTCTATAACCTACCTGGGGGCATCTATCACTGGTGTAGCCCTCAGAGAAAAAGGACCCTGTTTCCCTGCCTGGGGGCGGGGAAGGTGCCTGCGCACGCTGCGTCTTTCTATTCAGTACAGAATTAAGAGCTGCGTCCCTGTGGAATTCTCTTTTCCTAACTACTCTCCGAGGAACCCGCCAATTCTGGCGGGATTTGCTGGATTCTAGTAAAACTTGGCTCACATGGGGTGGGGTGTGATGGGGAGGAGGAGGGAGGGAGGCGCATCTCCTCTCTTCTAGATAATTGGGACCCAAGAAACGAGGAGGGGGTGGCGCGGTAGGGAGAGTTATTTACCGCCCTCCACCTGAAATAAGCAAGACCAATAACGCGCTTCGCTTTTCGCCCTGTTTACTCCATCCCCATTCAATGATTGGCAAAGCAGGCCCGAAGGCAAAGGCAATAATTGCTCCGCGCTCTCCTTACTAGGGATGTGTGTAGGCATTTGAAGTGTACTAAAAATAAACGAAGGAGCGAGAACATGAAAAGGGGACAGAGTGACAATTTGCGGCAATTAAAGCGTCTGCGCATGTTGCCGGAGGAGCAGGGACCCACAGCAGTTTTTGTTTTCTCAGGCCTGATGATATGACTAACTCGTTAGGGAATTTTCGTCCCAGGTTGTGTGTGTGTGTGCAGGCGCGCGCGCTTTGTTAAGTCCTTGGGGGAAGGAGGCAACTGGGACCATTTCTGCACCCCTGAAAACCGGGTTATTCTCGGGAAACTGCGGGGTCCAGCTCCCTCAGCCCTCCCCCCTCCTCCACCCATCCCCCACCCGCACTCCTGCAGGTCTGATGTGAGAGCTTCTCCGTTAGCACTCAGCCGCCACTTCTTCTAGGAACTTTGGCGCAAGTTTTCAGCTCTAAGGTGTCTAACCTTAAAGGGGAAACGCTTAATAATACTAACGTTTATTTCACAACCACCGAGATGCAAAGGATAAGGGGTGGGAAGGGAGAAAAGGGGGGGCGGCAAGCCAAATCAAAGCTTGGGAGACATTTTGACAGCGCGCTTGAAATATTACTCTTAATTTTTGGAAGACTTTCAAGAAGTGAAAGGGGAATGGGGGTGGGGGTGAGTGGAAAGAACGACAACTTTCTCCTGTCACTCCAGCGTCCAAACAGGGAGGGCTCCAACCTCTGCCACACGCGGGAACACGCAGTGGGAAATTGCTTCAAGATACAGCAGGGCTCTCTTCTTTCCCGGGACCCTACCTGAGCCGCGAACTTCGCGAAAGGGTGGGGAGGAGGAGTCCCGGGTGTCAAAAGTCTGCAGAGCCCCGGAACCGGCGATCAGAGGGGTAACCGCAGGCCCTGAGCTGCGTCTGGGCCTGGCTCGGGCCTCCCAGGTGGAGCCCAAACTGGCACCCCGTGTCGATCAGCCCCCGCCCCCACCTCCACCTCCCCCCATCCCACCCCAGTCTCGGGCCTCGGAAGGGGGAGGGGGCGACACTAGGCAGCCACTGCTAAAGTCCAGCTCGGGCTGGCTTCAATGAAAGCTGGCAAATCCAGCAAGTCTCGCAGAAATTTTCTTCGACCCTAATTCAATTTTAGAGCGGATTTTTACTATTAAAAACGCTGCCGAGCAACACATTGAATTAATCTGACTGTACGGTTTTAATTACAGTGAGGGTTTCTCTACAAATCTGTACAAGACAGTGGCTGGCTCTTGGAGGATCTCTGCCTCCTGAATTCCATTATCCGGCCCCCCGTTCCCCGCAGACAGCGGCGCGTGGGAGCCAGCTGCGGACGCGGGCGTTCCTGTCGCCCTCGGCTGCTGCCCGCCCTCCCGGCTCCTGCCCTCCCCCGTCCTTTCTTTCACCCCAGCCCCAAAGAGAGCCCTGGACGCCTGCCTGTCTGTTTGGGACTGCTGCACTGAAATCCTGAAACACTATGCTCGCTTTTTAAGTCTTGGGCCCAAGACCTTTGGGCCTCCAGAGGCTCGTTCTTAAAAGGATTCATTTGTCGGGGGAGGGTGACCTCCTTTGTAATTTTTAAAGGGTCCTCCTCCTTCGGCTTTGCAGCTGTTAGAGGGAGCGACGTGATGCCCTAGGTGTTTGAGGGAAAAGCAGGCTAAGGGGTGGGGAGGAGATGGGGAGGAAGGTCTAGTGGAGAGCACTGACCCTGGGCGCTAGGTATTTGAGTCCAGCCAGCCCCCAGCCCCGTGAGCAGAGCGGGCTGCTTGTGTCAGACTTGGGTTTATTAGCTGTGCAACTAACATCATGGGGCAGCGGTCTCTAGAGAATTCGATGGAGAAGAAAATGAAGAGTGGTACTCTCCAAATGAAGCAGATGCACACTCATTCTCTCGTTCACTCTCTTGTAGCTCTCTTCAATTCCCTTTGTATGTTCCCTGCTTCTCGACTCTCTCTGTCTCCCTCTCCACAAAGCATGTGGGAAGAAAAATGGCAAACTCAAATATGAACCCAAATATGTATCCAAAATGGACACAACTCTCAGTGAGTATTTAAAGAAGCAAAGGCTTTGAGCTCGGTGGGGCAGGGAGCCTCACTTGGCAGAGACGGAGGGGACTCTCTGCACAAAATTACTGAAGCCTACAGAAGAATATGATTTCATTCCCCTGGGTAGGATGGAAAGGGGGCTTTCTTTCTCCTAGAGTTGTGTAAGAAAGGATTTGCTCTGAACAAAAGAAAAGAGAAAGGGCACAGATGAGAGAATGGGTTCAAACAAACAAATAAACAACCCCCTCATGTCTAAGAGCTTTCCAATAGGTTGCCCCCTAAGGAAAGTTCTGCTAAAAATCTAATAAATTACCTTTCCCTTTATTGGGAGGTTATAAAATAAAGGGGATATGAAGTGCCTACGAATAGGCATGAATATGAAAATCACAAGGTAGTCAGGTACAACTAGAGAGAGCTCTAATGAGAAATGGTTTTGATTTCTTTTTCTGTTGTAACAAGAGAAGCTTCTAAGAGTTCACATGATAGCAAGAGGATGTTTTCCACCCCAGGTTTTCCTCAAGAGCTGTCCTAAGCCCTGGCTCTCCCTTCACGTTGGGGCATTTGCTGTGACTTTGTTATGTTACTGCTGGTGAAGGGATGAAGAAATTAAAACAGAGGATGCTTCGAGGCATTTAGGAAGAGGCTTGGCCAGCTATATTAACTCCTTATTATCCTAAAAATAGTCTGCCATTTCCTGTTGCTGCTTGTTCCTGGCCTCTCCAGGGCTGCACTGATCCTCCAATGGTCAGGAGGTCCTAGTTTCCAAAGACGGGCTTGATTAAAGCTGACTTCTAACACCCTATCCCTCCCCTTTTGCCCTGCTACATTTCCCAGCAGGGCAAATATGGGGGAGGGGGGTGTCAGCCTTGGTTTATCCAACAGGTTAAAAAGATAAATACCACTACTTATTTTTGTGTTAATCTAAATGTTTAAACACTATTGAGTTCTTTTTTTTTTTTTTTTTCCTGGACTGACAGAAAGAAGAGTATCTGTGTATTAGGGAGTGGGGTCCTATGCTTGATAAAAGAGAAAGAAATGGGGGGGGGAAGGGAGGGAGGGAGGGAGGGAAGGCTTCTGTATACAATCCCCAAACTGAGGGTGGTAGAAACATGTGTTGTTTTGCCTCTTGAATCTGTTGTAGGCCCAGCATATTGGCTCCCTCTGTTACGAAAGCTTTGGATGCTCTCACAGTCTGGGAATGGGGTCCAGGAGAGGCAAAGGTGTTGAATTTGAGAACCTGGTTGGCTTTGCTTTTGTAACTTCCCTGGAGCCCAAGTTTGAAAAGACCTAGAGCAGGAGCCTCTAGGCTAGAACATGTTTAATTAATATTCTCCAAATTGAACAGTCTAGAAAAAGTCTGTGAAGCTCCCAGTGAGCATCACTGACCCTGGTGGGCCAGTGCCATCCATGTTGGAGCATCCTAGCCACCTGTTCTTGGGACTCTGGACTGGAGAGATGAGGCAGATGTTGTTTCCAGACTTTAGTGACCTTCTTTCTGGGTGTGGAGTAAACAGGGCCCACTCTTTAGCTCGCTTTTGGGGAGCCTGGGAGGGGAGGGTGTTAATATGGACATTATGTTTTGTAACTAGAGAAAATAATGCCACAGTCTTAGTGCTTTCTTGCATAGTCTGATACTTTTGCCTACCCCTGAACATAAAACATCACTGACTTGGGCTAAGAAAGGGAAAGAGGCAGCTCTCTTGCTCCACTCCCAAGCTTTCCCAGGTGTGTGGGTTGGGGAAGGGAAAAGAGTGCCTGGGTTTCCAGGATATAAAGCACCCTTTCCCTACACAAGTACACAAACAGAATTTTACATTGAATGGGGAAAAGACTAGCAGGAATTTTTTTCCACCAATGTCTCCGCTTGAGAAGGGGGTTCTTAGCATGGCTATGTAAATCAATACCGAGTTATTTCTTTGAATTCAAAGGCTATTTATTGAGGTCTAATTTCCTTAGAATTAACGTGATAACTGAGCCCAACTTAGCAACCAAACCCAACCAGGCCCTGCCCGGGTTGAATGCACCTCTACAGGGCGCAGGGGCTGCAAACCCTCTCAGCACCCAACCCATTCCCTGGTCAAAGGGAGCGGGCTAACACCCCTCCAGGGATAAAACAGCAGGGGAATTTCCGTCGCAGAGACCCCATCCCTCCCACAGCGGCCTTTGGCGCCTTGACCCACACAGCCTTATATTGACAATCGTTATTTTTCTCTAAATAACACTGACAGCTAGAATACAAGCCCCCAAACCTCGACTCCTGTAAAAGCAAAAAGCAGTTTAGGCCTCAAAGTCGGCCTTCTAACACTCCTTCGTGAATATGACCCTCACCTATTACAGGATCTAAAAGAGCATTCGGCCTTCTACTCCTCCAGATTGCCGGCTTGACTTCTGTTTTGAATGATAAAGACGGCGCGGGACTGGCCTGCCCACCTCCTCCCACCTCCAAGGGCTGGCGAGGGATCCCCGGCCGGCAAGACAAAGAGGTAGGAGCCAGGGCCCGGCGGGCTGCTGGAGCCCCTGAAGCGTGCGCCTTCGCTGCGAGGCCCTGAAGAATCCGAGGGTTCTTGCCTCTCACAAGCGCCGGAGGTGCGCGCTGGACTAGAACAAACTAGGGGTGACTCGCCTCGGCTCATGACCGCCGCCCACGACACGCGGCGAAGGACTCAGCAGCCGAGATGCAGGGTTCAGCGGGAGAGAAACGCCTGCGGGGAGCGGCCCCTGCGGCACACAGCCACTGCGTACCGAACTCCTCGAGCGGAGGAGGCTGGTGGCAGAGGCCACACGTGGCAGCCACTCGCTGCGCGCCACCTTGGCACACTGTGTGGGGCCGGACTAGCTCTCTGGCCGGCTATTCCCGGGACCCGCCCGAAAGCCGGACGCTCAAGCAGTGGGGGATTCCATCCAGCCACTCGCACGGAGAACTCAACCAAGGCGGGAGGGACCCCTCGCCCGCTCCGCTCCGCTCCCCAGCCCCTGACTGACTGAGCTCAGTCTGGCTCAGCAGGACCTTGCCCATCGGCGACAACTGCTACCTCGGTGTAGCTGCACACTTGCTCCTCTGGAACACAGTGCTAGGGGTTTGTCCTCTAATGGGAGTGGGATGAGAGCCCTGCAGCTACAACCCCGACAATTCCAGCCCTTCAGGCTTTCTTGGGAATTAACAAGGGGGGGGGACCCATTGCAAATAGGGGCTACTGAGCCCTGGATCTGGTGTTCAGTGCGGGGACCTTCTCTGGTCCCGCCACACCCCCACCCGCTCCGGGTGCGGCCAGAGTTGGGGAAGCCAGCGAGGAAAGCGGTGCACCTGCGAGCATAAAGAGAGAAAGAGAGACATGCACGGGGTTGGGGGGCGGGGGGAGAGAAACGCCTTCACCATGTTAACAGCAAGCTGCAGGGTATAAAGCAATAAAACTGCCACGTCTACCTGCTAGCTTTGAGGACATTACAAACAAGCTCGGCGCGAAGCCCGGGTGCACCGAGAGCCCGCTGGGGAAGGGGGGGGACCTTTTCTTCTTCTGACCTCCCCTCTGCCCCCCCATACACACACCCTACACAGATCTCCCCCTTACCCAGCCCACCTTTCATTTTCCTTGAAGCTTTTTTTGTTGTTGTTTTAATTCACTGCCGATTTGTAAACGCGTGGATCGGGTTACTGGTTCGCGTGTTAAAGTGCACCTCTTGTTAAAAGAAGGGGAACAAGGCACGCCACTTAAAAATGAATTCAGAGTTACTGAACCGGCTCCCGAGGCTCAAGAAGTTAAGCGCGGCGGGCTGGGGAAGGGAGGGGAGAGGAGAGTAATACGCTGCTGCCCTGAGAACCCTGGAGAAAACCCACGGGCAGCGAGCTTCAGGTTCTGTGATAAAAGGGAGGAAGGAAGGAAAGAAAAAGAAGAAGGCAAACTAGCCTGGCGACGCCTGGAGACCCCGGGCTGGGAGCTGGGAAAATCAATTAGCATAAGCCGCCGCTGCAGAGCTTCGCACAGTATGTAAATAGAGTCCAAGCTGCTACTTCTGCAGCCACCTTTCCTGGAGTTCCGGGGGCGAGCGGAACCAATAAACTGTCCATTTCTCGGGTTCCTTAGGTCGCATAACTTACGGAGTCCAAGAGAACAGGGTGCATACAAGTCCCAGTAGTTTCCCCAAAGAAAGACCCAGACTCGTCCCTGCAACCTCTAGACACGTTGACCTGGAGATGTTAGATTGTACATTTCTCCGTGTGGTCAGAGGCTCGCGGCTTGGGTCTAGTCGCGGACTGAACGCTGGCGCCGAGCCCATGGGGTCTGCAGGTCGTGCCCACCCAGTCCCGACCCACTGACGGTGAAGACTTCCTGCGCCTCCCCGCAGTCCCGGGACCCGACTCCTGGCGCGGCCCCGGCCTGCCCTCTTCGGCGCCTGGTCCCGGGTCCGGCTCTCCTACCTGGTGGCCGGGCCTGAGCTGCGCTCCAGGACTCCGCTGTCTCTGCTGGCTGCCTGGATCTGAGTGGGTCTGGAGACTAGAGGGAGAAAGGCTAGATCCGCAGCCCTGGGCTGCTCTGAACTTAATGTCTTTCCCCAGTCCATCTTTGAAAGAGAAGTGGTTCTACCACCTGGATGTGCGGATATAAATCCCCTTGCAAATAATAAATGGATTAATAATAACAAGGTATGAAGTTCTTTTTATAGAAAAAAAGGAGAGAATTGAAACTAAATGCGGCAGTTAGACATCCATTTTGATAAGAGGATAATTGAGGCGACACTGGTGTATAATTAGAGGATAATTTATGCTATATCCACTTTTATTCCACCTCCCAAAATAAACCCAGTCCATAATCATTACAGGCAAATTGTTCTGAATTTTATAGCAGCAATTTGAACAAAGTACTGCAGTTAATCATGGGAGATTTTTGTGTATTCCTGATTAGAACCCTAATTGCCTCCTTCCAGAAAGTAAAAATAACTGTAAAACGACTCTATTTTTATCATTAACAATGTTGACAATAAAATAAAATCAATTGGAATTGTAATCGAGAGACAAATTTAGGACGAACGCACTTTTACTTGGGTAGTTTATATTGTAATCAAGATTTGCCAAACCACTAACCGCATGTATCATTTGCATATATTTGAAAGCATTACAGTAGCTTCTGTTTTCAACAGGAAAAAATGCATTACTGTCAGTCTTCCAACGATTCGCTTTCAGAACAGGCTGCTGCGTTCTGGGGGGAAAAATATTCTCCCCCTTTCTTGTTCAATATATAGGAACTACGGCCTGAAACGTCAGGAACCCCGCCAAAACAGGGTCTGATTTTTCTTTTTCTTTTTCTTTACACCCTCCCCCCAACCAAGGGATGGGGCCCAGGTGTGGGGGGTCTTCTTCCCTCTGTGGTTTCAATAAAGTAAGTCTAGAAAAATACACGGTGACAGGGCGCTCCCGCGGGACTACACTGGGACTGAGGGAGGGGGGTGTGGAGAGGAGGTCAAGGGAGGGGGGGCTCGCTTTAAATGCAGAGGGCACTGCTTCTGAGAACAGGCAGCCTGCTGGGGTGCAAGGGGACTGAGAGAGAGCGGCCTCCGGCCGGGCTGTTCCAAGGCTGCGGTACTGGGACCTGAGGCTCCGGGTTCGGGGGCGCGATCTGCGGCGGGAGGCGTCGGCGGCCCGCCGGGCGGAGGCACCTCCCTCCCCGGCAGCCCTGCGCGCGGAGCCGCGCGGCCCCCGGTTGCAGCTCGAGGCTGGGATTGGAGTTGCCGAAGGTAGGCGAAGAACTCCGCGAGCCGCGCGCACACCAGTAGAAGCCGTGCGCCTGTGACGTCAGCGGGCGACTGACCAATGGGGAGGCGCTGCCCTTTGGAGACAAACCATTCGACTCGTGGCGTCTGCATCAAGTCTGAAAGCAGACGCGCAACTTTCGCAGAATCCACCTTAAAATCTCTGCCTTAAACTGCACCAGCCCCCAAAAAATCCAAGGGGGGAAAGAAGGGGGGGAGAGCAGATTCCCCCCTCCCCCCTCTCCTCTCCCATCCCTCCCCCTTCCTCCTCCCTTTGAGTTAACAAGGCCCTGCTCACTATATCTCTTTATATTAAAAAATATATATATTAGAGAAGAGCGAGGGAGAGGGCGAACAACCTCCACCCCCTCTTTTAAAATTTTTTATTTATTATTATTTTTTTTTTTTGCAAGAATCCCAAGAGCTAAGGTGGCTGCAGAGGGGACAGCGGCGCGAGCCAAGTGGGGGGAGGGTGGAGGAAACCCGGGAGAAGGCTTTCTCCAGCCCCCAAAGTTTTGATGATGACCATGACTACGATGGCTGACGGCTTGGAAGGCCAGGACTCGTCCAAATCCGCCTTCATGGAGTTCGGGCAGCAGCAGCAGCAGCAGCAGCAGCAGCAGCAGCAGCAACAGCAGCCGCCGCCGCCGCCGCCGCCGCCGCCGCCACAGCCGCACTCGCAGCAGAGCTCCCCGGCCATGGCAGGCGCGCATTACCCTCTGCACTGCCTGCACTCGGCGGCGGCGGCGGCGGCGGCGGCCGGCTCGCACCACCACCACCACCAGCACCACCACCACGGCTCGCCCTACGCGTCGGGCGGCGGCAACTCCTACAACCACCGCTCGCTCGCCGCCTACCCGTACATGAGCCACTCGCAGCACAGCCCTTACCTCCAGTCCTACCACAACAGCAGCGCGGCCGCCCAGACGCGAGGGGACGACACAGGTGAGAGGCCGCTGGGGCAGCTCGCTTCTCCCGCCTCCCGCCTCCCCGGCTGCCCCCCACCCCGCCCGCCCCGCGCACTTCCTCGCCGCCCGGGCCTCCGCCGGCCCCCTCCCCCAGGCGGCCCGGCGCGCCCCCGGCCAGGCCTCGTGCGCGCCCGCTCGCCTGGCGCCTGCCTGCCGGCCTCCGCCCAGCCGGGCCCCTTCTCGCCGCCGCCGACCCTCGGCTTCCTCGCGGCGCGGCCCGCCTCGCTCGCTGGTCTGCGGCGCGCCACTCGAGCCGCGCCTCCGGCTCCGCGCTGGCTTCGCTCTACGAGTTGGTACGCACTGCGCGCCCCGGCTCGCTGGGTCTGTGCGCCCTTAGCCTCCCTCCTCCCCTCCGGGCTGTGACCGGCGTTCGGCAGGACTGGGGACATTTCTGGGCCGGAACTGGGGAGCGTGTTTTGCTCCCCAACACAGTTTGGGCGGCCAGTGGCCTACTTTGCGGGTGGCGCTCGGTGCGCTTCGGTGACCCGAAGGGAAGCTGACGTTGCCTCTAGCTCTCGTTAAGCTGGTGACAATTGGGCTCTTTGCTGCGGGCTTTTAGATGTCCCCCACCCCCCACCCCTGACCAGGCCCCCCTCCCTCTGGGTTTTCGATCCAGTGTTGGCTGCGCCTTTGTTCCCAGAGGCGAAGCAAAGGGCCGCGGGCGGACGGTTCTCAGCCCCCGAGGGGTTCAAAGTTGCCAGGCGATGCTCAGCCCGTTCCCGAGCTGGTCTGAGCGGCTGGTTGTGTTTTGTTTGGGGTTTCGCTCCCTCTCAGCAGAATCATTTCGAACACGCCGAGGGTCTTGATGCACCGGGCTTGAGGCTAGTGACATCAAGTCAACTGGCCGCATCAACATCAGGGTGGCTCACGCACAGCCTAAGGCACTGTAAAGCCAGGCCGAGGGCCCCAAGCTCTGCGGCGAGGGCAAACGCCCCGCAGCGCCGCGCGCCACCGAGAGCGGCCGGCGCCGCCTCCGCTGCGGCAGAGCGAGGCTGTTGGCCCCGGGGTCCAGGGCGCTCCCGCGGTCCAGTCCCCGCACTTTATTAGGGCCGGAGTTAGGGTCGGGAAGACGCTTTCGCCCCCACAGGAAGCACCTGGGCACTGTGAACCCAGAGAGGTCAGGGTGGCGTGGGGACGCTTTGAAGAAATCCTTTCTGGGCTTTGGGGAGACCCAGCGCAGGCCAGGCCAAGCTCCGGGAGGCTGCGGCAGTGGGCCTCACGGGTGACTGCTCCTCTCTATTTTCTGCTTGCAGATCAACAAAAAACCACAGTGATTGAAAACGGGGAAATCCGGTTCAATGGAAAAGGGAAAAAGATTCGGAAGCCTCGGACCATTTATTCCAGCCTGCAGCTCCAGGCTTTAAACCATCGCTTTCAGCAAACTCAGTACCTGGCCCTTCCAGAGAGAGCTGAACTGGCAGCTTCCTTAGGACTGACACAAACACAGGTAATTCCCGAGAAGCCCAGGTATCCCTGAAGTGCTGACCCTGCTTACAGATCGGGCAGGGAATGCATCAGGAGGAATTCTGGGCCTAGTCAACTAAGGATGGAAGGAGCTTACTGACAAATCCCTTTGCTCCATTACGCACTTTCCGGGACAACACTGTTTGGAATAAGTGACCTGGTATTCAATGCTGGATTGGATTTGCACATCCTCCCAACCCTCGGCGACCCCACCCCAGCCTAGTGTCCTTTGGTGACCAAACTCATAAATTAATCGAGGCCTATTCCAGAGCAGAACAACAAGAAAGAGAACAAACATGTAGGAAGAAAAGATGTTCAGGCCAGGAGGCAGAATAAGACCTATGTTTCTTAAGGATCCATTTGTGGGTCCTGGGACTTAATAAGGATTTCAACTCATTGACATAGAATTATGAGATGAAATGTTGGGGGGGGGGGCAGCCGATGGGTATAGGCTCCAAGAAGATTTAGTAAAGGGACCAAGGTGCAAACTATCCGTCATAGGATAGGTGAGGTGGCTTTTTCTGAAGATAGCCCTGTGCTCAATGTTTTAAATCATCCTGGGGGACTGGCTGGTGCAGGCTGAGGTACGTCCCTGGAGTACAGGACTTGGGAGCAATGACAGAGTTGGAGATCAAAGAAGAATGCTCACCAAATTACAGCAGGTGAAGCCTCAGTTAAGTACAGTTGCTGAATTCTCCTGTCCCACTAATTTGAAAGACATATGGGGCATTTTAGACTTCACAGGAAGGGGCTTAAGTAGGTATATTAGGACCCTGGTCATAAAGCCAGGCTGCAATCACCTGTGGTTTTTGTCCTTGTCAATTAACTTAGCTACATGGGTTGGTAGGCCTCATGTGAGGTGGATGATCTTCAGCATGGGGACTCCAGGGTTTACGAGACTCTTGCTGGTAGGTGATTGTGTGGTGCCTGAGAACGGATGCCCCTTAAGCTCTTCTTTTCAATTCAGCCTGCTTTCTCTTGCCATATTGCCACTGGAAATATTTGGGGTTTGATGTGAATGGATTCCTGCTACTCAGTAACTTGCATTCTTCTTGGAAAAGCAGCTTCGTATGGCTAAGGAATTTTAAAGGTGAAAGAAGCGGCACCATAGAATTTCCTTCTTCAAATAAAGTCGATCTGGGATGTTAGCTTAGATATGCTCCCATCCCAGAGTCCTGATTCGCATTTAATTTTCAGGAGCCCTTTGACTTTTAGCTACTGCACTAACAATCATGTCAGGATTATTGACCACAATTTGACTAAAGCAACATACAAAGTAGGGAAGTAGGGAGGCATCATCCCTATTCCCTACAGGACTATGAGGCTATATTTCCTTCAGGAGACAGATGCTCCATGCATGTGCAATATATGCAGAGGTATATTCAAGGCATTTGGTTATAAATGTACAGGCTTTTCTCTGTTCACAGCCATTTGCTCACTGTACATGCATAGAGATGCCAGGTTTGGGGGTTAGTAAATACAAAAAGAGACTATCAGAGGAAGTGTGTTCAACTGGCTTTCACCTGCAAAGTTCTCTGTTTAAAGATCCCCCTTCTGACTTTAAACCTGGCTATCTTATTCGCCTTCCTTCTTATTTATACTGCTGTTTTAAACCCAGGCTTGCATCCAACTGAAGAAAGAGTTGCAACGACTTCAGGTATCCAGACAAGATACCTGGTAAATTGGGTCGGGGTGGGGGACAGGAGGCTAGAAAGAGCTGGAGGAAGGCGGGGAGTTGGCATTTGCGGTTTTGTTTTGTTCTTTGGATATTGCTTCCAGAGCCTCGAATAGAGGCACTGGCTCGATGTTTTTCCACGCCTAATGATCACTGCTGCATTTCGTTCCAGGTGAAGATATGGTTTCAGAACAAACGCTCTAAGTTTAAGAAATTGCTGAAGCAGGGCAGTAACCCGCATGAGAGCGACCCTCTTCCGGGCTCAGCGGCCCTGTCGCCGCGTTCGCCGGCGCTGCCTCCAGTGTGGGACGTTTCTGCCTCAGCTAAGGGCGTCAGTATGCCCCCCAACAGCTACATGCCTGGCTATTCGCATTGGTACTCCTCTCCACACCAGGACACGATGCAGAGACCGCAGATGATGTGAGTTGTCTGGGGGAAATTGATACCCTAGGGAAACGTCTGAACAAGGCAAGGAGTCATGCAGGACCTGCTTGCATCTGCCAAACCCAGCCAAAGGAGCAGGCTCCGGAGAACTCTTCCGGGTAGCAAGACAGTCTGGGCGCTTGCTCGCTCTCTTGCTCTCTCTCTCTCTCCTCTCCTCTTTCTTTTCTTTTTTTTTTTTTCTTTTCCTTCCCTCATCTGCTTTTTCCTTTGAGCAGCCTCAGTAACTGATCTTGCATTCTAGGGAGAGAGCCAGAGAGAGAGAGACAGAGACTGGTTTCTATGCCAGCGCTCCTGAAACCCCTCACTGCAAGGACATTTTCCCTTACCCTTTGGGATCCAGGCTCTGAGCCTCCTCTTCTCTTTGGGAGTATCCATCAAAACGACTTTTTTTAACAGACATTTCCCCCACCAGAAGAATCTGCGCAAACATGGCAGCGTTTTTACTTGTTTAATGAGCTTAAGACATTACATGTTGAAAAAGAAGCATTTTGGGCTCCTGCATTTTTATTTACCAATCCCAGACTGACAAAAAAAGAAAAAGAAAAAAAAAAAAACAAGAAAATGAAAAGAGAAAGCAAGCAAAAGAAAAAACCCTCACATAACAGTCCTTCTCTAAAGAAAAAGGAAAAATCAACTGTAAGATTAGAACATTGCCACAAAGGGAACGCTGCATGTTTTATCAAAATGCAATGAGCAAGAATGATGATGTTTAAAAACAACAACAACAACAAAACCAAACCACTCTTTCCCTACCCCACCCCCAAACCCTGAACTGGAATCAGGAAAGACAGAAGAAACAACCAAAATCACCATTCTATTGCTTTGATACCTTTACTAGGTGAATTGGTGGCATTCACTAAGCTAATAGGGACGTTTATATTGAGAAACATTTCTGTATATATTGTTGAATTTTAGTTGTACATATACTTTGTATGGTTTTGTCTTCTTTCATATATGGAGTAAAAGCCACAAAATGCTGGGAGTGTCCTGTATATTTCTCTCTGTGTGTCTCTATCTCACCACCCCCTCCTCCTTCCCTCCCAGTATATTTTCTATCACTCTTAAAGAATTCCTATTTCCTAATATGGGAAGCCCTATATATAAACATCAAGTGCCTGCAAAGATATCTGTTTGCAGCACAAGCCTTTGTCTTAAAGTACTCTAACATTAAACATGGATGTTTTCTCAGCTTCCTCTAATATTATATTTTTATTGTAATTTCTATACATTTATTTATTTTAAAAAAAACATTAGAATGATCTATCCCCAGGTTAACCTCTAGACATCCAGTAGTTCCCAGTGCTGAAACCGAGTGTTCTCCTTTTCCTTTCCTCAGCCAAAATAATACAGCTGTATTTGTCTTTGTTTGGAAGCAGTTTTTTTTTTTAAACAAGAGAAAAGAATACAAGAAAAAACACACAAAGTAAATGCACAATTATAACTACTTAATGTTTACACCTTTTGCGAGCTAGCTAGGTAGGAAAATGCATGATCCTGGATGAAATACATCCTTCCGATCTTGTGGAAAGCACAGAAATAATGAAAATGAAAAGCCCTTTCGTCATACAAGCAGGAAGCCCCATACTGCGAGAATTAATGGCTACAGACCTGGGCATCCTTCAAATTATGAACCTTGAAACCACTGAGCCATTTATCAGAAGTCAATAGAGATACTCAGAGTGCTCCATATAATGACAGCGACATACAGTCGTGCAAAAGGACAGTCACTATAATTAGACACAAAGCAAAGACTACTTACCAATATACCCGTTCCTTTTTTTGTTGAGCAACTTCCACGCTCAGTCAGTCTCAGAATGGTTTAAAACCGATCAGTCTTGTCATTTTCTAGCATTCGCATTGTTACATTAGGAAAAATGTTTTCTTTTCTTTTTTCCCCCTTCCTACTGTGAAACTTTGGGTTCGTAGCTCCCCAGGATCAATTCTGAACAAAGCCTCCAGCTGCAGTGCCATCCAATTTGAAGCAGACATTGGGGACAATTTAAGGTTTTTATCCACAAGAAGGTTTTTTTCCATTCTCTTAAATGCAGCCATAATTAGAGTAATTTTTCATGTAGCCCGCTGATTACAGCGTTTTTACCGTCAAAGATAATTACCTGTAATTTTCTTCCACTTTTAATACTAAAAAGCCATCTTTATTTAGATTCAGGAACAGGAAAGGCGAAACAAAAGAGGGAAATTATTCTGTTATTCATACACAAATTGCAGAGACGTAGGACCTAAAATTGAAAATTAACCAAAATTATAATGCTGAAAAGAATGGAAGAGGCTGCAGAAGTACAGCTGGTAGTGGGGCTTTGCTGAATTATTCAAATTACGTTAGAGAAAAAGCTACCATACATCGAAACCAACACTAATTTTTCTTAAAAAAAAAAAAAAAAATCTACCAGACGCATGCCAAACCACTGTGAGTGCATGGAATTCTGAAACCCAGCAAATGCATTTTAACACATTGGAGGTGTTGTCATGATGCGCCTACAACGATCTCTCTATCTCTTAACTTGGGTTTAATTAAACAAGAAATTCTGCAAAGGGGTCCTCCCAAGAACTATCCTTGGAACTGGGCTTCCTCTGGGTCCTCTGAATCTAAAGGGTTAACATCTTCGCTTTTTAGAAAGTATTGACCCCATAGTAAACTGATAAGAGAGAGAGAGAGAGATTGAGAGAGGGAGAGAGACTGGTAGGAGGGGCGTGGGTAAAAGGCATCGCCCAGTTGCGGTGCCTACAACGCCTCCTCACGTTCGAACTTCCCCGGAGTTGGCGTTCTAGAGCCTCGTTCTGACCGTATTTTCCAGGTAAAAAAAGAACGAGAGAACAATAGCTGCGGGGGTGAGGGGAAGGGGGGAAATTTCTTCTCGGCGTCAATAAGCATCTCATTATCTTTTGACACAATTTAGTCCAAAGGTTTCCGCCGCCAGAGAAAGGCCTTTCTGTACAGGGGTGAGGGAGCCAGAGACTTCTCAGGATCCTGCAACTTAACATCTCTAGGTGCTTCCAGTGTCTACAAGGGTCAGGAAACAGCGTCATCTATAGATAGAACAGCACCGCTTCTTGCGAGAGTCTTCCTTGGTGCGTTCCTAAATCGGACTGGCTCCTGGGCTCCACAGCTCCGTTCTGTGTCTCAGCCAATCATGCCCCTCCAACCCCAAGGTCGCAGCGTTCGGGCCCCGCGGGCAATAGCTGTACGAACCGCATCCCGCCCCTCCCCCTCCTTCCCTCCCCCATCAGCTGGAGGCAAAGGCCTAGCAAAGCAACCCTGAAGGGGTTCAGGGGCCAGTTATTCCGGAAACTTTCTCCCAAGTGGAGGAAAATGTCGACGGGGCTATGCAGTCGAGAGATGCAGACTACACCTGCCTGCCGTTGCAAATGCCCGCCTACCTGTGATACTAAAGGAGCGTTGTGCCGAGCTCCGTTTGCTCTCTCGATGCCCCACAACTTAAAATCATCGGTACATGTAAAGATCTTAAATTCGCCTAGGACTAGCTTTGAGTAACAATTTCCAAACAGATTTTAGCTTGGAATCTCCAGCCGGCTCCCTCCACACCTTACAGAAACCTGGTCTTTTTCGCAGTCTCCAGTCACAAGCTGCACCAAGTACATCAATAGCACAGAAAGCAAAAAAGACATACCGAGTTCTTAAGGATCCCAATCTCACCCGAATCCTTTTACTCACCAGAACGACAACGCTTTTACTGTTAAAGGGGGATAAAAGGTCAGAATTGAAAAATCTATAAAGCAAAGTTGCAGTCTATAATAAATCACAACAGCAACACATATAGCTTGGAAAGTGTGAGAAGAGAAATATGAACTGTGCCTTGAAGTATGGAAGAAATAAAAACTTACCACCAGTGAATATCTCTTAAGCAATGATCAGGGTCTAGAAATCTATACTGAACAGAAGCAGAGGAGAATATTTGTCTGAGTCTCAGGGCAGAAGCTCTTTCTCTATATTCTTGGTTGAGTGAGCACATCCAGGTGTGAAATTGTTTGCACACCCCAGCACCTCTTATATTGCCAGCAAAATTAGCTGTTATTACTGTCACTGTTTAGTGATGGTTAGCGTGATACAAAAAAAAAAAAAAAAAAAAAAACTGCTGTAATCAAGACCTGGCGCATCTTTGCAAATTACAGATAATTGTAAACGTCCAGATTATGATAATAGCATCCTAATCCAGCCTGCAATATAATTATTACAGAGTGTTACATCTGAAACTGTCCAGTAGGGCTAATTCAGCCATTATTTAGACCCTATTTTTGCACTGCAAATGGGTTGCTGAGTTGAAAATGTACGATTGTAATTTCACAGGGCACTCAATGAGTAATGGTATAGGAAGAGGAAAATACAAAAGTGAAATGTGAACAGTAGCGATCAAATCAAACCCTGAAGGACAAAAGACTGTTTGATTCATATGGAAAAAGAAGAGCGGGAATTAAGAAAATAGCAAATCAGTGGTCTGAAGTATTAAGTGTACAAATCTCCAATATGTGTAGGGCTGATGTGTTTGCAAGGGCTGCTGCATGTGCTTCTGCCTGGAGTCTGAAATAATTTTTCTCTTTTTCTTTCTTTCTTTCTTTCTTTCTTTCTTTCTTTCTTTCTTTCTTTCTT
>NW_023270451.1:24282377-24667413 GCF_011800145.1 Mirounga leonina
TTTCTTTCTTTCTTTCTTTCTTTCTTTCTTTCTTTCTTTCTTCTTTCCTTCTTTCCTTTCTATGCCTCCTATCTTTGTTTTCCCTCTCTGCTAACGCATTTCCTTGCTTAGAAAAGAAAAGTGCCCTTCCCCCAAGCAAAGAACATTTGACAGTTTCACCATTGTTTCCACCAAGGCTGCCTCAGAGTGTGCCTGTCACTTGTTTATGAACATTTGTTTAAATGAGTTTGCAATCTCTCTTGTCATCAGAGCAAAATGCCCTGGGTGCTTGTAAGTGTTCCTGAGCTCCATCTCCATTCTCTTTCACAGCGAACAAGTCATTGAGAGTCCTGAAGGATATTAGCCGAAAACGTATTAATTGCTGCTAATTAAATAAAGCCGGCTGGGAAGCTGTCTCCTCCACTCGGCTAGGCTGACTATTGGCTTTAATCCTATCATTAACTTTTATTAATTAACACCCCGCATATAAACTAGTCCAGCTGCTTCTATTGCTATAAGTCACTGATGTGTTTCTTTCTAGATTCCAGAAAGTCCAGTATTTTTGATAAAGGACTGTTTCTGCTCCCAGACATGGTTGTAAAAGAGCAAGGTCAGTCTCTTTAAAATATGGAAGGACCCTAAAGAAAGGGAGTCAGAGTTAGAGCAAGAGTCTGGAGGGAGGCTGGGGTACTCTGCTGGTCCCAGAGAGAAAGTGAACCTTGGGTTCTAGCTGTTGCTTCCAGGAGGGTTAGCCCTGCCCTGGCTGAAATTTTTGGAATCTAGTTCTGGTTCCTGGTGTGTGTGTGTGTGGGGGGGGGGGGTGTCCTGGTCAGATACCTAAAACCCTTATATCCCCAGACCTCAATTTTCCACCATGACTACAGAGAATTTCCTGGGCATCTTTTTCAGGCTCAGAACAGTATGTGATGATTCTCCCTTCTCCCAACACCTCGTAGACCTGGGAGCTGCCCAACCAGGGCCATCCCGCAAGGTGGCAAGCAGGCTTCCTGGCTCCTATGACTTTAAGGGCAATAATGAAATGTTCCCTGTTTAGTGATCCCTGTTTATAGATGAAAGTTGAGTCCATATCCTGCCTCTTCGCCGACCCCTATATCCCACCTTGCAAGTGGTTAAGTGGCAGAAATAGTCCTTGGATGACAGTAAGCTTCCAGTGGCAGATTTCTGTCTTCTCACCTTTGCAAGAAAAAAAGAATGTTAAAAAAAAAAAAAATCATAGCTTGGGAACTGTTTATTGCCCTTCACCCCCACCCACTTCTTTTTTTAAGAAAATACACTAGACTGTGTATGGTGGAGATAGAATCATTACTGAAACTTGGAGGGTGTGTGTGTGTGTGTGTATGTAATGATGTTATAAAGCCGTTTTTTTCCTTCCTGTGGGAAAGGTCGAAACGTGTGGTATTTCACGGTTCTATATAAATCTTGGTTTAGCATGTGGAACAGACTCAATGATACATGCACTTTTGGCAGAGACTCCTCCGGACCCCCCTAAATCAGAAGTAAATACGAAGTCCCAACGAACAAAAGAACAGAAACATTAATTGCTGCAAAACAAGACTCTCATCTCCTTTAAAAACAGATTCATGTAAATTCCCCTGGTTCCTATCTTCACTGTTAGAGCTCGACCTATAAAACAGGTTATTGCATTTCAGCTGGCAACCCTGGATGATTGAAGGGGAAGGCTCCCCCCGCCCCTCCGCAGTAGATGCTATGTATACTTTCTGCCCTGTACAACAGGGGGACCTAAAGCTTGTCAGATGCCAAAAAACGCGCAAGTGGGGCGGGGGGTGGGTGGTGGTGTGGCAGGGCTGCGTAGAAAAATCTTTAGCCAATCCCACATGTGCTACCGCTATTTGGGCTGTTTTCGAGGCCCAGAGTTCGCTGTGCGTCTGAAAAAACCGGGTACAGTATGCAAGGACCGAAGGCAACCTGGGAACGAGAGCGGAGGGCGGGAGCGAGCCACAGCGCCCCCTCCCCAACCTCACGCGAGGCGGAAACCTCCACCCAGCCGCTGTGGGAGGGGGGATGCTTAAGGCTGGAGGAGGGGGTTGACCGCAGGCGGATCCGCCGTCGTGGCGCGCTTCCCAGAGGTGCCGGAGGGCGTCTGTCCTCAGGGCGTGCCTCTGGAGAGGGCTGGAGAGCTCCGGGTTGGCGAGATCCCAGTGGCCAGTGGGAGGCGCGCGATCCAAGGGCTTGCGGGGATGAGGCGGGGAGGGTGGTGGTTGGGTAGCCCTAAAGGTCCTCTCCTCGAATAGAAGGGAGCGCTGACGGAGGGCGGGGGGTCAGGGGGCAATGTTCCAGGAGGCATCCCTTGAGCTTCGGGCGGGGGAGTTGAGGAGAGCCAGTGGTGTCGGGCCGGAGTAAGCTGTTGGGCGCGCCGGGAGGAGGCGAGCACCGCCAGGCCTTGGCGCGCTGTGGGCGACTCCCGGGACGGGGCGGCCAGGACGCCGCGAGCCGTGGGGCGTCCGGTGGGATCAAAGGAGCCAAGGGAGGCCAGCCGGCGCGTCTGGGATTGTGGGACACGGGGCGGGAGAGAAAGGATTGGTATGGGCGGGGAGATCCTGGCCTGGCCGATGTCCCCAGAAGGGGGTGTGTGCGTGGGTTTGGTGTGCGGGTCAACACGCTCCTGCCCGAGGCCGAGACCTGGGCGGATCTGAGTGTGGGTTGACAGGCTCCCGGGTGGGTGCCCCAACGGGACGGAGGGAGGGAGAGAGAGAGAGAGGTCTGCGGGTTCCTCTGTGTGTGTGTCTCAGGCCCTGTGGCTCAGCACTGGAGCCGCCTGGCACCCACAGGAATGCGGCTTCTCTCGGCTCCCCAGGCCGCCCCCTGTTCCACAAGGAGGTGGCCGCCAGGAAAAAAAAGGGGGGAAAAAGGGCAGAAATCTGCCTAACCCAACACGAGCTTCAAACAAAGACCAGTTTATCTGATCTTTTACAGGAGGGCCCAGGAGGCGGGCAGGGCACCAAGGAATCGCACCGGCTCTGCGGGCAAGCCCCGGACCTCCTGGGCTTTGTGAGGAGGTCTGAAAATAGGGTAGAGGCTTGGGAGTATGGTGGGGGATGGTGAAGAGGCCCACGGTAAAGAAAATTAAGTTTTGGGGTGGGCTTAACGTCTTGGAAACACTAGATTGAAAGCTAGGCAAGTGGGGACCGGAAGGGGCAAACAGAGACCCAGCAGAGTGGTGTCAGACAGACTGCAAATATGCTGGGGAGTAGTACACGTTTATATTAGATACACGAATAAATAATGGAGAGAAAGAGGGAAGGTGGGAGGAAGGGCAAGGGAGAGAAACATCACACAGATATTTTTAGACTTTGCTGAAGATCTGTTATTTTTACATCTTTGGACGCAGGACTGCAGGGAGTTAAATTCTCCTGGGAGAATCCCCATGGTGCCAGGGAAAACCCGCTGCAGAATGGTTTGCCAGAATATTTTTGTCCATGGCTCTCAGACCAAGTTAAAAAACAACAACAACAACAAAAAACCAAAAAACCGCGCGAGAGAAGAGACCATTGCGAGGGGAAGAAGTGAGGTTAGCACAAGCAAAGGAATCCTGAAACCGAGTCTGTCCGCGCGACGTGATGACTAGTGTCCTTAACAACAGGCAGCGCCAAGGCTGGGGGTGGGAAGGGCGGTCATGAAAGAAGAGCGTCTCTCTCCTTTCCCGGTAAAAATCCGAACTCGCCCTTCCTTCAGCTGGACCGCGTCCGGTGACTGGGGGTGGTAGAGAAGGGATCCCCTTTTCAAAGCCAGGAATGGAGGTGGGGAGATGACAGGGACGGCTGGAAAAATATCTGCCCTCTGCGTGTGCAGAAAGGTAAAGAACACGTTCCAAGCGCATTCCTGCAACTCTCAGGCGGCCAGGGGATGGGAAATGTTAGAGGCGTCCAGTGGGTGCGCCCCCGCCAGCTCTCCAAACGCGCAGCGGGGGGCGCAGGGTGTCTCGAAGCCGGATTCCCCAGATACAAAGCGCTGGCTTCAGTCGGTGTAAAGGAAACTCCCCAAATCTTTACAAGCGAAGAAAGAAAAGCAGAAAGGAGATCCCTCCACCTTTCCCCTACGGTCTTCCCATTCTGTCAGTGCAAAAAAATAAAAAAATAAAAAAAAATTGGGGGGTTCGCATGGCTTGTCTCGGAGCGCGTCGCACCCGGAACTTCTTGCGAGAAAGGAGGGGCTGGAGGTGAACCGAGAAGAGGAAAGCTGCGACCGTAGAAACGGCCGCTTGCGCTTTGCGCGGGGGTGGGGGGGGGGGGGGGGGGGGGGGGGGGAGGGGTCCACAGCCCAGGCCCGACCGTGTGCTGCCCTGGGGCCTGGCAGGGTGCGCCAAGGACCAGAGAAATCCTTCCCCCCCCCCCCCCCCCCCCCCCCCCCCGCCCCCCAGGCCCAAGCCTTTAGGAGCGGGCTGGCTAGAAAGGAAGGGAATCGGGAGAATGGGGAGGAGGGGAAGGGAGAGGGAGAGAGGAGAAAGAGCGAACACACTGGTAAATTCCCCTCCGGGCACGCAGCGTGTCTTTTCAGGTCTAGTTTCCCAACCCTGGAAGAACCTTCTCAGAAATCCTCAGATGACAGGATGTAATTTTTTATGTGCTAATCTCCAATTCCCCCCCAACTTAAGAAGACTCTTTTGTCACATTTATTGCTGCCGACTTCCTAGCTGTAAAATATATCTCACGCATCTTGTAATTTCCAACATAGGATTTCCCTTGGTGTCCCAAGGAAACAGAGTCAGGTGCACTAAACGACAATCAAACAGATGCCCACAAGTCAGGCCCGAGAGCGTAGCTCTGGACCAGGCTGTAGCTCTGGTCACAGTGTTGATATCTCTGTGCAGGGGCGCAGGGAGAAGGATGGGACATAGGCCAAGGTTGCTGCAAGTCCTTCCTCTCTGCCCCAGAGAAGGCTTCACAAAGCAGAGATCCCTACAAACATTCAATTTCCCATCCTTTGGAACCACTTTGCCACTCTTTTAGGTAAAAGCAAAGCAGAAAGACCTCCTTCCTGAAAAAACCAGAGTGGTAAAGAGGATGGTGGAGAAAAAAATATATATAATATTATCTCACACAAGATGAAATCAAAACCGAGCCCAAATGCTTTCATTCCTGTCCTCCACCCCACAATTCCCTCTCTTGGCAGGAGAAGGAATGCCCCCCTGCCCATCATGCCTTCCTTGCCCAACTGATTTTGGTTTATCATCCAAGTCCTGTGATCCTTTCCTCTCTCTAAAAGACCTCCAATAAATTTATAATCATATACCAAGGAGTCCGAGACACTACCATTTGCCATGCTGCAAACATTTCAGATTTTTAAAAAAATGTAATGGGAAGGAAAATTTTCTTCTTTTTCTTCTTCCTCCTCCTCTACTTCTTTTTATTCCTCTTCTTCTCCTCATCTCTGGAAGCTCCTATTTGAAGAGAGTGTAATTTGTCTAATTGCTCTGCCAATACACAGAGGTTGTTGGGAGTGGGGGGAGAGTTGTCCATGATAATTGCTTTGAGCTTAGAATTTGGAGCGGTTATTGATGGATTTCTGCGGCTTTTTTACTCACACACAGGGCGGGAGGACCGGATTTAGATTCCAGCATTACTTTCTACCTGAAACAATCTGGGGTTAAACTTAAAATTATCTAAATGTTTTTGTGGTTAGGCCAAAAAAACAAAAACAAAAACAAAAACAAAAACCAACCAACCCTAAATATATATTTTATGGCAGTACTATAAACAGGCCACATATGTATATAGACACATAAAGTACAGCATCCAACACACAGGTGTACAGTTTTGCATCCATGCAGCCCCCAATTTCTGTTTTCCTTTTTGCCCTGTTGGATCTCTGCAGAGCTTGTCTTCCTTTAATTGCCTGCATAAAACGTCAGTAGCCCAGTATAAGGCGGGCAAAAGGAGTATTTTTTAGAAACATTTGGCTTTCATGGTCGAAATAATTTTATTTATCCAGAATATACAGTTTAATTCCTCTATCTACAGTTATTTACATGGTTAAAATAACATTGAAAAAAAGTCTTTTGAAAAGTTGAGGTCATAGATTTCAAGGCACCACTGATAGTGTCCACAGTTGCGCAAAAAAGTTCGTCTGTAAAAAAAGGGGGGACGGGGGTCCTTTGAAATGCAATAACTTACATGCAAAAAAGCTTTACACATGAATCTTTTTTGTTTCCGTTTTCCAAACTTCCCCAAATGAATTCCTTTCTTTATGATTTTCTAAAACAGCAAAACACAGCAGTCCCAAAAAAGAGAGCAAGAGAAAGCCGCCTAATAGAGCGTCCCGGAGGCCAGCGCCAGCGGGTGCTGTAAGGAACCAGGCGGCGGCAGGTGGGAATTGATCGAGCTGGCTGCGCTCGGGTACCAGGTAGCCGAGTTCTCCAGGTAGCTGGACGCGGGGGACTGGTTGGAGGTCGGAGGGTGGGCATGAGGGTGGTGGCCGAGCGAGCGGGACGAGCCCTGGGGCTCCCACACCGCCGGAGACTGCGGCGAGTTACACGCCATAGGGTCGCTGGAGCTGGGGCTGTGCTCCGGGGGCATCTCCCCGTTTTTCATGATCTTCTTGATCTTGGATCTTTTGTTCTGAAACCAGATTTTCACCTGGGTGGGGGAACAAAGGCACACGTTACCGGGTCACTCAGAGGCCGCCCGCGCCTTCCCCAGAGCGGCGACTGGAGGCATCTTGGGCCCCCAGGTGGCGCGGACCTGGCGTCTCCCCGCAGCTCGCGCGGCCTAAGGTCAGGAGGACACCCTGACCGGCCAGGCGCTCACCGGCCCCTGCGAGGGCAGGACTCCGAGGCTTTAGCGTCTTGTTTGGGCTGGGGGAGGAGGGCGCGAGGGTCCCCGGCGGCGCGCGCCCACGTGCAGGCCTGCGCAGGGCGCACGAAACGCGGCGCAGCGAGCGTCTCCAAAACAATGGCCGCGCGCCGCGCGCGGGGGCTTGGGGCTGGCCGAGCGCGCGCCGGTGTGGAGGGAAAGGAGCATTGTCCCAGTCTCCCGCCCGACTCCCTCCACTCCCTCCTCGGCTTCCAAAGGTCAGAATGCGCCTGCAGCTCTGGGCGGCGTTCGAACATTCTATTTTTTTTTTTTTTCTTATAGGCCCCAGCAGGGCTGGAGAGGGAGTGAAGGGAATGGGAAGACCCAGGGATGATTTCCCTGCACAGCAGCGCCCCCCACTTCGCGACCCTCAGGCTGCTACCGCCTAAAGCTGCGCAGGAGCAGGGCGTGACCCTTCAGCGTTCCAGCCGGAGGCGACCTTCGCAGCCCGAGACCACCGCGAGGCCGCCGGGCCCTGCTTTCCCCGAAAGGCTCTGCGTTGTGCAGAGAAGCAATTTCTCCAGGCTTCGAGAGTGTCCTAGAAATGACCCTCCCCGTGTTTCCAATCTAGGAAACTGGCCCCTCGCCCCTGGAGGCCCGAAGCGGGGGATGAACGGCGTCTCCATCCCCAGCCCCACCGTCGCACGGCGGCGATACCCGGCCTGACTCATGGAGGTAAGGGCGCGGGGTCGGTGTCTTTCTGTGAGTTTCTCGCGGTGCTCTCCGATCGGTTCCAGCCGGTCGGGACGGAACCGCGCGGCCCAGCCTGCCTTGCAGCCGAGGCGGGGCTCGGGCCGCACCGCCGCCGGATTTACCTGTGTTTGCGTCAGTCCCAGCGAGGCGGCCAGCTCGGCGCGTTCCGGCAGGGCGAGGTACTGAGTCTTCTGAAACCTTCTCTGCAATGCGGCCAGCTGAAAGCTGGAATAAATAGTCCTGGGTTTACGAACTTTCTTTGGTTTGCCATTCACCATCCTCACCTCGGGCTCGGCCACTTCTTTCTCTAAATAATCAAAATAGACCCGGTTAGAGTTTGTCCGCAGTGTTTCTTTTGCAGAACCCTCAGATACAGTCCTTGAGTTTTGTTTTGTTTTGTTTTACCCATGCAGTCTTCAGTCTCTTTCACCATATCACCTCCTTTGCTTAACAAGACCCAGAGAAATATGCCCCTCCCCCAAGTCATGAAAAAGCCAGGTAGTTTGATTAATTCCCTACTTAGTTCATTCAGGTTATGGTGGGCTTGTGCAAAGCTCTTTGTACAGCACAGCTCCCTTGGCGTCTGGGATTTAGCCCTTGCAGCAGTTCCTGCTTCACCCTCACTTGTTTTTACGCCCACCCTGTGCTCACCCCCGTTTCTGGGGCGAGCTTGGCCAGCCCCTCCTGGGGTTTCAAGGGGGACGCTCTGGGCCGTGACCCCCCCCCCTCGCCCCCACTGTCGGCGTCTGTTCGGGCGCCCGCAGAGACCAGACGCATGGGCAGGGAAGACGCTAACCGAGGTCTCCAAAGTTCAAAGACCCACAAGCAAACTATGCTCCTTCAATTCAGCAGCAAGAGGTCCAGGCCGCTGCAGACAGAGGGCCGATTATGCAGCCCCCATAATCTCCCTGCAGATCTGCGAGGGCACAGATGTGTCTGGTTTCTTTTACAAATAGACTTAATAAGTTCTTGGCCAAAAGGAAAAAAAAATCTTTCACTTATGCACGAAATACAGAGACACTGAAAGGAATGAAGACATACCATCCCCTAGGTTCTCTTTTAAAATTTATCAAGAGTCACACATTGAAAAGGATTCGGTGGTAGGGTGTTTTCGTAGGAAAAGGGCGGCAGGTCAGGACGAATTTCTCAAAGTCGTGAATGTAGACGGGGAAGAGGACTTTCTGAATGCGTGCTTTACAAACATACCCTGGGGCCACAAGTCCCCTTTCCGAAAAGTACCACCTTATCAAATCTACCCATCTCTGGAAGGGGTGGAGAACCTCTCCGCGGTGTGTGTGTGTGTGTGTGTGTGTGTGTGTGTGAGCGCGCGCGCCGGTGTGTGGCAAGCTCCTGGGAGAGGAAGGGTGGAGAATGAGGGCTGTGGTCTCGGTTCTGCCAAAGAAGGGGATGCTAATATTAGCAGGATTATTAATGTGCTAGTGGGAAGAGATCAAACCTGACCAGCAAAACCTCTCCAAGGAGACCTCATGCCTCTCTTTTACCGCCCAAGCTCACTGGCCCTCTTAAACTCTCCAACGAAGTTTCAAGGAGGGCGAAAAGAGAGGAGGTGGGGAAGAGGAAGACAAAATTTAGGCACCCCTCAGCAACCCTCCTCCACCCTTAAATGGCTTTTTGTTTCTGGAAATGCCCTGGATAAACCGCAAGGCTCTCCGCGCGTTCTTCCTCTGGCGGGCTCCAGCTCCTCAGCCCTCCACCCCCACCCCGCGCGCCCGGGACACCGACACCACGCTGGCTCGTGGCTGCTCTCAGACTAATCCCGACAGCATCTTTGAGGCAGCCTTCCACTCCCACTCGCACCAACGGAGCACGCTCACCAAAAATTCCAACAACTAACCTCCCCTTTATTACGCAAACGCCACTCAGGCCGCTTGAGTCTTTCTTCTCTCCACCCCTACGCCCTTTTCAGCCTACTTGGCTTTCAGACCAGGCAAGTTGGGAATCCAGAGACTTGAGGGCCTCCCACCCCCAGGTGCCCGAGGGGAGGATTCTTCCAAGAATCCCTAAAATGCTGGCCTTAGAGAACGTCCCTCGGGTGCAGAGTCCAGGCCCCCCTCCCTTCTGCCGGGTGCGCCCCCACGCTAGTGGCTGGCGGACCCCCAGTCTCCCAGCCCACCTCGCCGCTCCAGGATCCGGGCTCCCCCTGTATCTGCCCCCATCCCGCGCCCCCTCCCCCCTTACCTGGCTGGCTGGTGGCGCTCGGGACGCGGTTGTAGGCGCCGCCGTACTGGTGGTAGGGGCTGGCGTAGCCGTAGTCGGCGTAAGCTTTGGCGGGGTAGCTGCCGGCGGAGCCATTCACGCCGTGGTACTGGTACGGGTAGGGGTTGAGCGCTTTGCCGTAGGAAGCCGAGGTAGGAGAGCAGTAGCCGTGTGGGGCTCCCCCCGTGGGACTGTAGTAGTCGGAATCGGTGGCCGACGACTCGGGCAAAGTTGGCGATTCCTGAGACGGATGGTGCATGGCTGCGGACGTCTGGAACGGAGCCTGGAAGTCGCCGGATCGGATGCTGGGGACCCTTCTGTCAAACACTCCTGTCATCGCTCGCAGGCGGCGGCTGTCCTTGCTGCTGTGGCGGCGGCTGCTGCCCGAGTTGGCTGTGGGGCTGCTCTGGTCTAAGCAGACATGGCTGTGGGAGCGAGGGAGGAGGAGGAGCAGGAGGAGGAGGAGGAGGAGGAGAGAAGGCGGCGGCGGCGAGGAGGAGGCTGGGAGTCGTGGAGGCTCTGTCTCCGGCGGGCTGACTGATGGCTGAGGCGCAGCACAGCCGTGGTTAAATCCTTAATTGCGCGCTTACGCACAGCGGGGTGGATCGGGTTCCATTGGCCAGGGCCTCGGGAGCAGCAGCAACACCCTAACTCGTCCAACTAGTTTTAGCACAACAAAGCATTGCTTAAAAAAGAGAGAGAGAGAGAAAAAATGGAGGTGGGGGGGGGGGGGGGTGTGTGTGTGTGTGTGTTCGCGCGCGCGCGTGTTGTTGTTGCTTGTTGGGGGAGGGGGTCTCAGTCTGTTTTCAATGAATACCAAAGACAACGCAGAAGCCCCAACACCCAGCTCAGTAATATCTGGAGACAATGTGTTCCAATCAGCGGCCTCGGAAAGTGCACATATTTGGGGGGTGAGGTGGGCGTCGGTCTTTCCTTGTTCCCACTTTCCTACCCCTGTGGCTTGCCGGGGGTGGGGGGTGTGGGGGGCGGTGGTGGTGGTGTGGAACTGAACATTGATATTGAAATGAGGAATCAAAGCAGGGAATGGGAGGAGGGAGCAGGGATGTAGGACCCAAAGCGAGAAGGAAACGAGAACAATATTCTTAGTGGGGTGCTGGGAGCCAAGTTGTAACTTACCCGTATTGAAAATTTGTGATTTGGGGAATGACACAAATTTGCAGCAAGCACTTCTTTAGCACAAGATGAGTACTTCTCAGACAAGGGCTGGATAAGGATGCTCAAGAATGCACGCTGCCCATTCAGCTTTTAATGGCAGAGAGTTCCTGCAACCCTAAATCTCTACAATCCCTTAAAAATATCATTGTCACCAGCACAAAGAACTTAATGATGCCCAAATTGCTGGTCCCCAGGAAGAACAGGCAGCCCACATTTTGTTCAGTATTCTTGTCTGTGTGGATGCCATTGGAATAGAGGGTCCATAACTGTGTTCAGTGGCCAGATACTCCTGCAGAAGTGAATGGTTCACTTGTGATCTGTCATTCCTCTGGGACGGAATGGGGAAACCCTAAGAAGACTAGAGGGTAGACAGGGACAAAAACTCTCTGGGGAAGTTGCGTGAAGCCCATGAATTGCCTCCTCCTAGCTCCATAGACGTGGCACCCGAATGCCTGCCTTTCCATTTCTCAAGTCCCAGTTTCTGTATCCCTCCCTTTATTTCCTGCAGCAAACACACCTTAGCTCATATGCAAAGGGCATAAAGGCTCAGTAATCAAACACTTGGAACTCGAGGTTCAGAGTTTGCTTTTCATGACACGTCACTCTTGCTGTAGTGGTGATCCAGCTGGGAGTTTAGAAATTTAACATAAGTCAAACTACCACCTCCCTTTCCACTCCCCTCAAATAGGCAACCACAGGAGCTGGATCCTGATTTGGGCCCTCCCAGCATCTCCCTCCAGGGAATCTGAGACCCAGAACCTGGGATTTCCACCCCACAACTAGGGTGGGCTGGTCGGGCCTCTCATTCCCTCGCCCACCCACTCTCAACCAAAGAAAAGTGTCCACATTAGTTATGTCTAGCGCTAGTTTAGCTTTACCTTGGCCATGGAGCTACTCTGACCCAAAACAGGCCGGCAGGGAGAGCCAGGGATCTGGAACCCGGAGCAGGATGCCAGCCTAGCTTGGGAACTGCAAATCAGTGTAGCCATTCATGTGCCAACTGCCTGCCTCTCTGGGCTGGGTGCAGGGAAACCTCAGCTATTGCTGCACTGCCCTTTGGGGACAATTTCAGGGCAGGAGTGCATAGGGAAGGGGAGGTGTGTGTCACAGGGTTCCCCCGCCCCCACCTCCAACCCGGCCCAAGCCTCCTGCTTTAGGCCTGTGCAGCCCTGAACTTCTCTGACATAGTCGCCAGGTAAACAGAGCCTTGGCTGTCCACTCACCCTCATCTCATGGGGTCGATTTGGGCACCACGGTTCACCCCCTAGATTTAAATTGTGAAGAACTACAGGGCGTTGGGAAAGCGGGAAAGCGGTGCCAACCCCATTAGGCTTCCAGTCCTGGTCTCTGCTCTGGAGAAGTTCTTGGTGTCCATCGAGTCACCTTAGACACATCCTGCCATTTAATTACATGAATCGCTTCCCTAGAGCAATGCTAGGGACGCTTCAAAGCACCTCCTGGCAAAGGGGAGTGGTGCAGGGAGCTGGGCTGCCTTAGCTGGTCCAGCACTCCCCCACTTTTTATTTGTTAAAGGTTTAAAAGTTACTAGGCGAAGGGAAATAAGGTCAATAGGGCTATGCTCCCAACTGGTTATGTCCTTAGACCTTGCTGAGAAGGCGGATTTCAACTAGTATGGGATTGGAAAGGGCAGAATTTGGACACAATTTAGAAGTTAGGGATGGGGTCAGGAACACAATGTTACAATGTTAAGTTAGTTTAGACCTTGTTCAATTTCACTTTTCCCTTGTCAAAAGAAAAAGAAAAAAAAAAAAGACATTCTCATATTTTATCCAAGACAAGAAGGAACAGGGCGGTGGGGAAGGATTTAACATCTTTGTTTCAGTTCCTAAAGTGTTGGTCCTCAGGCCAGACTACAGCCACTTGTGCAAGGAAAGGCTGCGGCTGTGTGAGACCTCCAAATCTGGGGGTGCCTCTGAAGGTCCAGAGCCTCAGTTTTCTTGATTTTGTTCTTTTCTAGCTGGACCCCATTTTCCCCTACCCTTTCCTTACAGGCATCGGGAGGGAGTGGGAGCTCCACGTTGAAAGGAGCCTGATCACAGTCTAGTCCCATTTCATTTAACCTCATAGTCATCGTGGCTCTTTGCACGAACGGCACCCGGGCATGGCTCCCGCTTCGGATCCACACTCTGGGTGCGCACGCTCTGGGCCTCTCGGCTGTCGGGGCAACTTTTGCCGGTACTGTGGGTGGTTCTGACACCAAGGCCTGGGACTTCGTTTTCAGGCCAGCGGGCCGGACGCTGTTGCCTCTTTCAAAACCCACCGACAGGCCCGGCCGTGGAGAAACAGCCCCAAGGCATCAAAATTATCCAGAAGTGCTCTCCCCACTGCGACACGTAGGAAGAATATGAGTAATTTCATCTCCCGGTAGCCGAAATTTACATGGGGCAAAGAGGGGCAGGAGTGGGGGGCGGGCAGGACCCTAAGAGAAGTGCAAGTCTTTACCACGAGCGCCACCCAGTGTCCGCAAGAAACGGCGCGCTGATGGCAAACGTTTCCCAAGCCCAGAGTCACTGGCTGGACAGGCCGCCGGTCTTTGGGGTTCGAGTACACTAGTACGTGGCTTTCCTTCTTTCCGCTTCCAGCAGATCTTTCTTTCCACTCCACTCCCTTTTGTTCCTTTCCTTGACTCCTTATATATTCATACTCTTCCTCCTTCCACCGGATCACCATTTTCTGGGATTCAGGACAAAATCAGGAGATGTGGGGGGAGTAACAGGCTGTGTTCAATCTGCTGACCTAGAGTGACTGGGACTAGTCGAGGGAGAACCTTATTTCCTGGACAGTTCTGAAGAAGCTGGCCCTCCTCTAACTAGATGAGATGCTGGAGAGGCTGCTGGTGATTCACTACTCTCATGAACTGGAAAGATAGTGCCACTGAGTTTGTGGGAGGAGTGCCTTGGAAAGGAGTGGGAAAGATAATTTTAATAGCCACATTAAACTCAGTTTTCTCCCCCTGGCCCATCTGGAAATCTGTTTACTCATAGGCATGTGAAAAGCAGAACATCCTTTCATTTGGGCTTGAAGCTCCGACAAATCAGTGCATCTGAAAATATTTAATTTATGTATTTAAGGTCATTTTAATATGGAAACTTTTTTTTAAAACTTATTTAAAATGTTGTGCACATCAATCAGATGCGCATAATTCAGGTAGATAAAGGACCCCATAGTATGATACTAGCATGATATATACAAACTTGATACAAACAGTGCTTTTTGACTTTAGAATTTTTATCGGACTACCTGTCTTTTAAAAGTCCCATTTTTAGGCTGAGGTTTATTTTACTTTTTATTTGCAATGCTTTACCCATTACTTTTCTTTATCTGTCCAGTGAAAAATGCTCTCAGAGCAGTTCACTCTTATTATGTCTTTACTGATCATGATCCATCTAGAGTACTTTCCAATCTCAGAAATCTCAAACACACACAAAGCTGGTTATGTCATACATTTCATGGAGATAGATCTGAGTAATTTTATTTACAGTGGAGCTTCACTTTTTCTCTGAGTTAGGGCTCTTAGACCATTTAATAACTTAAGGTAACAGCCCTGAAATATTCAGTTTGATGTTTGTTTAGAAGAGATACATTTCTACGAACTGGGATGAGGTGAAAAGACAGGAATGATTGTTTCAAAAGTGGTGAAGGCTTTCAAAAATATCACAAGTTGTTGGTCATTGGTTTTGGCAACTCAGCTGAATGGCCTTTGTGTCTCCCAACGGAGAGCTGGGCACATGAGCTTGGGACTGACATTCAGAGGTGGTTCATCCTCTGAGTGAGCAAAACTGTTTAATTCCTCACCTAAGTTTAAAGTTCTTCCCATGTATTCATGAGGCTGAACTAACCAGGCCCAAGCTAAAATGCTTTGAAGCCCTTATAAATTGACAATGAGCTCACCAGGGAGGGAGGTGAGGGAAAGAGTATGGGAGGTGATGGAAAGGATAAGTAGAAAGCAAGATTCCTCCCATGCTGAAATTAATTACAGTACCCCTTTGTCCTCAAGAAAAATGTGTTTGGAGTTCAAGAGTGTCTCTACCAAAGTAATCTCAAAGGATTCACTAGCAAACACTTATAGAAATATTCTGAATAAATTAAAAATCCCTGTAGGGGGAAACTATTTTCCACTTAATTCCAACCTAATAGGATTTCTGTTTATTTCCAAATGATAGTGCAGATCATAGACTTCTGCACATTTTATTTTTATAATTAAGACATTAAAATGTTTATTCATTTAACTTAAACATAACTGGCTAGGAAAAGACCTTAAGTATCCACTCAAATCTATTCTGTATGAGACGAATTTAACATACCACAGCTGAAAACACTTCAAGTTCATCTAAGTAGGAAGTAAATGGGATTATATTATTATATGTCTTTGCAAACTGAATTGAGTCATATTCTTCATCCTAAACTCAGATTTCATCTTCTTGAAAGGAAGGTTTGGCTGTGATACTATTTACAAAACCTTTATTCTTCTTAAAGATATATAAATATTCCAATTAAAAAAATACCCCTTGTGGAGTTAAAAGAAAAGTAATCAGCAGACAGGAATTCAGAGCAATGATCCAAACTCTGGCAAGGAAATAGCAAGAGTGAAGCTTAAGTCATCTTTAATAACATTCTAATTCCAAGATCAATTTAGAATTTTAAAGTTCATTGATCCTAAGCCACTATATTTTTATGATCTGACAACACCATAGGCAAAGATGTAAAAAACCACTTCTAAAGTCAAATCCATTCAGATTATGCAAACACCGTGAGCTGGGTAAAACTTGGCGCATAACATACGTGCACATGGGCAGATAGTATAATTTTATGGACGTTTTTGTGCTCTCTCTTAATTATATTATTTTAATAGTTTAAAACAAACAGCAAGAAAATGCAAACATCTTTATCTGCAGCTGTGTTTACTACCTTATACCTTTTATAAAGAAAAAGCTTCTTAAACAGGCAACCCCAACCCGAGATGAGAGGTTTCCCTGCTGTGGTACATGGCATAATCAGCCGAAGGCACGGTGCCCACCTGGACTTGCATCCCTCTGTGCTCCCACAGAAGAAAATTAAGGCAACAGAAAGGAAAAGTCAATAGCTTTCCAAGTGAAGTGTAGCTGACACAGCAATGGAGTCATTTTTATTTTTTTAAGATTTTATTTATTTATTTGGCAGAGACACAGCGAGAGAGGGAACACAAGGGGAGTGGGAGAGGGAGAAGCAGGCTTCCTGTGGAGCAGGGAGCCCATGTGGGGCTTGATCCCAGGACCCTGGGATCATGACTCGAGCCGAAGGCAGATGCTTAACCACTCAGCCACCCAGGCACCCCAACAATGGAGTAACTTCCAAAAGTTGTGGGCAGAAAAGAGACATTACTCTGCCATCCAGAATCTTAGTTATGGTCAACCTGTTTATCCCACGGGCATTTAAGTCAAATTTTGCTTTTGCAACATTAAGTCTTCAGTTTTATTTCACTGTTTCAACATGGTCTCTACAGGCCCTTGGATGGTGCATTTAGCCAAGTGTTATATGAACATATACATTCATGTAATTTATTGCTCCATCCTGGTTTACAGTTTTGGGTATGTGACTTCATACACTAACAACAGTTTGAGTGCACTTTCACAGTTTTAACCCCAATGGATGTATGCATTTCAGTTGGTTACTTAGGAAATCAGGGGACACTTTGGTTGCTGTTGTAACTTTTTGCAGGCAATGTATTATGTGTCTGCATGCACTATGGTGAGTCTAAAATGGGATAGGGGCAGCCAAAATGGGTGAAGGGGATCAAAAGGTACAAACTTAGAGTTATAAAATAAGTAAGTCATGGAGATGTGATGTATAGCACGGTGACTGCGGTTAATAATGTGGTATTGCATATTTGAAGGTCCCTAGAGGGTAGATCTTAAACATTCTCATGACAAGAAGAAAAACCTTTGTAACTATATATGGGGGCAGATGTCAACTAGACTTAGTGTGATCATTTGACAATATATGCAAATATCGATTCATTATGTTGTACACTTGAAACTAATATAGTGTTGTATGTCACTTATACTGCAACAAGAAAAGTAAAATAAATGGGGTTTAGAGATAGTTGGGATTTTTCTTATAAGTTCCAGGAATCCCTGGAAATAGAGAGGAAAAAGATCATTCTGTTTATGAAACTCTGGACTTCAGCTAGCTGCACAGAATATATTCAGACATTGCATTAAATCCTCTCCTAGGAAAAACAAGTGAAGATGGAAATCAACAAATTAAATAAAGAACGGATACAGGTGAGTGTAGTTGCATTCATACATGGAAAAATTGAAAATATCCCATGGACATACCATTCTTTCTCTACACTTTGTTATTTGACTCTCTCTTGGCTGCAGGGGTGTCCTGTCTTACAGCTTTTTCATACTTGCCGTTTAAGAGTTGCAGACACTTCATAGAAATCACCGTGGTAGGTCTCTGATAGGTAATCTACATGGTAAACTTGGAGAGGCTAGGGAGAAATTTTTAGCATTGAGAAAAAGAAGTGAACCAATCATCTTTGTACAGTGAAAGTGTTTTTTAAAAAGATTTTATTTATTTATTTGTTTGAGAGAGAAAGAGAGAACAGGAGGAGGGGCAGAGGGAGAGAGAGAGAGGGAGGGAGAGAAGCCTTGATCTCAGGACCCTGAGATCATGACCTGAGCCGAAATCAAGAGTCAGATGCTTAACTGACTGAGCCACCCAGGTGCCCCTGGTGATAGTATCTTTAATAGAAGCCAGTGATTTAGGTGTGAAACTGGGAGAAAAAAGTATTCAGTAATTAAAATCATCTGGTACAATTTCTCTAACTTACGAGAGCAATGGAAAAGATTGGCAGAGAAATAGGTGGAAGACACGAAAGCAAAAAGATCAAAACAGCCAGGCATCAAGAACCATCCCATTCTCTCCAATTAGAATCATCATTGGGGTGGCATTTAGGAAATAAGCACTTGTCTACCCAAGGTTTGTCTTTTGGGAATACTTCCCGGAGAAGTTGGAATCTATGAGATAGAAGGTGCTAATGACTGTTCTTTTCTTTTGACTTTCTTTTAGTAAGGTCATTAAAATCCTAATGTGGCCCTAAATATCACACTTCAGGAAAAAAGTGCTCGAAGTTTTTCTAATATATTGCTGGGCTCCATTCTTCATAGTGTTATAGCAAACATTTGGCATGTCTTGCAAATTTTATGGACCTTTAAATGGTTTTTTCCCAAAGGGATGTCATACATAATTCACTTTACTTTCCTAGTAGCCTAAAGAAGTAGCTATGTCAGGTTGTTATGGGTGGTCTTCAACTTTTATATATTTGCCTTTCATTTAACTTGGACTTGCTCATATTCCATGTTGGCACTCCTACCCCACCCTTTATGGGTGGTTGCGAGCCATGATGTGGTAGCACTGCTTGCCAGCCTCTGCCGTTGGGAGTAAAGCACCTGGCTTTCCAGGGCTGACGTGAACATTGCCAAGTGAGTGTCCCTTTCATGCCACACCATGCCCAGGAGCATCCGGGCATCGAATTGCTGGCCCAGGCAGGGCTCCCATCCCTCCCTGCCTGGCCTGTTTCCTCTTTTTCTCTTACCACCATCCTTGCAATCCTTACCCTCTCTGTGGGCACTGAGTTTGCCTAAGTTTCTATAGGTCCCTGTCGGTTGGTGGGCACCTCCCATGCCCGTGAAAGACAAGCTACCACCTCCTCTGTGCTCCAGGTGGTTGGGCCAGAGGGAGAGAGCACCAGTAGGAACCATAGTTAGGGACCTTATATTTGTTTATCTCTTTAGAAATAAATAACCACTTTCGAATACATGTATTTTGGATAAAAGGTACTCCTTGAATAACTTTTTAAAATTTTATTTATTTATTTTTATTTATTTTTAAAGATTTTATTTATTTTTTGACAGTGAGAGAGAGAACACAAGCAGGGGGGAGTAGGAGAGGGAGAAGCAGGCTTCCCGCGGAGCAGGGAGCCGGATGCGGGGCTTGATCCGAAGGCAGACCCTCAACCAACTGAGCCACTCAGGCACCCCCTTGAATATCTGTTTGACAGATTAATAAACTAAAGCCCAAAGAGTCCACTTTCATAATAATAATACTGGACTTTGCTTAGAGTTTTAAACTTAAAAAAAAAACAACAAAAAACAACCAGAGGGCTCTCATATAATTTAATATTTACCTGTACAGTAGACTTGAGAGGAAAGCAAGGCCGGGAGAAATCTGACTTCCTAGCTTCCTGTTTGGCATACCCTACATTATAAGACTGTACTACTACCTAAGACTAGTAAAAATTTCCCATGCTTAAAATGCTTTCTGGATACACATGCGCACGCGCACGCACACACAGGTGGTCATAGACTGAAGCAAATTTGCTACTCTTTTAATACAAAAATTAATATCCATGAGACATTACCTCTGTACTAACTGCTTTGTGTGTATTATTTTATTTCATCTCTACAACAGCCCATAAGGAGGTGCCATTGTTAATCCATTTGTACTGAGGAATGTGAGACAGAGAGGATAAGAAATTTAATTATGTTCCCACAGCTAGTAAGTTTATTGCATGGGGAAATCTCCAAAACCAGAAATCCTTTACCCTGTGGAAAATAAAAACAGTTGTGGCTTTAGATACCAGAATACCATTTCTGTTGCTGTTCTCCTTTCCTTTGTATTCTTTCTCTGAAGACACAGGCAATAATTCTTTTAGTTGTAATGGTTTGTTTGTGTCAACAATTTCCTTTTCCTTTAATGAATCACGCTTTTCTTTAGGATCCAGTTGCTGGATATTAGCATCCGCAACTTAGGAAATTGAATTGAGATATGAGGTATATCTGGGGGTAGGGAGAATTTTTAGGTTAAGTTGCTCTCATAGAAAGCTTAATTCCATAACTTACGTTAAATGTCAATGAGCAGTTGGTGACTGGAGCTAACTAATGGCAAATCCACATAAAACTGAGCCAGAGATCCTATTCTACTGTTTGCCTCCGTCCATTCCTTTCTTCCACCCCACGTTCACATAGGTATCTCACACATCCATCTGTAGACAATTCCTGCAAAATTTTCAGCTTATCAAAGCTGGTGGAATTATGTGTAGGGTGACTATATATTGTATCATTCAAACCAGGACACTTTTGAAAGTGAAGAGAGTATGGTAATAATTACCCTACCATAACAGGAATAAGCTGGAATGCTTCTGGCCAAACCTTGATTTTATGGTATATTTCTAACACTTCTCAAAGTCTCTCGGGAGGCCATCCTGGGAAGTTCTGTCCAGTAGCCTGGCATCATGGGAATTTGCATGGTAGGGAGAGCAGAGGTTTTCTAGATGCCTTGGGTCTGAGCTTCTCGGCCTGGCGCCAGGAGGTTAGGGATGGTCAGGCCCACTTTCTGTAGTAATGTAGGTTGTGTACTGCACAAGGGTGCCATGATGAAAGGAAAATGGGAACTGAAATCCAGCCTGCACCTTACTTGCCCAGGCATGTGTCCAGGCAAGAGGCTGTATCTACCTCAAGAAAAGTGCATCTGTTTCTAATTCACACAAACTCACTAGACTCTAACTCTAACTCACTCCACAGACTTGTGGATTCCCTGAGTACAACAGAATTCAGTCCTTTGTCTAACTTTTCTTACGTGTTGACTCTAAATCCCTTATTTCATTTTGATTATTATCTTTTTAATAGTCCTGGAAGAAATCACTCCTCTCTATTTTTAAAAATGCTTAACCTGAATCCCTCACATAATAGAAAACTTCAGAGAACTGAAACCCAAGGCGCCCAAATGCACAAAAGTATACTGGAAGGCTTTGTTTTCTTTTCAGCTTGGACCTTCCTAAGGCTTTTCAAAATCTGGTATATAGAGGGGATAAATGCCGTACCTCAACTGACCATTTATCAAGGGCCGTATTCCTTGTCTTCTGTGAGGTGTGCCATGTGTAACAAAGACATTTCTCTCACTGCCAAGGTTTCTTCAAAAAGTGAAACATGGAGAACTGTTACCTTTCACAAAACTTTTAAAATGTACTCCCTGCCCTTGCAAAAAGATATGACGATCTGGTGCAATTAATGTTGGACCATTGACCCCAAGAACAATGAATGTTTCAAACACAAATTGCTTTTGAGAATCAGAGTCCTATTCTGGGCTTGAAGATATTCATGTAGGAAATTAACAGAGAATTTTAATAAAAACCCTTTGGATAAAGAAAATTAGATGAGCAGTGCCAGTTTGTCTTTTAAGTTGCTTGAGCACATCTGTCATAACAGACATTGCTCCAGATTGTGGAACCCTTTCCTTCTAACATCTTTTAATGGTAGTAGAACTTACAACGCCATAATTTCCTTTCATTTTTGACAGTGTTATACTATCTTTATAGACTTACACTGACAGCATTTCATCTTGACATCATTAGATCATCTCACCTGACTTTTGCATGGCGCACATCATTGCCGTATGGCGATGGCGCTACACAATTACCGTGAAATGAATAGGGTATTAACATGATCACTGAAAAAAGGTTAGCACATACAGATATAGTATTCTGCATTTGAAAGCATTTTATAGCTATTAATTAGTCTGCCCAACGCTCCTGGGATCCCACTGAAACTTACTATTCTTTTTTTTTCACCAAGTAGGATAATGAAAGAGACTGACTTTCGTTAGACAATATATACAGGACCAGGTAGTGGCTGAACTTTTCTTAACTTCCTTGACTTTTTTAAGCCTAAAAAAAGTTGGATATAAAGATGTATGGTAACTAGTCACTGTCTTGAAAGGCTAGGCATGTAAGAAAATTTCATTTCATTTAGGAATTCCACTTTTCCTCTCATCTACATGATTATCAGGGCAATTAATGAGAATCAGTTCTTCTAGGTTTTGTGAATGTTGGTCAATATATAGTCTGGGCTTATTTAAAGGTTTCATTTAACAAGATGGCATTGATTTGGTCTGAGAAAAATCACTTAGGTTTTAATCACTACCCAGGAAATTGTGTGATTAAAAATTAAGTAATTTTTCTTTTTTAAAAAATTTTTTATTAACATATAATGTATTATTTGTTTCAGAGGTGCAGGTCTGTGATTCATCAGTCTTACACAATTCACAGCGCTCACCATAGCACATACCCTCCCCAATGTCCATCACCCAGCCACCCCATCCCTCCCACCCCCCTCTACTCCAGCAACCCTCAGTTTGTTTCCTGAGATTAAGAGTCTCTTATGGTTTGTCTCCTTCTCTGGTTTCATTTTGTTTCATTTTTCCCTCCCTTCCCCTATGATCCTCTGTCTTGTTTCTCAAATTCCTAGTGAGATCATGCTATAAAATCAACTCTAGGACCATAGAAATCTTGATAATGGAAAATTATCAATAGTTCCTTCATATTTTTTCTAAAATATCTAATAATGATAATGCCTGACCAATGACATTCCAGATATGAGAGTTTATGTGTTATCTGGGTAGGAGACGGTGGGCCAATTATCTTTTCCTTAGTCCCATAATTCACCCTCATTTGCAGTTTTAAGGTAGTGGTACACATTGGTTGTATGAATTAGTCAAAAATTTTATACACTTTCTGAGCCTCATTTTCTCATTTGTGTAATTATGAACAAAGTGTTTAGTAAAGATTGTCACGACGGTAAGATGAGATGCCAGGGGCACCTGGGTGGCTTAGAGCGTTAAGCGTCTGCCTTCAGCTTAGGTCATGATCCCAGGGTCCTGGGATCAAGCCCCGCATTGGGCTCCCTGCTCAGCAGGAGTCTGCTTTTCCCTCTCCCTCTGTCTCTCCCCCTGCTCGTGCTCTCTCTCTGTCTCAAATGAATAAATAAAATCTTTAAAAAACATGAGATGCCAGATGTAAATCTCTTGGCTCAGTGCTTGGGCATAGTAGGCTCTCAATAAAGAGGAACAATTACTATAGCTTGAGAGACCTTGACTAGCCTGGGAACTAGGGCAGAAACTTTGGTGGCTTGGGAGCAGGACTTCTCAAGGGACATTTCTTCACTCTTGGCCTTTCTTTTGCTAGGTTTACACTGCCAGGATAGGGCAACATTCCAGAATCTCAGGGATTATTATTTTACTTGGACACTGTCTGCAATGATTCAGTGGTGAAAGGGAGCAGTGTCAGCAGATGGAGCCTGTAGATGGATCAGAACCAGTTTGTCTAACTTCGACTAATATTATATTACCAAATCTGTCCCTACCCGCCTGTAAAAGGAAGAAACCATATGAGAAGAATATACATTTTCACCTTAATCGAATAAAGTCATAACTCCTGGGGTTATACAGATGTCCATGTATATTGATCTATTTAGAGTTACATCGATTTTGTGACAAATTCGTATTTTTAATCAAATGTACTTCTGAGGTCAGGAATATCACTTCTTTTATATCTTATCCACACCTCCAGTCTTTCCTTGTACCTTTGAATTTACTTTTTCCTCTTCAGTCCAGCCTGTCTAACTTTATTCTAGGCCCTCCTCATCTCAGACCCTGCTATTACGAAAGCTTCCAGTTGGTCTTCCTACTTACAGCCTCTCTGTGTTCTACTCCATCAACCCCAACCCCATTCTGCTTCCCCAGTGATAGCCATTTCCTATGAGATCTAGTCTGAACCCCACATTGTGGCATGAAACACTCCAGAGTCTAGCTCTCACCCCATTGTTCCCATACAGCTCCATCTCCTTGAGCTCCCAAAACAATCCCATTTCTTTAGTCAAGCTGATTTCCTCCTTACGCCCTGTTATACCATAAACCTTTTCACCTCTACATCTTTGACCGTTCTCCCCTATGTTGGGGCTCAGTGTGGAAAGCAGATGTCATTTTAGGTGTTTCAGGCAGCAAGGGACCTCATAGAGGCAGTTGGGTGCTTGCAAAAGTGTCAGAAGGGCTGGAGGAAGAGTCTAGGCCAGGCGTCCAAGGATGACTCCTGGAGCACCGTGGAGGTGGCTACCAGAGAGATTTCATTCACCAACACACTGCAGCAATGCAAGGATCAGAAGCTGCTGCCATCACTGCAATTGCCTCTTGACCAAAGAAGCTGAAGAAAAAACAAAACACTGAAATGTGATTGGGGCGGGGGGAATCCCAAACTCCTTTTCATACCCTGTAGCTAGCAGTAGGGAGCTAAAAGTGTCATGAAGATGACCTCTCCTTCACTTCTGCTTTCTACATGGAACATAGTGCCTATCACTGCAGCCAGGATCCGAGCTGCAAAGAAATCTTGGTGTACATGACCGCAACTAGAGAGAAGGTGAATGGAGGTTGAGAGAGCCAGTCCATGGTTTTAACACCTGCGCTTGCTCACTTCCCCTGCATATATGGTATATGATGTATATGTATGTATGGGGCATGACACCAGGGTCTGCCCTCTTCCTTGTCTACCAAAATTTACCCCTCTCGAGGCTTGATTCAAATGTCTCCTCTAGGAGATAGCAAACAGCGACATTGGTAGACTTTTATACTTCCTAATTATCCTTAATGCACTTTGCAGAAATGGTAAATATGTGGTTCACACAGCCACATCCTGCCTCCTTACACCTCTGACAGTTATCCCACTTAAAATAGCGAGATTAAAGCACAAGGTCTACTCAGCCTGGCATCGGCCTCAGAATCCTTCTTATCTGGGTACTCAAGTCAGCTTCAGTCAACTGATAGACAATGATGCTTCAGATTAACGTTGTTTGCCATCCCTGATGTCTTTGCTGCAGGCATCTGGACAGCTCTTGATTTTATTGGATTGTAATTCTGACGTGATTGTTCCCTAATCTCAAAGTACGATGATCCGTAGGAAGGTACCTGCGGATGTGTTGGGAGAAATAAATAGTCCCTAAATCATAGATTTTTGATCCCAAAAGGGCTTCAAAAAAAAAAATAACCTGGTAGGGCTCTTGGTCTATACGTAAGATAAGTATTATATCTGGTTTTAAAAATGACTAAACTGAGGCCCAGAGAAATTAAGTATGTTTCTGAGATTATACAGATAAATTACAGAGTTTTATCTGATAAAAAAACATTGCACTGCAAGGTGGATTATTAATGAATCACGTCTCCCAATTTTTATACTTCAAAAATTTTTGATAATTACCATGTATAAAGTATAACCTCAGTTACTGAGTCTTTCCCTTTTTTGCTATTTTTTGTCTGCCAGGAAAAAAATCACAAATAACAGAAATAGTACCTAGGATAAGACTGGAGGCTACTGAGTTGTTGTTTTGCAATGTTTAACCTTAAGAAAAAAAATTTGCAAAATAGGTGAAATTTATCTAACTTAACACCTGTCTTTAAGTGCTCAGTTTTTCCTTTCCCTTGGCCTACCAGGACTCTCTCGTGGATACTTAAGGTTTCCCACAGGCTTTTCCTCTCCGGAGAATTGCCCTGTACGCTAGAGCTTTTTCATTAATCAGCACACTGGTTACCTCTATAGTGCTATTAACCTAAAACTAATAGTTCTGTGTGCCCTTGCCTTCCCATAATCTGCATCTTACTGACTTCTCCTTACTTGCCTTTGCCTGCTGTGTTCATTTTCTATTGCTGCCATAACAAACTAGCACAAACCTAGTGGCATGAAGTAATACAATTTATTGTCTTACCGTTCTGTGGGTTAGAAGTCTGGTATGGGTTTCACCAGACTATAATTAAGGTATGTGCAGACTGTGCTCCTTTCTGGAGGCTCTGGGGGAGAATCCATTTCCTGCTTCCGGGGGATGATGGTCAATTTCAGTTCCTGGTAGTGGCAGGGCTGAGGTCCCAGTTATCTTGCAGGCTATCAGCATAAAGCTGTTCCATTTTCTAGAAGCTGCTGTGCTCCTTAGCTCACTCCTCAGCTCTGTCCGCAAAGCCAACAACAGTGAATGGAGTCCTCATGCCGCAACTCTCTGACCCACGCTTTTACTTTAAAGGGCTCATGTGATTTGATGGGACATACTCAGATGACCCAGGGTAATCTTCCTATTTCTGGGTTGTAAACTTAATTACATCTGCAAAGTCCCTTTTCCATGTAAGGTGACGTAGTTACAGGTTTCAGGGACTAAGTAAGACAGGGTCACCTTTGGGTGGCCATTCTGTCTGTCACACCTGGCTTCTGTGGCGTTACCTCATTCTGATCCAGTCTTCCCGCTGTATTTCTTGCTTGCCTTCTTTCTTTTCTTTTAGTCTTTCTTCTTACTACACTACTGAGCATCTCCTACAATGGGAGGTACTTACATGTTAGTGATACAAAGATGACAAAGGCATGGCCCATGTCCTCAACTATCTGGTGGTTCTTCTCTTACTCCTCCTCCTCCTCCTCTTCTTTTTTTTAAAGTAGGCTCCGTGCCCAAGCGTGGAGCCCAACACGGGGCTTGAACTCACGACCCTGAGATCAAGATTTGAGCCGAAATTAAGAGTCAGACACTTAACTGACTTGAATCACCCAGGCGCCCCTTCTCTTACTCTTCTGATTGTTCCTTTTATTTATTTATTTTTTATCATCCATCATTCTGTCCACACATGGAGCCCGTCAGTGTCTGAGATTTTCAGCACATGAGCCTTGATTCTACTTCCCTTTTTCAAATCTCTCTCCTGAATTCCAGTTATACATCTGCAAATCGACACTTCAACTGATTCCATGACTACCTCCAGCTCAGGCAGGATGGACTTCATCATCAAGCTTCTGATTTTCCTCTTTCTTCAGTGAGTCCAAAATTCTCCCAGTCACCAAGGTAGAAAACTTTGCAACAACCTTGATTACTCCTCTCTTATTTCTGTAACAGAGATGATATTTCTGGGGGGAGGATATCAAGTTCATGTATTTTATTCCTGGCAAACCCTAATTCCTGGCTGTCCCACAGTTTTCACATCCAGCTCTAGCCAACTTATACTATTGCGGTTTTGTCATAGTATAAGGAAGATTTACCTTTTGCCTGTGATGGCTAGGCTGTAAAATTCTGCCCTGTGGTAGAAGAGAGATGCAACATAGAAGAATTTGAACTGAGAGAAAGAGTAAAGCCCTCTTTATTTTTATTTTTTTCAAAGATTTTATTTATTTGACAGAGCCACAGTGAGAGAGGGAACACAAGCAAGGGGAGTGTGAGAGGGAGAAGCAGGCTTCCCGCGGAGCAGGGAGCCCAATGTGGGGCTCGATCCCAGGACCCTGGGATCATGACCTGAGCCGAAGGCAGACGCTTAACGACCGAGCCACCCTGGCACCCTGGAAAGCCCTCTTTAAAGCCAAATAAGTTTCCATTGTGTATATACTATACTTTCTTGATCCATTCATCCGTCAATGGACATTTAGGTGGTTTTCACATCTTGACTCCAAGTTCTTTTCTCCCTCATTGTCATGATGTTACATGAGTCTTGCTAACCTTAAGATGCATCTTGGGAGGAGCAGGGAGAGAGAAAAAAATCTGAAAGATTATGCAGCTTTCAAATAGAGGGGCACCTGGCTGGCTCAGTTGGAAGAGCATGTGACTCTTGATCTCGAGGTTGTGAGTTTGAGTCCCACATTGGGGGTAGAGATTACTTAATAAACATATAAATAACCTAAAAAAAAGACTGAATTATTGCAAAGTGACTTTAAAGCAGGGAGACCAAGACACTTGAAGTGTAAATTTTCTTGACCCTAGATTCATACATATGGCAGTGAGGTCTCATGAGAAAGATAAGATTGGTTATAGAAAATGAAGAAGCATGATTTTTTTTTCCTTGCATTTTTTTCATATTTTGTGACTATGAAGTCCTGCTACATTTCTCCTTCTGTGAAAATATAGCTTGTGGGCGCCTGGGTGGCTCAGTCGTTAAGCGTCTGCCTTCGGCTCAGGTCATGATCCCAGGGTCCTGGGATCGAGCCCTACATCAGGCTCCCTGCTCCGCGGGAAGCCTGCTTCTCCCTCTCCCACTCCCGCTGCTTGTGTTCCTGCTCTCACTATCTCTCTCTCTGTCAAATAAGTAAATAAAATCTTTAAAAAAAAAAAAAAGAAAGAAAATACAGCTTGCAAAAATCACTCAACTTCTCCATCCCTCTCTGGATCTACTCCGTTTGCAACACGAAACTGACACTGCTCCCATCAAGAAGTAGAGTATACTTTTTGATTCTGGGCTGGACTTAAAACTTTCTTTGTCCAAAATAACATGGTAGAAATTGTGACATGCCAGCTTCAAGTCTATGCTTCAAACTTCTGCTCATTCTCCTGGGCCTCTGCTTTCACTCTGAGAACAAACCCTGGCTAGTTTGCTGGAGAAGAAAACCACATGAAGACTCAGGTCATCTCAGATGCCATCCTAGATCAGCCAGCCCCATCTGACAGAACAAATAACTCCTGCCTGCCCCAGCTGAGAAGAATCCTGCAGCCAACTCATAGATTCACAAGAAATAATACAGTTATTTGAAGCCAATAAATTTTGGGGTGGTTTGTTATGCAGCAGTAGCTAACCGATACACCTCTAGAAAAAAAAATGCCCTACTGCCTCTTTTCTTTCTGTCACTGCATCACAATAACCTTATTGTCTTACCGTTCAGCTCTCTCATTTTCTAACCATCTGGTAACTCTAAACCAGATCAAGCTCTGCACACCTCTTTCTTTACCCTTAAGTCCTGGGGATCAAAATCACAATAGTACTTGACACCAAATCCCTCCCTGATTTTATTTTCAGGGATAAAATTCCTTCCCCTTGCTGCAGCCCTCAGTACTTCTTAGTCTTCCTCCATCACTGTGGTAGCTGCCACCCCTGCAGCTCTTCTGGGAGCAGCTTCCCCAGCTGGGCCAGGGATGCAGGTCGCTGGTGCGCCATCCTCTGTGTGCTCTGCTCTGTATCACTCCCCCAAGTCCTGTCTCTGGAGGGGAGTCTTCCTGACAGTGTTTCTATCTACCCTTGGTTGGAGAGTCTTTCAGTGACAACAGGTCAATCTGGAATAATCTGGCCTCCCTGTGGTTGTCAAAGGCCTTTGAAAGAATGCCTACACTTTTTGTTTTTTAGCTTCAATTTTCAAAAAAGTTGGAGCAAGAAGGAACTGCTTGATACAATGGAATATTATTCAGCCTTAAAAAAGAATGAAATTCTGATACTGGCTACAACATGGATGAACCTTGAGGACGTTATATACTGAATGAAATAAGCCAGACACAGAAGAACAAAAATGGTATGATTCCACTTCTAGGAGGTACCCAGAACAATCAAATACATAAGGATGGAATGTAGAACAGTGGTTGTCAAGGGTCAGGAGAAGAGGGGGTGGCCAGTTACAGAGTTTCAGCATGGCATGGTGAAAAGTCCTAGAGATGGGTAGTAGTGATGGTTGCATGACCATGTGGATGTACATAATGCCACTTAACTGCCCACTTGAAAATGGTTAAAATGGCAAATTTTGTGATATGTATATTTTACTAAATAAAAAATGTGAAATAAAAAAACACTCAAGGAGATACCACTTCACATGTGCAAAGAAGGCTAGCATAAATTAAAAAGGAAAAAAAAACAAGAAGGTCCCAAGGAGCTTTCAGACTGGCCTAAACTTGGCGTAGTCTCTAAACTCTTTCTAGATCCCTTGAGACTTTATTTTCCTTCTGGGCTCGAAAGTCTTACTGTGTTGTGTTCTGCTGCAAGTCCTCAGCCCAAAGCCACTTTCTTGTTTGGGTACTTTCCCATCTCGTCTCTGTTGAGTCAAACCCCTCCCATCCTGGGGTCCAGTTCAGATCCCATTTGCCGTATGAAATCCTCCCTGACTACCACCTCGATCATCCTTCGAGCTCCCCTTGACCTTACTGTTTGTAGTTATTTAGCCCTTTTCACAAACTGTTTCCCATTGTTAAAAACATTCTAATTAGTTCTTGACGTGTTCAAATATGTCCATATCAGCATCTGTTTACCCTGTGCTAGAGTCTCATCCAACTAATCTATACATACTTTTTTAAAAAAATAATCAAATTTTGTATCTCTCTAGTTCTTTTTTTTTTAAAGTTTTTTTATTGTTATGTTAATCCCCATACATTACATCATTAGTTTTAGATGTAGTGTTCCATGAGCTCTCTGGTTCTAATAGCTGACATAGAACACTGTGTATGTTGTTGCTCAATAATTGTAGGTCAGTCATTTGATTCTGTGTTGTTCCTGCCAACATAATCACGACAGAACTTTTCTGAGAAAAATGCCCAAATCCAGTGTTTCTCAACCTGTTTTTCACCGTGACACCCTCCTCCCTCCAGGAGCCTTTACAGGTATGTTTTCCTAATCTCCTTCCCCCCTGAAATTTTAACACCACAGATAAACAGTATATCCCTTTATGGAACATTTGTGTATCCATACATAAAGAGTAAGATATTTTTCTCCTGCTTGAGAGTGATATCCTACCATGGAGAATGTATGCCTTAGCCCAAAGAGGACATGAGCTCTTAATGCTCTGCAGCAAGGCAGAGTGGATGGCTGACCAAGTATTTCAGATTCCTCTAAGCACAGTGTCATGGAGAAGTTCTTCTTTTTTTAAAAAAAATTTTAAAAGACTTTATCTATTTATTTGACAGAGAGAGACGGAACACAAGCAGGGGGAGTGGGAGAGGGAGAAGCAGGCTTCCCGCCACGCAGGGAGCCCGATGCGGGGCTCGATCCCAGGACCCTGAGATCATGACCCGAGCCAAAGGCAGATGCCTAATGACTGAGCCACCCAGGCGCCCCATGGAGAAGTTCTACCCCAGCCCCTGAGTTCCTAAAAAGCTCAGTTCTTTTTTTGCCTCTCTGAGTACCTTGGTGCTAGTTTCCTGCATTCCCAGGTGAGGACAGAGCCTGAAAATATCTCTTCAGAATGAATCGATTTCTCTAAATCTCATTGTTGTTCAGTTATTAACTTATTCTCAAGGGAAATGAGCTGTTGACACAAGGAAATATACGAGGTTGCCTCTTCTCTTAAAATGGGTGAGACCAATTAGAAAGTCTAGAGCCCTGTTGTGCCTTGCGTGAACGAGAGCAAGGAATCCTTCCTTTGGGTACCGTAGCTCTGGCCAGCACTCAGCTGTCCCTCCTCTGAACACCCTTGTGTTGGTGTCTTTATGGAGAGCACTAACTGCACACCCTCAAGCAGTAACACCTGAAAGAATAAACAGGTGTGAATATAAAAATTAATCTATTTGAGAGTGTCTGGGTGGCTCAGTCGTTAAGCGTCTGCGTTCGGCTCAGGTCACCATCCCGGGGTCCTGGGTTGGAGCCCCGCATCGGGCTCCCGCTGCTTCTCCCTCTCCTCCTGCTTGTGTTCCCTCTCTCGCTGTGTCTCTCTCTGTCAAATAAATAAATAAAATCTTTAAAAAAAAAGAAAAAGAAATTAATCTATTTAAAATATATCTTAAATGCTATGAAACAGTTTATGAAACATGCCTTGTGTAGCCACGAGCTCCTCCTTCCCTCTTACCGACTGCTCGGGGTTTGGAATTGGGAAAGTCAAGCCAAGCTCTTGATTTCACATCCCTTCTCTTTGCTTGGATGTGGTGTTCAACTGGCATGGTCCCACGCCGGAGTGTGGGAGCATCCGGAGTGAAAGCATTTCCAGAGAGAACTCCAGACGAGTCATCATGTAGAACACATATCTCCTGGGACGCTGCGCCCCCAGAGTTTTAATTACATTTTCCCCTTCTCTTTCGGGCTTTCCATCCGAACTATTAAATTTAAGTTCAGATGAAAACAGTCCATCAATTTCAGGACCGATAACAAATTGTTAATTTGCGAAGACATTTTAACATCACCAAGGTTATTTTTTCAAGTTACCAGTGATGAAAGAGTTTTTCTGTTTCTTTAAGCTTAAGCCTAGGATTTCTGCCAAATGTCTGATTTTCTATTGTTACCACATTTGACCTCAAGTGAAAATAACTACGTTACAAATGTTATTGCATTATATAAGTGAGGGAAAATTTGCATGGCTTCTGGTGGAACAGAGGAATACCAGTAATTTCCTTTTTGGTTGCTCTGAGTAGCCGACAAATGAATTAACAAACTCCCCAAAGTATTATTAGCATGATTCCTAATGGAAAATATGTAAACTTATTTTTTGGGTAAATATTTTACCTTATAAAATACAGATTCCACAATATCAGTTTTTTTTCAGATTGCTTAATTAAGCTTTCTGGACTATTTGTTACAGAAAATTTGATGAAGGTAACAATGTGGGCTTAATTTGAGATTTATAAATCTCTGATTTACATATACTTCATGACAAACAGAACAATCCTATTTTTCCTTCAGTATCAAAAGATTTTTTTAAAAAAAGTTATCCATATTGTTTCTATGTCTCCTTTTACTTGAAATGTTTCTTTCATTTTATATCTCAGTTTTTACTTGCAAGAAGAAGATGTGTTCCTTCTTTGAAAATAAACCAGTGTGTAAAAATCGAATATAACAATCAACACGAGAACTTGTCACAGTTTATAGTGTTTTAAAGAAATTGGTTTCCGTAGGGCATTTAACATAGGGATTGATGTACTTTTTCACATCTTCTTGGTCCATAAAGAGAGGCGAAGTTTTCTTGTCCTTCAATTTCACATTGCGTGGATATGCTCAAGGAGTCTGTCAGCTTGAATCTGTCCTTTGCGGTGAGTTAGATTAAGTGGCAAGAGAATAAAGTTTTCTTTGGAGGGGGTGGAGGACAAGAGAGAACATCTTTCTCTTGTAAATTGTGGTGCCCTCAGAAACCTGGCTGCTTGCACACTGCTGGATCAGCACACCATGTCTGGGACCTTGAAGGGCTGTGCTGTCAGAATCTTCTGAATTCTCTACATCACCCTGAATCTGGAATGTCTGGTGTGCTGAAATTGCCATGAGATATGAATTAGAACACAGTTCACGATGAGTCTCTCTGATTTTGTGCTCTTGGGAGTCCAGCTGAGGAAGCGACCAAGCAGTTCTCCAGAGATGCAGATGCCTGGGCGGGGGTGGGGAAATGGTATTTTTCTCCTACAAGGCATAGAGATCTGGCTACCTATGCCTCCCAAAGTTCCTGAAAGTGAATCAGGTTTGGAAGCATCAAAAATTTTAAAAAACACAGAACTTTCCAATAAAAAAATCTATACTCCCTCTTATGACTCTGAAGAACAATTATGCATCTTTGTCTTTAATCACCTTAATTCAATGAAATGGTATTCTATGATAACCCCATCTTTAGCCCCTTTATGGAATAACTATCAGAGATAGAAACAGGAGCTGGGATCACAGGTTTTTGTTACCCCCAAGAAAATGAGGTGGGAAAAAAATCCAGATGCTTAATGTGGCAGGCTTATGAAAGTCTGTGCTTTCATTTCAGTGTGTGTCTGGCTTCCCATCACCTTAATTTAAATGGTATCTTTGGGGAGTAGGAAGAAAACCCAAGAATTTGGGTTAAATACAATTCAGTTACCATAGAGAATGGTCATTAAATATTTCATGAGGTATTTTATGTAGTATCTATTTACAAAAAGTACACACAGTGCTACTTAAAAGCCTTTATTAGGTACACAAAAGATATTGTTATAGGATGCTATGTTCAGAACATAAGCTATAGCCTAAACATCTCGAATAATTAAAATACCCGAAATATCTTTAATGGCTCAGTAATGAGGACTGTGTAAACACATGAGAAAATGTGCTTTGAGCTTCCAAATTGCCCATTGTATTAAAAGCTCCCATCACAGAATAGTGACGCAGGGGACTCTGGGATTCTGCCATAGCAATAGACCTCTGACCTATGCGACTAAGTTGAACACTATGAGTCAGATATTTGGTGAATAAAATTAAAAAAAAATCACTTGAAAAAGAACTAACCCACTAAGTCAGTATGGCTGAGAGCACTGTTTAAGAAGCAACAGCCAGCCCTACATGCAGCATTGCCGAATGCCCAGTGCTAAAGAGGAAGCTGTATTCAAAATAAGAATGCAAGAATTGCAGCCAGTTTATTTTAGAAGTTCTAATCCGCCCTCAGACAGGTAGCCTGAATTTGCCTCTAGGGAAGAGATTGGATGTGAGGGAGAGCTAAGTTGGGGGACATTTTGGCTGCAAATATATGGATTTTAAATTTTTTCTCTTGCATTGAAAACTCTTTTTATTTTAAGCCCACTGAATACTGCACTTCTAACCTTGAGGTAGGCTGGCAACAGTGACATCTAGTGGTCGTACTGATTCCTCTTTTTTTCTCTCTCCTATCTCCATTTTGCCCTCCCCCCCACCCCATTCTCTCCGAAGAAAGAGTGTTATCAGAGTTCACCATTTAAAGTTGAATTTCTCTATTAATACCCACACTTAAATGGTCTTTCTGGGTCTCTAAGGTGCTTCAAATACATGTGTTGATGGATTAAGACTGAAATGTTTCACTTTGACTATTTCTTTGACTTGTATGAAAGTCACCTAGCAGTACAGCAAAGGGAGAATAATTGGGCTCAAATATTTAAAAGGACAAGTTTGACAGCCTGAAGCGCTCAGTGATGGATAGAACGCTCACAGGTTCTGCATTTGCTTTAGCGCTGCCCCGCCCACTTTGTCCCATCCACACAGAAGGCTGCCACCAGACTAATCTTCCAGAATAGTAACTCTCATCAATCCTCACTTGCCCCCCAGTGCCCTACCACATTGAATTCATACGTGCCTGCTTGGTTTTCAAACAGCCCCCCAAAATAGTCCACTTTAATTGTTTCTCACTGTTGCACAGCTCATTTCTCCGTCCCAGCCAAGTCAGTTTCCTCTCCGTCCTCTGAACCCAGCATGTTCATTTCTCCTTTCCTACCTTTGCTTCTCAACTCTTCTCTCTTCCTTTCTTCTCGGCTGCCTTTTTTTCAATGCTCATTGTAAGCCCATCTTTTCTCTGAAGTCATCTCTTGTTATTTCTTTAAATCTACACTGATCTCTCCGTTCTCTGAATTACCATCTTATTTATACTTAGAACCACACGGTGAAGCATTAAGCTGCTTTTTGAGTATTTCATGCTTCTTTGTCTTGTCTCATCTTTTAGAGCTTAAACCCTGCAAAAGCAATCGTTTGCCACTTAATCACTGTATGTCTTTTTTTATATTTTCCTTACTTTTTTGGGGGGGAGGGTACCAAGTTACTTTATTTGAAGGAATGGTACAAATGGAAGAACTTAAGCTGAAGTTTTGGTACAACCTTAGTTTTCTTAATGGTATAAAACATGCAAAACATATCTTCTTCTAAACCATTCCTTAATCTTCTCTCATGTTTCAGTGGAAAAGCTCTATTTCCTTTTGTCCAAACAGCTGATGGACTATAGTTTTTGGTAACTACTAGTATAATGTTAAGCTGTGATGCAAATCAATAAAATAAGCCTTAGATCAACTTGAGTTGTTATGAAAGTTTATTCCTGGGAGATTCTCAGGCAACATAAGCATAGAACAAAGTCATTCACAAATAGCAGATCCTATACAACAGAGCAAAAAGACATATAATACTGTGGAAATCTTTTTCACTATTTGAAAGCTCTATTTATTTTCATTTAGGAAGCTCATCTGCTCTAAAAATGTGACTCTGTATGTGCAACTCAAGTTCTGTTCACTACTGTTTGACATCTCACTGTTTTTCAAATGCTGTGATATACTATCTTGTGGACTATTTAAAGAACACTAGGTGTCAAATGAGGATTCCTAGTTTCTATTATTTTTTAAATAAAAGAAAGTTCCATACCAGAACTTGGATAAATAATATTTAAGATTCTATTACACATCGACTAAGCATTGGCCAGCTTAACACCATGTTGGTTAAGATTCAACTGAAGGATTGAATTCTCTCCTGGGCACCACGTTTTGAAAGAGACAGACAAATTGGAGAGAGTTCAGAGGGGAAGAACAAAAATGATCAAAGGTTTGGAAAATCAGCCCTGTGAGGAAAGGTTAAGAGAATCAGGTCTGTTCTGCCTAGAGAAGAGAGGGCTGAAAAGAGCCATAATAACTCTCCAAAATACATAAAAGGATGTTTTCAGGAGGAAAGGGACCAATTATCCTCATTAGTCAACAAGAACAGGACCAGGAGTAATGGGACTTAAGCTACAGCAAAGGAAGAAAAAAAAATTAAATATTATGAAAACCTTCATTTCAAGGCTGGGCCTAATGCTTTTTCTGAGTTAGGGATAAAGAAATCAGTCCTGCTGTGACTGTAGGGAAATATCAGAAAATTACCAAAGAAAACCTTGACAACTCAAGAATTCTAAGAGATAAAAAGGAGGGAATTTTGATGTTACTTTTCAGATTTATATAATGTCCACCACACCAGCCCCATGGAGTGATTTTTACCCCAAATCATACAAACACACATAGACACACACAAAGATGCACAGAGACATAAATCACGAAAGAAGAAAGACAGTTACCCATTTCTATACCATCTTGGCTCAGTCTTTCATAGCATTAACCCACAAAATAGTTTTATCTTAAAAGAATATACTGTTAATGTCCTTTGTTCCTGGGTTAAATATAATAATTATATTAAGTGATGAGAGGACCGATAGACCTTTAGGTATGGTAAGTCAAGTGTGAATGCAATGATGACAGATTGGAAGAAAATATATCTGAAAGTAATCAAAATTTGTATGTGATTTGTTTTTGTTGCCTGCCATTTACTCACTGTTTTCTTAACCTCCTACTTCAGTTAGAAGGTCAGGGTTACCCAGCTTGAGTATATAAAACCAGGGCTTTATATACATTCTATGCCATTTGCATCTAGATACATTTCCTTTCTGCACAGTTCTGATACTAAACCTCCCTTTCTCCATTTCTTCCTTCTCTTGACACGTATGTATGGTTACCTGCTGTTTGACCAGAAACTAGGGTGGTGCTTTCACCCAGTCTCATTTAATCACTCACTCAGTCATTTGTTCAACAGATATTTATTGGATGCCTTCTGTATCCTGGGCACTATGATAAACACTCTGGCTCTAGCTGAGGACAAGACACAGTGTGTTCCTGACCTTGCGGAGCATGCGGGGTTAACATAAACACACACGCTGAACATGTGACGTGTGTTGGGAAGGGAAGGAGAGAGGACTGTGGGGCAAATAGGTGGGGGACCTAAGCTAGTGTAGGGAAAATTGCCTTCCAAATGCAGTGAGATCCGAAACACAAATATGAGTTAGCAGGTACAGTGCGGGGAAATGTTCCAGGTTGAGGGAACAGCATGTGCCAAATTTCAGAGAGGAGAATGAGCGAGTGGTGGGGTTCACCAATTTATGTGTTTTAGGAAACTCCCTTAACAGGCCTTTTTAAAAAAGTGAGATTGGACAGTAACTGCACACAGCTTCTTGCCATTTGTAAGACTTGCCCCATAGACACAAGACTTCCACGGGAGAGAGATCTACCTCTACAGAAAGAACCAATTCGTAGTTACGTTCTCTCTATGAGTGTCATCTGTTCGTTTTTTTTTTTTTTTTTACAAGCTTTTTAGTATTCTATTACATCTATACATGTAGAGAGATCGGTATTATGAATTCATCACCTAGCTTCAGTGATTATCAATATATGTCCGATCTGTTTTATCTATGCACCCTCCCCCAACCATGTCATAGTTGTTTGGAAGTAAATAAATGGCTTTGGGTTTTGGTATGAAGTAATACTTTGTAAGCCTGTTCTGGAGTGGAGGCTAAGAGAAGATTATTATTGAGTTTCCTCTAGGAACTTGGGAGAGAAGATCTAAGGTGCCCTCATAGGCCTGACAGAGGAGGAAATTGGAAAGAGATGTATGCATCCAAGAGAAATAGATCCTTCAAAACATGATGGAGTGTCAAGCCCAGGGAGAAAAAACTTACATTGAGAAATTCCCTAAGTCTGGGATGGGTAAGAATATTTTAGATTTATAAAATTCCACTTACTGCTCTTTATATATGATGCTGACTTGTAATTTGTCTCCATTTCCCTCAAATTCTAGTAAAAATGTGGATGTCCATAGAGCTTTGGTTGCAAGTAGCAAACAAAAATCAACTCTGGATAATTTATTTATTATTTAAAAAAATTTTTTAAAGGATTTCATTTATTTGTCAGAGAGAGAGAGAGAGTGTGAGCGCACAAGCAGGGAGGGGCAGGCAGAGGGAGAAGCAGGCTCCCCGCTGAGCAAGGAGCCTGATGCAGGACTCCATCCCCGGACCCTGGGATCATGACCTGAGCCGAAGGCAGACGCTTAACTGACTGAGCCACTCAGGCATCCCCAACTCTGGATAATTTAAACAAAAAAGGAAATTAGTAGAAGGATATTGTTACCAGAACTAAAAAAACCCTGGCCCCCAAAAGGATGGGAATTAGAATAGCTCTAGGAATATATGTAGCAAGAATCAGTGGACTGTTCTTAAGGTTACTGCCATTAGGGTGAATAACTTGAATTTATTTTTGTCGTAGTTACTTGCTCGTGGTTCAGATTCCAGCAAGAGAGCTTCAGATTGACCTAGCCTGGATCACATGCTCATTGCCTTGATTTAAGTCGTCTCAGAGGCATATCCAATGGATGAGGCTTGGTCTCCCAGAGAAGAACAGTTAGTGGATGCTGAGCGGGCAAAAACAACAGATGTGTGCTTCTCGGAAGCATTTTCTTTTACAAAAATATAAAGTGCCACATAAGTAGCATTTCCGTTGTACCATGCACAGTGATTCTTGAGCTTGAAATTTTGATTAGGATTCATGAATGTGAAGCTATGATCTTCATGGCTTTTTGTTGTTGTTGTTAATTCAACAGAACTTAGTTCTAGATTCTAATTAATATGGCCCAGAATGCAGATACCCAAACATAGAGACACTTCTATATCCAACAATAGTCTTGTATAAATGCAAGTCATATGCCTACCTTGAAAACCAAAAAAGGCAAACAGTTTTTCAGAGTCTCATTTATCTTTTAAAAAAGATACCCCACTTGTAGTCAGATTACATATCAGGGTAGGAAAGGAGAGGGAACCATTATCTTTTCGGGATTTGGGGTCAGTCCTCAGCATGAAAGGAGGCAGAGATATGAGTTGGGGGAGGGTGGAGGCCATCCTGATATAAGATCATGTCATTTTCAGATTAGGGTAATGATGGTGGAACTGAAGACAAATATGTAGACTTGGGGCATTTTGGAAGTGAGATTTGTATAATTCTACATTGTAAATACTTTTTAGAAGTGAGAATCCAAAATGGCTGTAATATTACTACTGTTTGCTTTTCCAGTCCTCTTATCTGGTAACCACAGAATGTCCCTCTGAGTCTGAGTAACATTATTCTTCCAACTCTGCAAATACAGGAAGAAGACCTGCACATGTTTAGGGATTTATCCAAGACGAAAAACGAATCCTGTCACTTTGTTGATTTCCAACTTGTTTTATATTATATTATAGCACACGTAGCATCTCATTTTTCTTAACTATAGGTTTTCAAGGCACTTCCAGGTACCTTGATATCTTCAAAATCAGGATATCTTCTATCTGTCTAAAAGCCCCCATTTTTTATGTTCATTTTGGAATGGATGACAACTGCATGTGTGTTTTGAATAGGAACGGACAGCATATCACAGAAATCAGGACCTTTTCAAAAACCTACTTGGAAATTCTACTCCTTTTATATCTATTTTGTCGTATTTTGTTCATTCTGACAGCAGTTAAGATGATGACAATTTCCGTGAAGAACCTTTGTTAGGGGAGAAACCAATCATGATTTCTTTTTACCACATCTACTATGTGGAGACTTTACAATTGCAAAAAGACAGATGGCAAAAACCATGTCTGCTCCACTGAAAACATGAGGTTTCTTAGCATTTGTTTAATTAAATACGGCTGCTTCCACAGCTTCTGAGCCGATGTTTTGAAGAAATAAACTCTCAAAAAAGAAAAAACTTATTCATTTCATTTGCACAGTTCATGCCAAGTTTTCCAACCAACTCTCTTCCCAGAGCTATAATAATATCCAAGAGAACTCAGGAAAATATGTGAAAAATGGGTTGACTCGCGAGTGTTTAGAGGAGGGATTTGGGTTCAGTTCCGGGTGCTCACTAGTTCATATTTAGCACTTACTGGTGGCATTTACAGTTTGCCTGATCTCTAGCCATTGGAATGCACACCCAGAAAAATCCAGTTGCTGAGGTTATGATGCTTGTTGGAAGGATTTAGGGATTAGACTGGAGGAAACAGGATTCTGGTTTCTGGCTCTGTTAGTGATTATCTGTGGGACTTTAGACAAGTTCCTCAGCTTCTTTGTGCATCCCCCCTGCCCCACCCGACACCTTTCTTTCCCCCCCAGCAATGAAAGGAGCAGCGAAAAAGAGAGGTGAAGACACTTCAGGGCCAACATAATTAAATCTGAACTGGTGCTTCATGACACTTGGTCTCTTTGTGATCAAAATGTAAGTGGGAAAGAGTATGATTAAGAAGACCAAATAACTAACAAGTGATCTTATGTGACATGGTCCTTTTGTTTACACTTTCAGAGAAGTCTTTTTTTTGTTCTGTTTTGACATACAGTGTTAGTTTCAGGTGTACAACATAGTGATTTGACATTGTATACCTTGTGAAATGGTCACCACAGTAAGTCTCGTTACCGTCTGTCTCCGTACAAAGTTGATACAGTGTTAGCGACTGTATTCCCCATGCTGTACATTACACCCCCATGACTGACTTATAACTGGAAGTTTGTACTTCTTGATCCCCTTCACCCATTTTGCTCCCTCCCTCAACCCCTCCACTCTGGCAACCACCAATCTGTTCTCTGTATCTATGAGTCTGGGTTTGGTTTTGTTTGGTTCTTTTCGATTCTGCATATAAGTGAAATCATGAGGTATTTGTCTTTCTCTGTCTGACTTATTTCATTTAGCATAATACTCTCAAGGTCCATCCATGTTGTTGCAAATGGCAAGATAGATTTCATTCTTTTTTATAGCTGAGTGGTATTCCTTTGTGTGTGTGTGTGTGTGTGTATGTGTGTATATATATAAGTATATATATATATCAAACACATCTTCTTTATCCATTCATCCACTGATGGACACTGTGGTTGTTGTGGTTGTTTCTATCTCTTAGCTGTTGTAAATAATGCTGTAATGAAAGTAAGGGTGCATATATCTCTTCAAAGCAGTGCTTTGTTTTCTTCAGATGGATACTCAGAAGTGGAATTGTTGTATCCTCTGATGGCTCTACTATTAATTTTTTGAGGAACCGCCACGCTGTTTTTCATAGTGGCTGTACCAAATTACATTGCCACCAACAGTGCGGGATGGTTGGTTCTCTTTTCTCCATATCCTTAACAGCATTTGTTATTTCTCGTTATTTTGATAATAGCCATTCTGACAGGTGTGAGGTGATATCTCACTGTGGTTTTGATTTCCATTTTCCTGATGAGTGATGCTGAGCATCTTTTCATGTGCTGTTGGCCATCTGTATGTCTTTTTGGGAAAATGTCTATTCAGAGTCTCTGTCCATTTTTTAAAAAAGATTTATTTAATGGAGGGGGGAGGGGCAGAGAGAGAGGGAGAGAGAGAATCTCAGGCAGAGTCCCCCAACTTGGGGCTCGATCCCAGGTTACTGAGATGATGGCCACAGCTGGCCACGTAACCAACTAAGCTACCCAGGTGCCCCTCTGTCCATTTTTAAATTGGATTATTTGGTTTTTGGTTATTTAATTGTATGAATTCTTAAATATTTTGGATATCTCCCTTGTAGGATATATGATTTGCCTTCTCTCATTCAGTAGGTTGCCTTTTTCTTTTGTCGATGCTTTCATTTTGCAGAAGCTTTTAAATTTGGTGTAGTCCCAATAGTCTATTTTTGCTTTTATTTCCCTTGCCTTTGGAGTGAGATCAAGATCCCCCAAAATATCACTAAGACTGATATCAAGGAGCTTATCGCCTGTGTTTTCTTCTAGGATTTTTATAGATTCAGGTCTCACATTTAGGTCTTCAATCAATTTTGAGTTGATTTTTGTGTATGGTGTAAGAAAGTGGTCCAGTTTCATTCTTTTTTTTTTTTTTTAAGTTTATTTGTTTATTTACTTATCTTTAGTAGTCTCTACACCCAGTGTGGGGCTTGAACTCACCATCCTGAGATCAAGAGTCATGTGGTCTTCTGACTGAGCCAGCCGGGTGCCCTGGTGCGGCTTCATTCTTTTGCACGTAGCTGTCCAGCTTCCCCAGTACCATTTACTGAAGAGACTGTCCTTTCCCTACTGTATATCCTTGCCTCCTTTGTTGTAAATTAATTGACCCATATATAAACTTGGGTTTATTTTTGGGCTCTCTGTTCTGTCCCATTGATCTATGTGTTTCTTTTTGTGTCAATACCATACTGTTTTGATTACAATAGTTTTGTAGATGGTGGAAAAACAGGGAGTGTGATACCTTCAGATTTGTTCTGTCTTTTTCAGGATTGTTTTGGCTATTTGGAATCTTTTGTGGTCCTGGATACATTTTAGAATTATTTGGTCTAGTTGTGTGAAAAATGCCATTGGAATTTTGATAGGGATTGCACTAAATCTGTAGATTGCTTTGGGTAGTGTGGGCATTTTAACAATATGAATTCTTCCAATCCATGAGCATGGAATATCTTTTTTTAAATTTGCGCCTTTTTCAGTTTCTTCATCAAGGTCTTATAGTTTTCAGAGCCCAGGTCCTTCACCTTCGTTGGTTAAATTAATTCCTAGGTATTTCATATTCATAGAAGTCTTTCACTGTATACTACTGTGCACTGTTGAATGTCTAAATTTCAAAATTTAGTTCACTCAGCTTCTAATGGTTTATATCTATCTGAACCCTACAAGCTGAAAATGTATCTCTAAAAAGATATACTTTTCTGTTATTATTTTTTACAAAGGTTTTTATTGTTCTATTTCACTCTAGAGAAATTTCACTCAGAGGAAAGGATAATAATGACTGATGTGTCAAGAGAAGGTTTGTTTAGACGTGCATTAAGGATACAACTTGATGTCGTCATAATATACTGTGTACAGTAGATCTAGTCCAATTCTTGCTTTTAGCAGATGCCTATTCTAAAAGGGAGCATTAGTTTTGTCTGTGGGAAGTTAAGTACTTGATAATTGATCACCTGCAAGTACATTCTGCTTTTTAGAAATGATTATTTTGTGATGATTTGTTCTTCAATTCCCTTTAGCCCAGGAGGATTTACTCCCAGTCGAAGTGTGGAAATACACTAACACCATATGGCATGATGTGTCTAAAGGTAGGGATCGTGTGGTTTTCCTTGGCTTGGCTTAAGGGCTTGTGCCAGGCAATCTTTGTTGCTCCCAGATCAACTGAGCTGACTCCATCCCCTGACATTTGGTTGGCACATGACCTAGGCCTCACAAATGGAAATACAGCTCTACCCCTTGCCCATGGTGACTGGGTCAGGACTGTGTGTGTTATCCTCTCGAGGCCAGTGATAGTTTGGGAAAGAGAAGTTCTTTTTGCACTGTCGTGCTGGTAGGATGTAAGCCCAGAGCTATCTTGCCCATCTTTGCCATCATAGCCTATTCATTCTAGTAAAAGGAAATCAAAAGACAATTTGCTAAAAAGTAGTAAAAATGAGTAATAGATATTCAGTCTTACTAGTAATCAAAGCAATGCAAATTAAAACAACAATAAAACATGATTTACTTTTTGAATTGGAAGGTGACTACTTAATTGATTAATTAGACGATGAGTGTTGGACAGGATGCTATAAATGCTCAAGTTTATAGGTAGGGGTAGAAATTTCTGTGATGTTTTTTGAAAGCAATTTGAATGTGTATCAATATTCTTTTTTAAAAAGATTTTATTTATTCATTTGAGAGAGAGAGCGCACAAGCAGAGGGAGCGGCAGAGGGAGAGGAAGAGGCAGAGGGAGAGGGAGAAGCAGGGTCCCCGATGAGCAGGGAACCTGACGTGGGGCTCAATCCCAGGACCCTGAGATCCCGACCTGAGCTGAAGGCAGACGCTTAACCGACTGAGTCACCCAGGCGTGGTGTATACTGATACATCCGTGTATCAGTATTCTTTATCAATATCATATTCTTTGTAGCAATAACTGGGAATCTATTTTAAGGAAATAATTCTAAATACAGAAGAGTTTGGGACACAAAACCAGAAACAGTATCTAAAGGTATGAAATGTTAAGTAAATTATAGTAGATACATTTGGGATACTTTAAGATCAAGTGAATCAAGCAGAATACAAAATTATAGGTTCATAGTCTCTTAATGCCACCTGTAATATAATCGATTTGTTTTATATAATATGATTTGTCTCTATGATATTTTCCTTTGAAATAAATATATTAACCAATCACTATTGTCCACTTCTAAAATCTTTTTCCTCCTGCTGCAAGTACTCTTGGACTCTCTCAGCCGGTGAGACCTAGGGAAGTCTCTCAGGCCAAAGGTAATTAGCTTCCGCTAGCAGATCAGGCAGCAGGTTCTATTTATACTCTGAGGGTCCCTCTTCATATAGTTTGTATGTACTGAGTGAAAAGTTTTGCCTCAAAATGGTTGACATAATGTCAACTCTTGGAACAAGTGCTTGCAAACATCGGGTATTAAAGCTCAACTTTTCTGGAAGCTTGAGTCTTCAAGGAAATGGCAGAGGAAATAAAAAGTAAAATAAAATAAAATAAGTAAAGAGGATTAGGAGATTAGGGATTGGTGGAAATCCTTCAACCTTTTGAAAGCATGTAAACATCACTGCAAATCAGTAAACTTTTTTAGGACAGAATTTCTCTTTTTGCTAATGGGAAAATAACTCTTTCTGACCGTAAAATTTATAACATATAGGAAAAATGTAATAAAGACTCTACATAATACATACATAATACTCTAAATAATAAAAACTCTTTCTGACTACATAATTTGTAAGTCTCAGTGCAAAAATAAAAGTATGGAGCCCTTGTTTAAAGGCAGGGGAAAAATAAATAAAAAGCAGGGGAAAAATGCTGTTAAAAATGCCATGGTCTCTCTCTCTCTCGACCTTGTCAATGTGTTTTATTTGCTATTTCATGTCATTCTAAGTAAAGAAAAATTTAGATATTAAATGTTTGCATGAAATTTCCCATTTATTTTTATATTGTGCAATGCCAACTTTAAATGCAAATATCAGGACACAATATAACATTTTTTAAAAAAGATTTTATTTATTTGACAGAGAGACAGAGCACAAATAGGCAGAGAGGCGGGCTCCCCGCAGAGCGGGGAGCCCGATGTGGGGCTCGATCCCAGGGCCCTGGGATCATGACCTAAGCCAAAGGCAGATGCTTAACGGACTGAGCCACCCAGGCGCCCCTCAGGACACAATATAAAAAACAAAGGGGAAATCTTCTGCCTGCGGGGGTTCAGAAGAAAAACACAAGCCCTGCTGAGGCAGGGTGGAAGAAGGGCGGGAGCAGGACTTCGCCGAGCGGTGAGCGTGGACCCTCACAGCTGTTGGAGGGCGAGCGTGGCTTGTGTTCAGGAGGGGCCTGATGGTTACCAGCTTCTGCTCCCGCCAGCTGCTGAGCCCAGGCAAGATGCCTCAGCACGGGGTGGGAGGAGATCTAGGGAAGTTGAGGCTGATGCTCCAATCCACAGCCCATGGGTGACTCCTAAGTTTCTTTAACCCTCAGGGCTGGAATGTGCTCATAGTTTGGGTGGGAATAGGGAAGCGAACTCTGGCTCGCTGCCCATGGGATGTATGGGGGAGCTTCTCTCTCTACACTGCACCCAGGCTTCTGCCGCAGCGGAGGGCGGCAGCTGTTGTGGGGCAGGCGAGGGGGAGGCTGGGGTGGGATGTCTGGGAATGGAGAAGCAGGCCACTGACAGCCCACCCGTGGTGAGGAGATGGATGGAGGCTGGAGGCAGGATCACACGACAGCTGAGGCACCAAGATCCTGGGGCATGAGCCATTGTCCCATTGGGCTTCTCTCACAAAATCCAGATCCCAAGATAACATTATTAAGAATTTCAAGGCGGCGATCACCGAGCATTAAACCCCAGTGTGGGGCCCTTCTGAGCACCTGGCCCCGTGACTGCCCTGGTCTCCCAGCCCGTATGAAGGACGCACTCAACGCTTGCTCATCTTGCTGCGGACTCACAATTTCAGGATCTGTGGGTCCCGTCTAGGTCACGTTTCTCTCTCCCTGGGTGCAAATGGAGCTTAAGATTATATAAACAAATTCAGTGCTTATTAAAAAGCATTACCCACGGCCGCCTGGGTGGCTCGGTGGGCTAAGCGTCAGACTTTTTTTTTCTTGTTAGAATGGCTATTGCTATTCTTTAAAAAATTTAAATTCAATTATCCAACGTATAGTCCATCATTAGTTTCAAATGTAGTGTTCAATAATTTATCAGTTGCGTGTAACACCCAGTTAAGTGTCAGACTCTTGATTTCAGCTCAGGTCACGATCTCAGGGTTATGGGATTGAGCCCAGCCTCGGGCTCCACATTCAGCTTGAGATTCCCTCCCTCTTCCTGTGCCCCTCCCCTCTCTCAAATAAATAAATAAATCTTAAAAACAAAACAAAACATCCAAATAAAACCACTGGACACTAATTAGACCCTTAGTGTGACAAGACCAGTGTGAACCTTACTTATTTTCTTACAGTGAGAGTTCTGTCTCCCCAGCTAGCCTGCGAAAGCCCTTAAGGGCAGAGACCCTGTTTTATACTTCCTGAATCCCCTTGCCCCCATCATCACCTCATTGCCTAACATGTGACTGGAGTCTTCTATTTATGATGGTGATAACTTGGTGTGTTAAGGTTGCTCTCTCCAAATGAGGTAATTACCTTCTTTAGAACAGTAAACACGTGCCTAGTCCTAGGTACTGTTCTATAAGTATTTGCAACTTCCTTAAGAAAGCATATTGAATCATATGATTTTAAAGCTGGAAGGAGGAGGGGGGTTCACCAGCGGGTTTGCACTCCTGGTCTAAAGTCATACAGCTCATTACTGACAAAGCCAGGACTAGAAACCATGTCTCCAAATTCTCAGGTCAAATGCTCTTCGTAATACGTGAAACTCCTGTTAAAATTTTAATTAGCAACCTAATTTGAATCCTCAGAGCTAGTTTTATGACACACAATGGGGGAGATGGTTGATATCTGAGAATGAGAAGAATAAGAATGAATGAGAACTGATAGAGTTATACATGTTAGATTGATTCATTAGCAACTTGAGAAGGATAATGAGAAAAAAGGAATGGCTTCTTCACATGATTTAAAAAAATACAGCTGTTTGTATTTTCCCATTGAGTCTCTATTGCCTCCATGTAGTTTATCCTCTGTGGTATAGACATGGAAAATGTAACCTCCAGACCAGCTCCCCCATCGTTCTCCACTTGGCTGGCAGCCTGCCTTCTCTGTCCACAGTGCTAATATTAACATCAGTCTGCTGTTCCTCTAAAGATACATCCATCGATTTCCTGCAGTTATTCGGTGCATTTAACTCATCTCTGCTGCAAATCTAAGCTGTTGGATACTGCGGAGGATATAAAGGTAATTAAATAAACAACAAAACAAGACAATCCTATTTTCAAGGAGCTCAGAAACAAGGACAGGAGACACCAGGTTTCTTTGCTGTTTTGTTTAATCCAAGTCACTGCTACCTGTTATTATGACTAATCAAAAGTTGAGGTGTAATACAAAAAAACAAACAGCAGATGGGGAAGCTGGAGACACTGAATCTAGTTCTTACTCAGCTTTTAATTAGCTGTATGACTTTGGGCAGGTCACTTAATCACACTGGATCTCCAGTTTTGTTTTTTCATCTCTAAAATGAGAGGTTTAGATGGGAAATAATTTCAAAGCGTCCTTCGAAGTCTAAAATCCCAATTTATGATTACAATATATTTATGTGAACTAAGCAATCACCTAATTTATTCCAGATTATGCCAAAATTAACTTATAATTAACTGATGTTACCCTTACTTTCATTCAGAGTACTGAATGAAATCGAAGTTACAAACTGAAGTCAAAATGAAACCAAGCTTTTTAGTGTTGGTGATGTTGGCAAGAAGGTCAGCAGTGAAGGTCTAAATGATTATATTATATTCTTTTTGCTTAGCTTTTGCCTAACCCATAGTTGCTGAGGGGGAAAGACCCGCGGTGTCATGTCTTTTTATTTTGAGGTACAAAGTGCACATGTGTGTGTGCGTGCACACACACACACACATCTTATTTAGGGCAAAGGAAGGTAAAAGAAGGTATTTTGGCCCAGGGCTTACAATTCACCTATTCTTTGTGCCAAGTGAGGGTTTCCTCTTTCAGCTGTGGTTAGTCCTGATTTCTGTGCGAAGCGCTGGGCAGGCTGGTACATATGCATATACAGCTTTGCCACAGATCATGCCCAGAAGCCCTAACAGCTACAAACTACACTGGTGGTCCTGACCCTGAGGATGCCCATTTGACAGGGCGCAGTATAGAACTTGCATTCTTGTACGTGTCCTCAAGGTTGGCTTTTTTTTTTCTTAACGTTTCAGCGTATCTTTGCTTTCCTTTGATGCTTCTGAGGCTTTAGGGTGGTCACTGGCAGAAGTACACAAATAGAGTGTTCACAGCTCAGCAGTCCTTGGATCCACATTGGGAGTTCTACGTGGGTGGCATAGGAATGAACGCCAAGAAGAAGCCAGGACAGATCTGTTAACAGAAATTAAATGACTCAGGATATGGCTCTGAAAGCTTCCATTAAAAGGCCGGCGACACTTAAAAATTATAATAGTAGGAAAAAAAGTCGATTTAAAAATTGCTAATAGTTTGAATTTATGGACCTTTTAAAAATATAACTTTTCACATGTGTACCAGTTGATATTTTTAATACTTTTAAAATTAAGAGGCAAGGTAGCCTTTAGGATTGAATTTAGCTTTGCATTGGATTTTTAAAAATTGAAGTCAGCAACAAAATTTCTTTGTGTTTCTACTCTGGCAAAAATAGGGTTGTGGAAACAGATTGGAAGGTGAGGAAAATATCAGCAAAATGTCACCCTAAACATAGCCTATTCTTCTACATTTATATCTTCTAGGGGATGCTATCAGTTACCTTGATGCAAGCAAAATCAGTTTCACTGAATTCAATGTAATTATTTAATTAAATTTCCAAAATTCTACTAACCGCAATATCAATGATCTGTGCTCAGCTTTCTTTTTTAAGATTAATGATCTTACTATTAACGCATAACCTGTTCAAGATTTCCATTCAAAAATTACAATGATTGAGCAGTTCATATTGCATATATGTAAAAGTAGAGGCATATTTTTTTTTCAGACAACAGTCTCCATTTTAGCTTTTTGGGTAGCAGTTATTTCAAATTCTGTTTTTGTCTGGTTAGAGGCAGGATACATATCTGAATATACAGCGAAATAATTAATTTTCATTATTTTCCTTTAACTCTTGGACACTGGAAATCACCCAGGTTACGAACTGTTCCTGCAGTTGCTTCCCCCTGGGTGTTAGGCTAGCCATGCTGAGCAGCCGCAGAGCCTGCTTTCTATACCAGAGCAATCTTTGCCTCCAAGAGGCACCATGCTGTGCTAGGATTAACATTAAATAATGGCCTCGGACGAGGCTTTCCTGGGACACAGTTTTGTGTTCTTCCCGGCCTCATTGCCAGGGCGATTATTCTCAGGGAAAAGCTATTTCCAGAGAGATTATAAGAGACTTGCTGGCTGCCAAGGGGAGGAATTTTGAAAACGGCTGTGGGGCTGGAAGAAATGATTCTGACCACATATGTTCCCTGGGATCTCAGAGAGAGCAAAGCTCAGAAAAAGAGAAGACTTCGACTGCTTCTCCTTCCTGAAGAGCAAGGGGGCTTGCCCTTTTGGAGTAACAACAGAGATTTAGGATGGGAAGCGGCATTCCCCTCTACGATCAAGGAAGGGCTAACGTCTTTCATCTGTAATGTAACAAGTCAGAAGATAACTGACATTTAATTGGAGTCAGTCGACTCTACTGAGTCTGTTGGAGTTGCAGTAGAGGGAAGTCTACCCATCAAATTGTTGTCCATTTTATGCAGCTTTGGCTTCTTATAAGACCTTCACGAAGATGAGTGGGCATGAGGCAGTCAAGTACCAGGTAACATTTCCTGAACACTTCCTTTGGGAGGATTGTTCCTATGGTATCCTGTTGTTCTTTACAGCCTTCCTAAGAGCCTCTGTAGATGCAAAATCTGAAAAACTCAAATGAATTACTTAAAGTTATCCTGTATAAGCAAGTTGGAACAAAGCGTAAGGACAAGACTCTGGAATCCAAACTCTGTGGTCTAGATGCTAAAATTCTCTCAGGCTGCAGAGACTGTGGTCAGAAATACCCCTTTTCCCTCATGGTCCCAGCAAAATTGGGTAGTGGGTTCTATGCTTTTGGTGACTATTACAGTTGTCTAGGCTGTGTAACAAACTACCCCAAAACTTAGTGGTTTAAAATAACAATATATTTTATAGTATTTCTTTCTTTCTTTCTTTCTTTTTATGGTATAGCTATTCAAGAAGGGCTCAGCTGGGTAGTTCTGGCTCTGAATTTCTCATCTGATTGTAGTCAGACAGTGGTTGGGGCTGGAATAGTAGATGGCTAGAACATCTGAGAGCTGGCCAGTCATCTCTCTCTTTATATAGTATCCCAGGCCTCTCCCTGTGGATTCTCTTTATAGGTTTAGTTTGGGCTTCCTCACAGCATGGCAGCCCCAGGGTAGGACTTCTTAACGTGGTATCTCAGGGCTTCAGCACAAGTGTTTCAGCAAATTCAGCACAAGTTGTGTCTGAGATTGAGAGTTAAGAGGTATGCAGCTTCTGGCTTCTCTGATTGGAACCCTCCTTCTAGGACTCCAGTTTTTAGACATAATGTATTCCTGGAGAATATGCCATATGGTAGTTCTTCCTTGGACTGCTAGGGCGTTGTTGAAAAACCTCAAATGCATGCATTCATGTAACAAAAAGTGACACTTAAGCCTGTGTCTGGCAAAAGAAAGACAAAATGAGAAAAGGCCAAAATTTGATGGACTCATCCTAGAGAAACCACACTCTGTAACTCAAATAAAGCAATAGTTGGTAAAGGTGATGTGCCAGGTCTCTATTCTTAAATTCTTACATTCTTAAATAGGTTTGTATTTTGAAATCAATCCAGCCAGAAGCCAGATCCTGTGCATAAGCTTCTGGAAAATAAAGTATGTGGTATAATCAAGGGACAGAGGTTTATCTTAACAGGTCTTATTTATCTGGAAAATGTCCATATTAATTAGGGTAAAGGCTAAGTGACTCTCATAAAGAGATTTGAAAATACCATGGTTCAAATGAGATAGAATATTATATTTCCTTTATATATCAGTCCAGAATTAATTGGCAACTTAGGGTATGTGGGTTGTTAAGCTTCATGAAGTAACTTAGGGACTCAGGGTTCCTTCTGTCTTGTTGTTAGGCCATCCTTTGGTGTGTTGGTATGTTCAAAATTGGTTCATTAGTTTTATGCTCGGCATTTGAGCCTGGGCAAGGGAAGGGGAAATGAATTAGAGAGAAAAGAATTCAATTCTTTTTTGATGAATCTGACTCAGAATATGCACACATCACTTTTGTTCGCACCCCACAGGTTAGGATTGAGTCATATGTCTCTGCCTAGATACAAGGAAGACTGGACAATATGATGTCAGCTTGGCAGCCATGTGTTCAGTTAAAATGTCAGATTTCTGTCTCTAAAAGGAAGAAGTGGGAATACTATTAGGGAATCATGAACAATCTCTGCCACAAAATTATCATGGAGTTACAGAGCCTACATGGAATTGTTAGTAGAAGAGATAATTATGCTGAAGACATTATGCTCTGTTCATTCTCACTTTTCTCATCGAAACCACTGCAACCATATCTAGTTTGAGTATTGTTGAAGAATACTTAGTCTATAAAAGGGGTCTGCCTGAGGGTCCAAAAGGAATGGAGCCAGATAGCTCATCAGCTGCAGACTACAAGGCAAGTTTTTTTACTTGTGGTATTTCTATGGGGCCATTTTGGCATTGATAGTGTTGAGTAAGAAATCAAGAAACACATATCTGTTGAGGACCTAACATATGCAAAGTATTGTTGTGGGAGCTCTGTTAGGTAAAAGGAGTATGAGATGATCCTTGCCTCCGCAGAGCACAACATCTACTTGGGTAGACTCAATTTTGAAAAGTTGAAGAGCAATGAGATCATAAATAATAATTTAACATTTCTTTGATTACTCATTGTGTGCTCTATAACCCAAAAGGACCCTATGGCCTGTTAAAGATCCATCTAAGCTCTCGGTTAGGTGGGCTGCCTTATGCAGGCAAAAGAGAAGCAAAGACAAAACAACAACATTACTGAATAGTAAGGAGCTAGAGAGAGAAGGTACTCCAAGAGTGGACTGGGGATTGACAATGCCATTCAATCTAAACCATCTGCCCCCTTTATACCAACTCATGACCTAGTGAGTTCTACAGAGAGTAGCACAATGGAGTCTGAGGATGAAGGGCGTTCTTGGAGTTGAAGTTCTCTTAGGGCATTTCCTGAAGAAGTAAATGTCACTTATCATTGGAGAATGGACAAAATGGAGAAAAGAAAAGGGATCTTTGAGGATAAAGAGACAAAAATGGGAAAGGAAGAGGCATGTTCTAGAATTAGCCAGTTATGCCAATTGCCTGGACTGAATGGTTACACAGAAACAGATTGGGAGGAACAAGGGCTGGGATCAGTTTATGAAGGACTTTAAATGCCTAGTCAAGAAATCTTTTTAATGTGCTGTCTATTGTGGAAAGCAACAGGGTGGGCTTGGCAGCAGATGTTTTTAAATAACACGCTACACCTAGACAGTGAAGGAACATGACTTAGCTATATTAGAATTTAAATGTTAGCTGGAAGTTGCTAATCACAGTGGTTTCTTCTGGAACCTGGAGCAAACACAAAAGTTCCATTTTGGAGATCTATATTTAACTAGCTAAGCATGTTTTGCAGACTTTGGTCTTTGAGTGTTTGATCAGTTTTTGTTTATTGTGTTTAATGAGCCTGGTCTCACACAGCCTCCTTTGGGGCTTCCTAAATATGAGTGTCTTCAGGGGGAGAGGAGCAGGGGTTCACTGAGGCCTCCCAGGCCTGCCCCTCCCTCAGAGGAGTGTGGAGGTTGCGATATCATTACTGGTTGTTGTCACAAAGCCATGGAAAGACGGACACAGGCCTATGCATGGCCAAAGTCAGGTACTCCTGTAACATCCGGTGACATCACCTTAAAGATCCAAACGAAGTGATAAAAAAGTTTGCTTGGAGTAATTCAACTCTGCTGACATTACAGAAAGGTGGAAAATAAGGAGAAATTTAGTAGAGGAGAAGGTGTAACCTAGTGCCTGCATTTCTAGCACCTTTCCATAGGTCAATGAAGAGCATTTGGCTGGACATTTGTTTGATAAAAACATGTAATGTGTGTATATTAGCGCATTCCCAGTGCCAAGCACAGTGCCTGGCACATAGGAGATTCTTAATAAATTATGCTGGATGATTGAATTAGTGATCATGTAAAATAGTTGAGGGACAAATATCAACAAGAAAAATCATTAATTATGTGCGTACTTGTGGAATAGCCTTTTTGTTTGTTTTGTTTTAAAAGGCTCAGAGAGTTTGGGGGGAGGGAGAAGTAAAGCATAAAGAAAAAAATGAAAAATTGCTTCTCATTTCACTTTTCCAAGATAATCACTTTTAACATTTAGGTGTATTTCTCCCACTCTTCTTTCTTTGTATGTCTTTGTTCATATATAAATTTTAGCTAATTTAAACCAAGTACGTAATCTGGAAAACAGAGGCATAGGTTAGAGAATACTGCATGGACTTACTAAGTTTTTTTCTCTGCTGCCATAAGACGTAAAAAGGATATGCAAATATATACCTATATCTTATGTGAGTCATGATTAGCATTTTTTGTGAAACGAATTTTATCAAAAATCATTTAAATATTAATTATTATTTAAACAATGATTGAGATTTTTACACCCTTTTTACATTTTATTGTGTTAGGTCTGAGATATCTGATGTGGGCAGTTGATCCTTGAACAACATGGGTTTGAACGGCGTGGGTCCACTTGTATGCAGATTCTTTTCGATAAACACACTACAGGATAATAAATAGATTTTCTCTTCCTTACAATTTTCTTCATAACATTTTGTTTTCTCTAGTTTTACTTTATTATAAGAATACAGATATAATACATGTAACATACAAAATATGTGTTAAAATCAACTGTTTATATTATCGGTATGGTCAACAGTAGGCTGTTATTGGTTAAGCTTTGGGGAAGTCAAAAGTTATACATGAATTTTTGACTGCTCAAGGGTTTGGCACCCCAACCCCTGTGTTGTTCAAGGGTCAACTATATTTGATTTTACATTTTTTAAAAAGATTTTATTTATTTATTTGACAGAGAGAGACATAGCAAGAGAGGGAACACAAGCAGGGGGAGTGGGAGAGGGAGAAGCAGGCTTCCCGTGGAGCCAGGAGCCCGATGTGGGGCTCGATCCCAGGACCCTGGGACCATGACCTGAGCTGAAGGCAGACGCTTAATGACTGAGCCACCCAGGTGCCCAGTCAACTGTATTTTTTTTTTTTTTAAGATTTTATTTATTTGACAGAGAGAGTCACAGCGAGAGAGGGAACACAAGCAGGGGGAGTGGGAGAGGGAGAAGCAGGCTCACCATGGAGCAAGGAGCCCAATGCAGGGTTGGATCCCAGGACCCCGGGATCATGACCTGAGCCGGAGGCAGACGCTTAACCAACAAAGGCACCCAGGTGCCCCCAAAACCCTTCTTATTCCATATAACTTTTTTTTTAAAGATTTTATTTATTTATTTGACAGAGAGAGACATAGCAAGAGAGGGAACACAAGCAGGGGGAATGGGAGAGGGAGAAGCAGGCTTCCCGCGGAGCAGAGAGCCCAATGTGGGGCTCGATCCCAGGACCCTGGGATCATGACCTGAGCCGAAGGCAGAGGCTTAACCATCTGAGCCACCCAGGTGTCCCCTAAACATGATTTTTAAACAGTTCTTTTTTTTTTTTTTTTTAAGATTTTATTTATTTACTTGAGAGAGAGAGAGAATGAGCAGGGGGAGGGGCAGAGGGGGAAGCAGACCCCCCGCTGAGCAGGGAGCCCGATGCGGGGCTGGATCCCAGGACCCCGGGATCATGACCTGAGCCGGAGGCAGACGCTCAACGACTGAGCCCCCCAGGCGCCCCGATTTTACATTTACTTCAGACCTGCCACACCCATATTTCAAAGTGCTCCAGAGCCATGCACGTCACCATTAGCTTCGTTCCACGCGTTTGGAGCCTTGCTGTATTAAAACACACACTTCACGATGTGCATATGCTCCTTTTTCCTCTAGATTTTTAGCAGCATTCAATTAAGGGCTAATTGATGTTATACTAAAAGAAAGCAAAATCCAAAAAAAAAAAAAAAGCAGACACAAATTCGAAAGGCTTTGAAGCCCTCGGCAGTGTGTGTGCATTAGTCAAACTTGACTTTCTTTGCGGAGACTTTAACAAAAGGGAGAGGGAAGCTAGAGGCGTGTATCCTGATTGCCCCCATACTGGTTATTTTGCCAGGACATGATTGCAGCCTCTAAAAATTGGCTTCTAGAGGCGCCTTCAGTCCAGAGATCTATGGTGAAGATAGCACTCAGGCCAGCAAAATATTTGAATACATTGGCATTATATAAATTGGATGCTCTCCTTGTTTCCCATAAGCCCTGGAAGGCTGTCCGCATCTTGAAGTTCAATGTTTTGAGTGTCCTCTACTCTGTCAGTATGCCAGGAAAATAATGGGCTTTTCTTAAGTACGATGTAAGGCGGCTTCTGTGGAAGGCATTTATTGCGCAGTCGGGATGTTTTCCCCTCTTCTTTCTTCTGCTTGCCTATCTAGCTGCACAGGAGGTACGATTAGGCGCCTGGGAGGGGCACGGGGGAGGCTGGTATGTGCTCTCCCAAACCTTCACCACAAACCCGGGCTGCCTAAGCTGAAGCAGCCACACAGAGAGCTAAGGAAACTTTAAAAACTTAATTAAGGGAAAAAAGGCAAACAAAATAATACTATAGTGGATTTACTTAGTGCTGTAGCCTTGCCAGGGAAACCGCAGAGCCTGCATTTAGATGTTTCTTATATAAGACATATTTAATTAAAACAGGAGACGAGACAACAAGCTTTCTTCTAAGTTCATTTAAATACATGTTTATGTTTGTGTTTAAATTCCCTGTGGGGTAAAGTAACGCAGATCCAAAGGCATAAAAGCAATTTGATTAGGCAACTGTAGGCCTTCCTGAATACTTTTAGCCTTAAGTACTTAAGACTTAATCCCTCCCATACCCCATACAAAAGCTATCTACTGAGGCTGGGCAAGCCCCAGACCTGAAGATAATACTTCCCCGTTTGGACTGATTCACCTTCACCTTCGTAGTATCTTTTCGTCTTGCCTTGGCCTTATTAACTCAAAGATTATTATACCTGAGCCTTATTTTTGTTCTTTTTCTGCTCTCGATTATTTATGTTTTCCTTTCAGATGAGGTTTTTCTTTAAAAAAAGATTATTTCTCTTTTCTTTTTCTTCTCTCTCTCTTTTTTTAAAGATTTTATTTATTTATTTGTCAGAGTGAGATAGCACGAGCACGGGGAGGGACAGAGGGAGAGAGAGAAGCAGACTTCCCCGCTGAGCAGGGAGCCCGATGTGGGACTCAATCCCAAGACCCCGGGATCATGACCCAAGCCGAAGGCAGACGCTTTAACAACTAAGCCACCCAGGGGACCCTTCTTTTTCTTCTCATACCACCTTTTTTTTTTTTTTTTTTTGAGAGCAATGAAAATATTTTAAATTGGACTTCAGTTTGGAAAAATTTTAGATAATGGCAAGTCATCCAAAATGTCCACATTATACATATCTGAATAAGAAGATGCAGTCTGGGGGAGTAAGATGTCATTCTCTATTAGCTGAAGTTATGGATTATGTTTTAGGACCTCACTTCTTCAAGTGTGGTCCATGGTCCAGCAACATCGGCATCACTTGGGAGCTTGTTAGAGATGCGGAATCTCAGGGTCCTCCCCAGACCAACTGGATCAGAATGTGCATCTTAGTAAGTTACCCAGATGATTAGTGAGCACATTATAGTTTGAGAAGCACCAATGTAGGGTAAATGTTCTTTCTGGACAAATCATTCTTCCCTCAGGCTCATCTTCTTGAGACATTATATAGGTTCTTCAATAGGAGGACTATGGAAAACATTGTGTGCGCTCAGATTAGGCATCTTAAGTGGCCTTTTATGGACCCATTAGGAGCCTGTTAAATAGAGTAAAAATGAAAAAATTCCTGCATAAGTTTTTAAGCCTTCCCTTTGATTATGTCTTAATTTATAATGGTGCTGGACTATAATTAGGTATCTTAAAAACTGATTTATTTTACATTTGTGAACACATTTAAATTGGGTACTTGTGAACAAATAAATTTCTTTCTTTATTTTTATTTTTATTTATTTATTTTTAAAAGATTTTATTTTTAAGTAATCTCTTCAGCCCATGTGGGGCTCAAACTTATAACCCCGAGATCAAGAGTCTCATGCTCTACCACCTGAACCAGCCAGGTGCACCCCACAAACTTTTCTTTAATATCATGCATGAATACATAGCAAAGTAGATTCTCTCTAAAATATTTCTTCTGCCACAGTACTTGAGAGAGGCTGTAATTCCAACATATATCCATAAAGGAAGATTGGACTTATGATCTTTTTCTTTTAAAAAATTCTGTTAATAATTTGATTATATTAAATATATTATTAAATATTTGATCTAATTTTGAAATGTATATTTCATTACCAGTTGCATATGTTGTGACATACTTGAGAAAGGCTATAATTCCATCATATATCCATTTTAAAATAATCTCATCTGCTTAAGAACATTATTGTGTACTATCCAAAAGGCCTTTTGAGATCCAATTAAATAATTAAAAAAAATTATGATTTGTTCTAAAATTGAGCCTAATAAAAAGATATCTGTGATATTTGCTGTTATATTTTTAAAGAAATCCTGTAAACATTCACTGACAAAGTCTTATTTTATGAAGGAATAACAAATGTTACTTTGCTTAAACACTCTTAATGCAACCTTGAAAACAATTTCTAAAAGTTACTGGTTCAGAATAATGTAGTCTCTAGAACTATCCAACCTCCACTCTTCATTCCCTAGATAAATGATCCTCCTTCATCATCATGACTATAGAATGGTAGACAGAGACTAACCACTAATTTTCACTTAATCTGTAATTCTCATCCAGCATGAGGAGTAGCAATTCAAATGATTTCACAACACAAGTCCAAGACTGAAACGTTCTGTTCCTATCATTGATGCTGAGAATCTGTCAGATATTGCAGTATTGAATCAGTAAACTCGGTGCAGATTTACATGAGATTATCTCTTTAAGAACAACCGTTCTTGTTGCTTAAAGGAAAGTCATCATGTGTGTGTATAGTAGGGGTCCAGGTATAAGCTCTGGTTTAAGAATTTAGGTAGTCATCAGGGGTGCCTGGGTGGCTCAGTCGTTAAGCGTCTGCCTTCGGCTCAGGTCATGATCCCGGGGTCCTGGGATCCAGCCCTGCAGTGGGCTCCCTGCTCAGCGGGAGGCCTGCTTCTCCCTCTCCCACTCCCCCTGCTTGTGTTCCTTCTCTTGCTGTCTCTCTCTCTCTGTCAAATAAATAAATAAAACCTTAAAAAAAAAAAAAGAATTTAGGTAGTCATCTAAATTGCATTACATCATTTCAATTAATTTAAGTTTCATACATCTAAGATTAATGCTACATCTAAAGTGAGGTAAGTTTAGGGGTGCCTGGGTGGCTCAGTCGGTTAAGTGTCTGCCTTCAACTCAGGTCATGATCCTGGCAACCGGGGAGTCTGTTTCTCCCTCTCCTTCTGCCCCTCTCCCCTGGGCTCGTGTGCTCTCTCTCTCTCTCCCTCTCTCTCTCTCTCGTTCACTCTCTCTCAAATGAATAAATAAAATCTTAAAAAAAAGAGAAGTTTAAAAAGACCCACTTCTTAAAATAAGTGCAGTTTCTACTGGCTATCAATTTACATCATCATCATCATTGCTAACACTAATCAGCACTTTCTTTTTTTTTTCTAAAGATTTTATTCATCTATCTGACAGTGAGAGAGGGAGAGAGAGCACAAGTGGGGATTCCGACATGGCGCTTGATCCCAGGACTCTAGGATCATGACCTGAGCTGAAGGCAGCCACTTAACCAACTGAGCCACCCAGGCGCCCCTAATCAGCACTTTCTATGTGCTATAGACTAGCTAGTCTAAATCCTTTTTGCATATTAAATCGTTAAAACACAGAAGAGGCTTTTGAGGTACAATATTTCATTCTCATTTTAAGAAGTGGAAACAGACCCAGAGAGCTTCAACATTAGTCCAAGATCACATAATTAAAAAATGGCAGAGCTGGAATCTAGCTGAATATAAATATGATTTAGTCACTTTAAATTTGTGAGTATGAAGAACACATATTGTGAACTTACTCTAATTTGGGGGCTCGGGGAAGAGGAATGACTTCCCTTGACAGACAGTTTATTTTTTGCATTTGTTCATATATTTGCTCACTTTTGCTTTCTGTAGGTTAAAAGCATAATGGCATTATGAAGTTGAAATCTTGGTCTGAATTTATCATTTAGAATTTTCTTCTTCAATTTTAAAGAAAATTATATAATATACAATTGTACATTATAATATGTATTATAATAAAATTGTATATTATGATAAAAATACTTTTATACATATATAATATGAGAAAGTAGATTAATAATAGCTTAGCTGCAAGTCTTGCCTTTGGTTTCAATGAGATTTTTAAATCTAATTTTATATTCTGTGGGCGCAGACTTTACCCTGAAGACAATGGGAAAGCTTTGAAGGCTTTGAAGAAATTAGAGGACTGTGTGTGATCATTTAAATGAGGGAAAGAGTCTAGGCAGGTGGGTCAATGACGTGGGAAAAAAGTGACTGATTTACGAAAGAAGTTTCAACAAGAATTCTTCAATAACAAGATAGATGAAGAGAGTGAAAGTTGTTATAGATGTCTCTCCAGTCTTGAGTCTAGGTAAACCAAAGAATGGTAGAGAAAGAGGTCTTTGGAGAAAAATGATGAGTTTCATTGGGACATAAACTCTAAAGAGATGATGGGCCATCCAATTTGAACTTATCCCATGGTTAGATAGAGGGGAAGGCTGAAATTGTAGAGAGGTCAGTGGTGTGTGTGATTGGATAAAGTGTCCTGGCACTTTTCCAGGTAAGGGTACAGTGAGAACCTCCAAAGTGGTTAGAATGGGCTTGGCCAGGTGGGGGCAGCAGAGCATCACCAATCGCTGGGGACAGCTGGACAGGATAAGGGCACTGACTGAAAGCTGATATTTGGACTGAGCCTTTGGGTGTATTCACATTTAGGTATGGGAAGAAGAACCATAGCTAGCTAAGGACACAGAGGAAATGGAACCCTACAGGTGGGGTCATCTGGACAGTACAGATGTATGGGAGCCAAAAGATTCAATTTCTAGAAAGATTTCCAGAAGGTCAGGAGACAGTAGGTATATAAACTTAAGCCAAATGACTAGTAACTTTGAAGTAAGTGATTTTAGAAGAGTAATGGGGCCAGTAATAGATTAAAAGGGATTAAGTGGGGGAATAGGAATGGAAATAGAGAAATATGTAATTTTTTCAAGTTTGCCAATGAAGGAAGCAGAGTGATAGGATGGTAATTTGAGGGGGAGGCAGAATAGATGAAGGGTGGTTGTTGTTGTTATTTTTTTATGTTAAGTATTCTCATAAATGTTTCTGAGCCACACAGAATAATCTCATAAAGAGAATAATTGAAGATACCAGTGAGAGAAAGAATGAGTGGATAATTATGAAGCCACTTCTCAGAAGGATTGGGATATAATTAAGAATGCTGGTGGAAGTCTTGGATTGGAGGAGAGGAGGAAGGAAGAAGATCCAGATAATGGAGATTCTGTGGATCTTTATCAAGGGTGCCAACTTTGTATAGGTAAGCTGTGTTCTGAATGTTCATTAGTTATATGGAAAGCTTACCCCATGTTCTGAGAGAAACACTCCAGCATGGTGGATGTGGCATGTGGAAAGTGGGACAGTTCTGGACTGAGCTCTCCACCTTCTGCTTTATCATTGTGGATACAACCCAGAGTTATATCAATCTCTTTTCACTCTTACTTCTCTTCCTCAGATACAATTTTTGCTTTTATGGTTTAAAATATTGTTAGCTATATAAAAAATCTCCATTCCTATCATCATACAAACTCTTCGATATTAAGTACTGGATTTTTAGTAACCAGTTTTTAACACAGTGTCTTAATATCTTGGGTACTTTTCCCAGAACCCACATGTCTCCAAATTAGGAATTTAGACCATTGGTTCTCAATCCTGCCTGCACATTGGAATCACTGGAGGTGCTTCTAAGCAATATCAATGCCTCACTCCACTCTCAGAGATTCTGATTCAAGTGGTTTGGAGTGGGGTTTGGTTATCAGATTTTTTTTTTTTTTTTTACTAGTTTTCCAGGTGATTGTAGTATACAGCCAAAGTTGAGAAGCACTGACACAGACCAATAGCAAATTCCACTGGTACAAAAAGCAACTTTTCAATGCATCATGTAGGGCTGGGCTGTCCCTTCAAACTCAATGTGACTGAAGTATAATGCATTTCCAAAAGCAGTACCCCCCCTGACTTTTCTTTGTAAGGTGTACCACCCAAGGGAGACTGGGGATACTCTTTCATTCAGCCAAGTTTCCCATTTCCCCCCATCTGGTTTGTCCCTAAATCCAGTGTCCTCCAAAGTCCCATGACTATACTCCTAGAGCTTCCCCTACCTCCAGCCGTCACCTCCTGGCTATCTCTTGCTCTCTTTTTTGACTCAAGTGCAGACAGTTGAGTTAATCATATTCTTCTGTGAGTGGCACATTGTAGTCATGGGGTCACCACAAGGCCCTTCTTTCCTTTGAATGAAAGTAGGTATTAATTGATTCTTTTAACAGCCTATTTTGCACGTGGCTGCCAGATTATTCTTTTTCAAGCACTGTTCTCACCATGTCCTTCTGGTTCAAAGTTTCTAGTAACTCCTCATTTCTTACCCTCTAAATAGTGAACTGTGGGGGCGTCTGGCTGACTCAGTCGGTAGAGCATGCAACTCTTGATCTCAGGTTTGGGGTTCAAGCCCCACGTTGGGTATAGAACTTACTTAAAAAAAATGGTGAACTGTGTTGTATGCCTTTTAAGGCTCTCCATATTCTAAACCCATTCAAATTGCAAAGTCACCTCTCTGGTCCCAGTTTCACCACTGTAATCAGATGTTAAAAAATATATATGTGTAAAATATACATATTATCTATATATGTATATAGATATATGTGCATGTATATATATATATCAAAACATATGGATATTCTCTTTAGCTCCAAACATTTTATTTTTTGACAGTTTTCTACTACTGTCTAGACTATTCACAATTCTAATTAAGCTTGGTTTCTTCATTGTTTTAATGACACAAGTACAATGTTGCTTCTCATGTTGGTTTTCTCTTTTGAAGAGGTCTCAGTCTTTCCTACCTGCCCATACTGTATTTGTCATTCAAGGCCCAGCTGAAATGCCACTCATCTTTTTTTTTAAATTTTTTAAATTTTTATTATTATTATTTTTTGAAATGCCACTCATCTATAATGTCTTCTTAGATGAGCAACTGAGTATATGTATATAATATAAGATTTTATTTATTTATTTGAGAGAGAGAGTGCAAACAGGGGGAGAGCAGGCGGGGGTGAGGACAAGCAGACTCTGCACTGAGTGAGGAGCCCGATGCAGGGCTTGATCCCAGGACCCTGAGATTATGACCTGAGCTGAAACCAAGAGTTGGATGCTTAACCAACTGAGCCACCCAGGCACCCCATGATCTAGTTTTTGATCAGTTTTTGTAAAGATTTTATGCAAGCTTGAAAATAATATAAACTCTTTTTTCAATAGCTTTTAAAAATAGTAATGTAAAATAAAATAAATTTTATATATAAAAGGGATAGAACTTGCTCAGAATTGGAAAGTACATCAGCAATCTACCCAGAAACAACAGTGCTGTTAATATTTTAAATATTTATTTCTAGGTTTCCTTTTTACCTTAAAAAAATTACTATCTCTCTATCTCCTGTTTTTGGTGCTTAACAATAATTAACAGGCACTTTCTCAGACCAAATATCATCATAGGCATCATTTTCAAAAGCGTATTAGATATTCCATTGCATATATATATATCATAATTTACTTAATCAATTCCCTGATGTCAGACATTTCAATTTGATTCTGATTTTTACAATGATAAATAATGCTTTGTACTTCAAATGTTAATAGACTGGGAAAACAGTATAGTCACCCATTCCTGCTAATTCTTAGAAAGGTGCTAAAAGGTATATTTCAAAAAGCTGCAACTGGATTGGAAAAATAAAGGAAATTCATGATGTTTTAGGAAGTGTGAGGCATCCCTGAGAAAAGGAGAGTAGATGGAATATCCTTTAAAAAGGAAATTCAGCTCAAAAGGTGAGTAGAAGAGTAGTGCTAGCAGCAGAGGAGAGTGATTCCAAGAACAGGTCATGCTTGGGGAGACAGAACTGGGAGCAGGGAGGGTCCTGATGGCTAAGAAGGTGACTGGTTTGGGTGCTACAGCAGGATGGCCGGGTGTCTGTCTGCAGGTGAGGGCAGTGAGTACAGGAGCTTGGATCAGAGAGAGAGGTGAGTGCCTTTGGTGGCTTGACAAGGACCCAAGGGGAAAGGAATTTTTAAAAGTGGAAGACTGCCCACTGAGATACCCAAACTGGCATGACAGCCTACTGGCACATCCTTTCTGTGCCCCTACTCTCACTGAAAATAGATGGGCAGACTATCCTTAGTAACTTATCTTGCCTGTCCCTCGACTAAGCAGAGAGAATAGAAGCATGAATAGGGCATCTGAATACAAAAGTAAATCCCCAATGAGAATTATCCACATTTGAGGAGAACCAATATCAGGAAAGATAATGGACTTAAACCGAAGAACCTACACCTCAGGAAACAGTTACAGACAAGCAGAACAGGGCTTTAGAATAAGTACACAAGGACTTTGGGATAAGAGTATCCAAGAAGAGAAGAGAGGATAGTGCATCATTAACTAAGAATAGTGAATGAGACAGCAAACTTAATGGGTGAGCTGTAGGGTAGATGAACACATCGGGATAGTCAAGGAATTCTTCCAGCAGAGAGTACCAAGGGATACAAATATGTAAAGTAGAGATATTAGTGACTGATGTAAAGTTTCAGCATCCATTCAGTATAAATTCCAGAAGGCAACAATGGAGATAAGAGAGGGAAGGTAAATTTTAAAGAAATACGATAGACTAGAATGTCCGAGACTTGAACGTCATGTGCCCTCACTTTTAAATGGATCAGAATTAAGCCAAACCACAGCAAACCAAATAAACCCAAACCACCAGAAGCCTAGTCCAAGGTTCTAAAATAAACTGAGGAAGAAGAAATGGAATACAGAAGTAGTGGTAAGGCAAGAAATTCATAAAAATTGATGTTTAAATACGTATTGATTGTTAAGGAAGAGTACTTTTAAGCAATATTCTGAACCCACAATTCCAACTGATAACCACAGGGGACTTTGCAGAAGGTAGCCAGGCAGGGAAACAGAATCATGCCAATGTTCTTATCTTATTTAGAAGAGGACATGCCTACTGATTAACTTTAAATATTTTTTGAACAATGTAACACTATGGATACACATTTAAAATGTAAGAATTATAACACGAAATACAGAAATAAATGTAAAACTTTCCAGTTAATAGTTCAATAAAAGGAAATACAGTAGAAATAATCCAGACTTTGTGGTAAGCAGAAAACAAAATATGATAGCAGAGACTAGTTCAAAAAGGCCATTAAACACAATCAATATGAATAGGCTAAACTCATCTACTGAGAGAGTTAATAAAAATAAAATCTAGCTATAAATAGTGAAGAGGGGACAAAAGAGAATGACAGATAATGGTTGACAATAAAAAGGTACCTGAAGCAAATGCTAACAAAAGGAAAGCAATTGTAATTATATATTAATATTGGACAAAACAGAATTTAAAACAAAATATTTAAAGGGCCCAGAAGAACTTTTGCTAAAAGGTACAAGAAGATAGAACAATCATAAATCTTTTTTTTTTTTAAAGATTTTATTTATTTATTTGAGAGAGAGAATGAGAGAGAGAGAGAGCATGAGAGGGGGGAGGGTCAGAAGGAGAAGCAGACTCCCTGCTGAGCAGGGAGCCCGATGCGGGACTCGATCCAGGGACTCCAGGATCATGACCTGAGCCGAAGGCAGTTGCTTAACCAACTGAGCCACCCAGGCGCCCGACCAATCACAAATCTTAATATGTCTAACATAACTGACTTTCAAACTAACTTTTATGTCTAATATAACTGTCAAAACATAGACGGCAAAACCAAATATAAGCAAATAGAGAAACTGACAAATCCACAATCATACTTGGCAACTCCAATGCTCTACTTTTTGAAATTGAGAGATCAAGGAGGCAAAAACTTAAAAAATAGAAAATTGGAATAATTCAGCTTGATCTAAGATCTATTTCACATATATATTTTGGACCTGCAAAGTAGAAATGACATATTCTTTTTAATTCATTTTTTATTTTTTTAGTGTTTTTAATTTTAACTCCAGTATAGTTTACATACAGTGTAATGTTAGTCTTAGGTGTACATTATAGTCATTCAACACTTCTATAAATGGCTGGTGCTCATCACCTATTTCATCCAACCCCCCTCTCCTCTCCGAAACCACCAGTTTGTTCTCTGTAGTTAAGAGTCTGTTTCTTGGTTTCTGTCTCTCTCTCTTTTTTCCCCTTTGCTCATTTGTTTTGTTTTTTAAATTCCACATGTGAGTGAAAGTATATGGTATTTATATTTCTCTGATTGGCTTATTTTGCTTAGCATTGTACTGTCTAGATCCATCCATGTTGTTGGAAATGGCAAGATTTCATTCTTTTTTTTTTTTTTAAGATTTTATTGATTTATTTGAGAGAGAGAGAGCACAAGTGGGGAGGAGGAGCAGAGGGAAAGAGAGAAGTAGGTTCCCTGCTGAGTGGGGAGCCCAATGAGGGGCTCGATCCCAGGACCCTAAGATCATGACCTGACGGCAAGGCAGACACTTAACTGACTGAGCCACCCAGGTGCCCCAAGATTTCATTCTTTTTTAAGGGCCGAGTAATATTCCATTTTATATATGAATCACATCTTCTTTATCTATTAATCTACTGATGGACACTTGGGCTGCTTCCATAATTTGGCTCTTGTAAATAATGCTGCTATAAACATAGGGCTGCATGTATCCCTTTGATTTAGTGTTTTTGTATTCTTTGGGCAAATACCCAGTAGTGGAGTTACTGGAACATAGGGCAGTTCTATTTTTAACTTTTTGAGGAACCTCCATACTGCACCGGTGGCTGCACCAGTTTGTATTCCCACCAGCAGTGCAAGACGGTTCCTTTTTCTCCACATCTTCGCCAACACCTGTTGTTTCTTGTGAAACAACATATTCTTTTAAGCATACTTAGAATCTCAAAAAATTGTGTAGAAGGGCTAAAGGAAATTTGAAGAAATTCCTTTTCCCTGACAAGTTGATAAATTACAACTTTTTCTTTGATTACAATGCAGTAAAATTAGAGAACATTTATGAACGAGAAGTAAACATCTCTTTTTACATCAACTAAATAACTTTTGGGAAAGGAGGATATAAGTGTAAGTGATGAACTGTTTTGAACAAAACTCACAGTATATGGCCAAAGCAGTGTTCAGTGATCATTCTTAAGGTTTGCTTTCTATATTAGTGTTAGCTTCTAAAAAATTTAATGTGATTTCTTTTTCTATGTAAGATATTTTCACTGCTCAAAAGTTGAAACTATATAAAAATGTAAACCTAGAAGCATCTTATTTCCATTCCTATCCTCTCTGCCTTGCCCCTCACTGAAACTCATCCCCATAGGTAACTTTAAAAAATAGTTTTTGGTTTATCTTTTTGTATAAGGGAAATATTATATATGTTCTTTTCCCATTCCCTTTTATGCAAAAGCTTGCCTACTATATTAGACGTTTTCCTGTTAACTGAGATGATGGATTTTGTGTTGAGAAATCTATTGATTTTTGGGGCACCTGGGTGGCTCAGTCAGTTAAGTGTCCGACTCTTGATTTCAGCTCAGGGTCATGAGATCAAGCCCGGCGTTGGGCTCCATGCTGGGCATAGAGCCTGCTTAGGATTCTCTTCCTCCCTCTCCCTCTGCCCCCCCCCCACCTCTCTAAAAAGAAAAAAAAAAAAAGAAATCCATTTATTTTTATTATTTTAAAATCAGAAATGGGTGTTGAATTTGTTTTCAGCTTCCACAGCAATGGTCCGTTTTTTTCGCCTTAGAAAAAAATTAGTGTCATTAGTACTTTAAATTATTATACATGACAGTGTATCTCAACTTTGGTTGATTTTCTATCCTCGTTTATCAACAACTATAAACATCTAAAACATTCCTTATAGTTAGATCTTTCTGTACAGGTATGAACACATTTAGTGCCTCTTTGATATTTCTTATGTAACATATTTCAAAAACTTAGGAATATACTAAAGGAAGACTAATATGTTTTCCAAAGTGACTTTCAAAGAACAGACTCTCCATGAATTTATTTGCTTCTCCCATTCTTTGAACTGTTATGTTTAAGCTTGAAATTTTGACTTTCAAGAAGATCTGCTTCCTTACCATTGCATTTCAGTAGGTAGAGATACTCAGACACCAAGTAAAAATGTTTAAAGAAGTCCTTCCTCTTACATTTTCACCTCAACGTAGTGATGTTCCTATTTAGGACTCCAAGATAAAGTGGAAGATGAAAGACCATCAGTGGTATTGTTTGGCGGACTGTAGGTACTGACTGTGGTTAAATCCAGCTTATTCATCTCTCCAGGCCTCTAAGCATGTGAAGGTTGTTTGAGTCAAAGATATATCTTGTTCCAGGCATTTACCTTTTCATAATTCTCACAGATTGAAAATTTGGAATTTAGTAGCTGTAAGTTCAAAAATGAGCCACTTATGCAACCAAATGCCTAATAACATAGAGCAGTTTCCAGATCTTTCACCACCAGCCTCTCCCATTCACCAGCCCTCTCTCATTCTGCTGTAGAGGACAAGACTTTAACCTTATTCGCAGGTAAGGATTATTTTCATACTTAATGTAAACACTAGAGCATAATACAAAGTAACAATGCAGTATGCTCCACACAGGTGTTTCCTGTCTTTTTCTTTCAGTTTACTTTTTCTTTTTTTAAATTAAAAATTAAAAAAAAATTTTTAGTACATTTTTTATTGATCACTAGAAAAAAACTGAATAGCTTTTTCTGATGCATGTAAGTGCACAATTAAAAGCTAAAAAAAAAAAAAAAAATCCAGCGACACAAGTAATATAAAGCTATATCCTAATACATATAATTAGGAAATGTAAATGTTTGGGGCACCCGGCTGGCTCAGTCGGAAGAGCATGTGACTCTTGTTCTTGGGGTTGTGGGTTCAAACCCCACATTGGGTGTAGAGATTACTTAAAAGTAGAACCCTTTTTTTTTTTTTTCCAGTTTATTTTTTCTTCCTCACTGATTTTTCTCTATCTCCTTTGACCTCAAAGTTCTCTATCTGCTTCTCAAAAAACTTCCCTGGCAGCCTCTTCTATGTCTGTCTGTGTGGGAATTGGTCTGTACAGGTACCACACTGCGTAGAGCAATTGCTACATTGATCTTCGTTATGGGTATGAGTATATTGTGGTGCTTATGTTTTGTGAGCCCTGAAAGGCTTACATGATGTGTTCCACACAGAGTTTGGAGGAGTTTCCCCTTTCTCTTAAAAGTCCTTTCAGAGCAGGGGTGCCTGGCTCTTTTTTTTTTTTTTTTTAAAGATTTTATTTATTTAAGAGAGAGAGAGAGAGAAGCAGGCTTCCCACTGAGCAGGGAGCCTGATGCGGGGCTCGAGCCCAGGACCCCGGGATCATGACCTGGGCCGAAGGCAGATGCTTAACCGATTGAGCCACCCAGGCCCTCCACAGCTGACTCTTGATCTCAGCTCAGGTCTTGATCTCACCGTCAAGAGTTTGAGCCCTGCACTGGGCTCCAGTTGGGTGTGGAGCCTACTTTAAAAAAAAAAAAAAAAAAAGAATTTTCAAAGCAATTATTTCAGAGTGTATATGTGTGCTATTTTTACAAAAAATTTTGGAGGGAATCTGGGAGAAATCATGATTAGATTAGTAGAAGTAGAAGGTACTGAAATTACCTAACCCAGCGTTTGGCGTGTTAGACAATCCAGGCATAGAGTGGTTGAGTGACTTGCTTAATAACACACAGGAAAAAGAAACACATGGAGGAAAGATAAAGGAATAAAGGAAAAGCCTACATGAAGTGTACAGATCCAGATTAATGGCCAGGAATATAACTCAGATGTTATTTTCAATTCATGGCTATTTTGACCACAAGAGGAAAACTGGTCAGCCTTAATTGGAAGGTCAAGGAATCAGAGAAAATTTTGTCCTCAAAACATACCTCACTGTCCAGCTCATTGTAAAAATAAATAAATAAATAAAGGCCATCTATCATTATAGATGTTATTACTTGATTCCTCTTCCCAAGGCCTAACCGCTATGTCTTGGCTTCTCTCTCACCCATCATTTGACATTTCTGAGTATTGATTGCCCAATGTTCTGTGGACCTTTTCTGCTCCCTTTAGGCTGAATTAAGTCTTTTATTGTTATTTTTTTATTAATTCATTGGCAGAATGTTTTTTCCACATTTTTATAAGAGCTTTGGCTCTGAAAGAAGTATTTATTATACATGTAATTTAGCCCCAAAGGAAACCAGAAAAAAAGTAAACTGGAACAAGAAATTAATTTTCAATTTATAGGGATATTAACAGATGAAGTATGGTTAAAAAAAATTTCCTGAAGTAAAATAACCACACTACCATTCAATTCTTGCCATTAATGTGGTTTGTCATAATACCAAATTAAATCCATTTTTAAAAAATGTTCTTTGCTCTTTTAAACAAATATTTTTTCTAAATTTTAAGCAGAAGGAAAAAGTCTATTCAAGGTAATCAATATTAGAGTACTTACTATTTTTCGGGCACTGTGGTGGGCCCTGAAAAGAACACTAAAATGAATAAGTCCCTGCCCTTGCTAGCAGGGTGTGTGTCTTCTTTGTCTTTCAAAAAGTCTTTGCACAGAAAAAAGTTTGTGAGGGAAGCACATGAATTCTTATACTCTTGCCCCTTCATCACCAGCCGGTCATCTGAGTCATTTGACACCTCCCAAATCACAAAATGCCCGCCCTCATGGAATCTGTATTCTAGGGTGTGTGTGGGTGGGTGGGGGGACAGACAATCAGCAAGTAAGCAAAATTTGTGTTTTAGAGAAAAATAAAGCAGAGAGGGGGCTTAGGGAGTTCTTGGCATGGTGATGTTGTAATTTCAAATATAGTTGCCAGGGAGGGTCTTAGAAGGGGACCTGAAGTTAAGGAGCTGGGTGGAATGAAGGTCTTAGACAAGAAGATACATTTGTGGCAGAGCATTCCAAGCACAGGGAACATCAAGTGCCGAGGTCTTCAGCTGGGAGTGTGCCTGGCCTATTCAAAGATGACTAGTGTGTCTGGAACTGACCAACTAGGGAGAGAGCAGTAGGGGAAAATCTAGAACACTAAGAAGTGGAGAGACCTTGGGTTTTACTGAAGGATTTTGTTGAGCAGAGGAATAACATGATCTAATTTACAGTTTAGGTGGATCATGACCAAAGTTGATCATGGCCAGAAGCAGGAACACAAGCTACCACAATATCAGGAGGTGTTGACTGGAGAGAGAGACGGTTGTGGTTGCCAGCATGGTGAGAAATGGTTTAGTTCTGCATATATTTTGTTGGTGGAGCCATCAGGATTTGCTGAAGGACCAAAGGTGTGATGGGGGAGAAGGAAAGAGGCCAAGTTGCTGCCAGCTTTAGAAGCAGTCACACTCTCAGTATCACCTTTGCTAAAGGTGGGAACTTTTTAAATGTCTTGATTTTATGTTTTCAGCTCAATTTAACCAGCATCTCCAGGATCGTGGCCCTGGAAACAATACATTTAAAATGTTTCTAGGGGCCCCTGAGTGGCTCAGTTGGTTAAGCCTTCCACTCTGGATTTCTACCCAGGTCATGATCTCAGGGTGTGAGATCAGACCCGTGTTGGGCTCTGCACTCAGAGGGAGTAGGCTTGAGATTCTTTCTCCCTCTCCTTCTGCCCCTCCCCCTGCTCTCTCTCTCTCAAATCGATAAATCTTTTTTAAAAAATAAAATGTTTCTCTATGATTCTTCTGCAGCCAATTTGACTTGAGCTAATGAAACCTGCTGGCTCCTGAGATTAAGAATTCCTCATATCAGTGAAGTCATATGATACATGTCTTTCTCTGATTGACTTATTTCGCTCAGCATAATACCCTCCAGTTCCATCCACGTAGTTGCAAATGGCAAGATTTCATTCTTTTTTTTTTTTTTTTAATCTCAGGAAACAAACTGAGGGTTGCTGGAGTGGTGGAGTTTGGGAGGGATGGGGCGGCTGGGTGATAGACATTGGGGAGGGTATGTGCTATGGTGAGCGCTGTGAATTGTGCAAGACTGTTGAATCACAGATCTGTACCTCTGAAGCAAATAATACATTATTATGTTAAAAAAAAGAGAAGAAGATAGCAGGAGGGGAAGAATGAAGGGGGACTAATCGGAGGGGGAGACGAACCATGAGAGACTATGGACTCTGAAAAACAAACTGAGGGTTCTAGAGGGGAGGGGGGTGGGAGGATGGGTTAGCCTGGTGATGGGTATTAAAGAGGGCACGTTCTGCATGGAGCACTGGGTCTTATATGCAAACAATGAATCATGGAACACTTCATCTAAAACTAATGATGTAATGTATGGGGATTAACATAACATTAAAAAAAAAAAAACCTGCTGGCTCACAGCTCACGTGAGTTATATGAAAGAGGCTGCACCTTCAGGGTACAAATTAGGAGCACAGCACTGTGCAAAGTACGTGGGTAGGTGCTCCTGAATGGAGAGATGAATCCTAATCCCACTCTGATCCCTCTCGAGAACACAGGAACACTGTGAGACACCTGAAGTGGGTCTAGCCAACCATGGAAGACTTTCCGGAGGAGCCCGATTTTGATGGAGGCTTTCTCAGGCCTTTATCAGGAGAGAAGGGTAAGATGAATGGAAAGGAGGATGTGGTGTGACTGAGGGGGTGACAAAAGGCCCACGCCAGACCTCTGGTTGGCTGCCTCTCTCACTGGGACAAGTTTGGCTTTAGCAGTAGGGCCGGACCGCAGGCCCATCTCCACCAAGGCCACGCCCCCTCCAGGCAAGAACCCGCCCATTTTCGCGTCAGCCACAGCAGCCCGGTTTCCGGAAGGTCCTGATTTTAGAGCGGACCAAACCGGATGAAGGTCGCGCGCCCTCTTCCGCTCGTGTTCCGGTTTACTAATACCCGGCTTCTCAGCGCGGTGGGCACGCTTCGTTCCTTTGCGCAGGCGCGGTGTGCGGTCCACGCGCGCGGCTATGCCGGCCCGGCACGTCTCGCGGGTCCGGGCCTTGTATCGGCGCATCTTGCTGTTGCACCGGGCTCTGCCCACAGACCTCAAAGCCCTTGGCGACCAATACGTGAAGGACGAATTTAGGAGACATAAGACCGTTGGTTCTGACGAGGCCCAGCGTTTCTTGCAGGAATGGGAGGCAAGTGAATGCCACCTTTTCTTCGCCCCAGACCCTCAGAGGTGTCCCTGTTTGTCCCTGTGAGAGACAGCCTGTCCCTGCTGGTTTCCCCGGGCGCCACGCAGAATCCAACAGCGGCAGCCTGTTCCGTTTGAATTAAACAGCGCAAAGCTGTTCAAACCGTACTTCCCAGAGTTACATCCCGAGCCGGTCTGTTTCTCCCACCGGTTCCGGGCTGGAGCTGATCCCGTTACCTCGGCGTCTCCCATACAATTCATCCTTTTGCGCTCCTGCGCGTGCCAGGCGCCGGAGGGGTGAGGATGGGAGGTTACAAAATTGAGTAAATAACCTCAAGTAGCTTTTTGCCCCTCCAGTAATGCCTTGCATGTAGCAAGCGCCTGTTAATAAGTTAATGGCTTTCTCATTACCTAGTTTTCAGACTTAAAGATTGTTTCCATAATTACTGTTTTTTAAATTTCCGTGCTCTTTCTTGGGTCTTAATGGTCTCAGTTGACCGAGGCAGATATCGGATACGACCACAAGCGGTGGAGGAGAAAAATGCTGAGTTAAGTCAGGTGAAAATTGGGTTTCTCCGGAGTCTCAGGTTCCGTTACTTAGTTACATTGCTCTGTCTCGTTGCACTAAATCTCAGACACATGCATTAGGGATTAGCCCTTTGACTACCCACTCCCCCCCCCTTTTTTTTTGAGTGAGGGAAAAAGATATTTAGAGTATTTCGTGGGGTTGGGGGCCTAGCAGCATTGCTCTTAGTTATGATTTGCAAATATTAAGATATGAATGGAATTGGAAATTAGAGCGACATCTCAGGTATTTGAAAGCGTGAACCAGTGTCGGTAAAAGAACAGAGGTAAGCGATTATTGGAAAGCCTAAAAAATTAATGGCTAGACTTTTTTTTTAATTATAAAGTTTATGGTTAGGGTGAACACATCTTTTTTACTGAATCTTAGAATTCTTGATTGTAGCTTGCAAGAGGGTTATTTAAGACAATCTTGAAATTTAGAACTTTAAAATCGTGTGTTAGCGCCAAGTAGCCTCTATGGAGCCAGGGAAGTTGAATCTTAAGTGCAGATTGCTTTCTTTTAATATTTGGTAAGTTAGTTTTAGAGCTAGAAGAACTGGATTCAAATTCAGATTCTGGAATTTTTTAAATGTCGTATCACTTAATTTTTCCTAGTCTTATTTTATAATCTGTGAAATAATAACAGTATTTATGCACCTCTAAATTAGTGTATGTAAATTCATTTAAAAGCGCTTTGTAAATTGCTAATTGCAGTGAATCTGTAAGAAGTTAGAGTGTTTAAGTGACATCTTTTAAGCCAGGTCAGTTTGTGGCAGGACAAGGAGGGTCTCTAGCTCTGTTTGAGAAGAAATAAGGGCACCTTGAGAGTTCCTAAAGTGTAAGAACTTGGAAGCTTTAGCAAGAGTAGAAACTCAGAATAAATTGATAATACGCTGGAGGAGAGAGATGCATAAAAAAACAACCAGGTAAGTGTGTTGATTGACCGAGGAGGCTTGGTATCAGGAATTCAGCTTTTTTTTTTAATTAAATAATTTTAGACATACAGAAGAGTTACAGAGACAGTACTGAGTTCCCCCCATACATCCTACATCCAGCTTCCCCAAATGTTAACATGGTACATAACCATGGTGCAGTTACCAAAAATAAGAAATTGACATAAAAAAGAAATTAACATTGCTGTAGTGATGTTAACTACAAGCTTTATTCACATTTTGCCAGTATATCCACTAATGTTCTTATTCTGTTGCAGGATCCAATTCAGGATCCCACATTGCATTTAGTCATCCTGTCCCCTTAATTTTCTCTAGTCTATGACAGTTCTTTAATCTTATCTTTCATGTGTTTGACACTTTTTGAAAGTATTGGTAAATTATTTTGTAGACTATCAATTTGGATTTTTTGATTTTTTTTTTCTCATGATTAGATTGATGTGCATTAGTGGGAAGGATACAAGGGTGATGAGTTTTTCTCAACACGTATCAGAGGGCACATGATATCAATATGACTTACTACTCATGATGTTAACTGTGATCACTTGGTTAAGTTTCTCCACTGTAAAGTGACTATTTTCCTTTTTGAAATTAGTATATATTTTGAGGAGATACTCTGAAACTATGCAAATATTTTGTTTCTCAAATTTTGCCAACCAGTTTAGCATCATTGATGGATCTTGCTATTGTGTTCTCATGGTGATTTTCTATCCCCTCATTCCTTTTGAATTTATTTACTGGAAAGTTTCAATAGGTAAGCCTTGTCCCTTCTTCCCCATTATTGATCTAACATTTCCACTTATTTTTTGGAATGAAGAAAAGTGTATTCCGTGGGGCTAGGGCTCTGTAATTAATGAGTTAGCAGCTGGGTAAAGTTTAGTTTAAACCTAGTAATCTAACTATTTGGATAAAGTAACAATTCTCACAGTTGCAAGGCAGCTCAGTCTAAGCCTGGAGTTGGAAGTGGTGGTGTGGATTCTGCCAAGAGAGTAGTTTCTCTTTTTCAAGGATGCATGATAGAGAAGATTCTAATGACTTGGAGGGGAGAACATGTTGGCTAGGGCAGTGATACTGGAAAGTGATATCTTCAGTCTTCTGGGCTTTTCCCTGCTACGTGTTCTTCAACACGTCTAATTTATGATTGTGTTATACATGTTGCGACTAGTTATGGCCTGGATTTCTGTTGTTTTGGTTAATGATGATTACATATTTGGCACACATGAGTATTACTAGCTTGATGCTTATGTTTCTGTCAAGCTAATTGAGAGTAACACAGTTGTGGACTTCCTGTGCTTTGTGGACTTTGGGTTTTGATACTCTCTCACTTCTAAAATTACTTACGGACTAGAATGGATTCTGAATTTGTTTTACGTTACGGGGCAAACTTAGGTATAGGTCCCACTGGAGAAAAGAGAAGGGAAAGCTAAGGCTTCTTAGAGGCCCCAGCATTAGGAGGAAAGTTCTCTGTTCTTTTCATTTGTAATCATGGAAAACCATGGCAAATGATAGAGGGAATTCAGCTGGGGAAGTTTCTGTTCCATGACCACTTAGGGGAAGGTAGGAGAAAAGTATTTCATTTTATCTTAAGGATAAAAATATATATATGCTTATTTACAGAGTAAATACTGAATTTATATAGTACTTTACCATAAGAGAAAAAAATGTAGGTTCAGAAAGAGATGTTGGGAATATTTGAAGGAGAATGTTTGATATCTGGTTGGGTAAAATATTTATTGTAATCTTAAGTCTTTTAGGAGGCAACTGTTAGAAGTGGAATTGGGTCTGGGTAGATCAGGGGTCTTATTTATTATGGCATATTTAAACTTCTAACTGCTCAGTTTTGAAGAATAGCTGATTTAGGTAATACTTTCCATTTTTTTTTTCTTTGCCTGCCCAGTTGTGGAGAGAAGAACTTCTTGCCACTTATTTTCTGGGAAATTAGAATAAGCATTGAAGATTAAATAGCAAGTAAAACATGTTTGTGATAGAACCTGAGATGAAGGGTAAAAAACAGTGAGCTCTCAGGAGCCATTCTGAAGAGACTCCGTGCGTTTAATTTTTCCTTTTCTGCCCCATTTGTTTATGTCTCCTGCTTTCTTGCCTGGTTTCTTTTGCTTTTCTTAAGGAGCTGCTTTGCTCTGTGTCTGTTGGGGGATGTTTATAGTAGAACTTGTTTCTGGAAAAAGCCAAATGGCTTACACCTTCTGTAAGTAGTTATTGATCACTTATTATTGCCAGGCAAAGTTCTAGGCATTATGGGACACAAAAATGAATAATAATTGTATTTTACTTTCACGGTGCCCAAAATTTAGTAGCATATATTAGACAGTTATAATACAGTATGAATGTGTCTGTTAAATGCGATGGGAGCAGGTAGAGAATGGAGGAAGTTGAGGGCCACATACAATGTCTGAGCTGAGCCTTGAGCAAGTCAAAGTTACCATGTCATGAAAAAGACTTTCTAGGTAGCAGGAGTAACATGCAGAGGTATTGAAGTAAGAAACAGTATGACTTTTTCCAGGATCTTCAGTGATGTGTTTAAAATTTAGTGTCTTAAGTGAGAGATTAGGAAGAGATAAAGCTAGAGAGGTGGCAAGAGACAGGATATTCTGCTAAGGATTTTAGGTTTTTATTTGGAATCATTGAAAGATTTTAAGCAGTGGTGAAATGATTCAAATTATATTCTAGAAAGATCACTTTAGCAGCAATATAAAGGAATGATTGAAGAATGAGTCAAATTGAAGGTAGGGGGAACTGTTAGGAGAGATGTAGTAGAGATGTTATAGGTGTTGAGAGCACAGGGTATGGATGTGTTATCTTTTATAAGGTAGAATGGGACTTAACTCGAGGACCCACAGAGGATTAGTGAAAAGGGAGGAAATAGAATGGAAAACTCTCTGTTTTAAGAACATAATACCAGTAACCAGACTAGGTATTTAGAAGAAGCAGGTGAAGAATGAGTACAGTATAGTGTATTTTGTGGTAAGCATCCTGGTGGGACAGTCAAATGGAGATGTTCTGAGGTATATATTAGTCTCATACTTAGGAGAGAGATTGTGGCTGGAGGTAGAGAATTGAAATTCCTCATCTGTAGTTAGTTGCTGGTTCAAAGTTGTGGCTGAAAGTGCCCAGATTGGGTAAAATGTGGGGAAAGGTAATCAAAGATAGACCACTAACATTCAGGAGTTAAGAGAATGAAGGTAGTAGTATAGTGCTGGAATTGTTCTGTTCTATTCTTCTGTATCTGGTTGTTTCTGGCTACTTCTGCAAAGGAACATACTTTTGTCCGTCTTGTGTTTAATTCTTTAGATTTGTATGGCAGTCTAGGTATCATATATAACATTTGATGTTTTGTTGTATTTGTTGGAGAAGAGGAAGTGCTTCATATTTCATGTAACCATCCATTTGTAACTCACATGGGGTATCTTTGTCTTATTTAGGACTTTGAAGTCGATCATCAGATAAAACATGTATGATTAAGTTGCCTGTCACCTATATTTAAAGTTTCCTTAACTTAGGATAATTAGGCTTGGATGGGTATTTTGTAGTTTTTATAATTGTATGCCTTTCTTACCTAATTTGGGGACCTCATTTTGTTGCTTTTGAACATCCTGATTTGTAGTTTGTATTTTAGCTTGCAGAAGAAAAGGAATGAATTACCTCTCTGTTCCGTAGACGATCATAGATGTTGGGGATGCATCTACTAAGTCTGAGGGAGTCATTTGTGAACCTCTCAGTTGTACGTTTATTCAGCATGTTACTCAATGTAGTGTTTTTGTGATGGTTTATTGGATGGTGAGGGTTTACTGAATGGTGATGTATGTTTTCTACATTAAGCTTTACCTCTTAAAAATTTTTTAGCCATATTCTGGTCCTTATCTGGTGGTTGAAAAGGGGTGTAAAGGAGAGGATATGAAACTATCATTGGAACATAAAACATCTTTTTTTTTTTCCATTTCTGAAGCATTGGCTTTTTAGTAATACTTTTAAGATACTGTTTTTATTTAGGAATATTTAATTTTTATTGATGTCATGAGATGTGTTCTGACAGTGCTTGTGTTATAAAGGTATTTTAAAAATCCTAATTTGATCAATATTGTCTATATTGATGTTGTTACCAAGACATAGAGGTCTGTTTCTTTTATTTAAATGATTAAAATTTATTTGAATTTACAGATTTAAAATAATGGTGATAGTATAATAATATTAATATGCTAGTAGTTATCGTTCTAAAATAGATCTCTACACCCAGTGTAGGGCTTGAACTCAAAACCCTAAGATCAAGAGTTGCATGCTCTACTGACTGAGCCAGCCAGGAGCCCCTAAAAAAATAAAATAAGATAAAATAAAATAGATCTGTACATATTTATTTATACATAACACACAGTCTTAAAAATTTGAAATAAGGTTTTGTATAGAATTTAAGAAGATAAAGGATTGTATATGCATAGTTTTACTGGTTTTTACCTACTTTTTTTGAAATATATTTTACAGTTGCTTAATAAGAATACATGTCTGAAATTTTACATAGAGAGTATTAGAATTGAAAGGGAGCTTCAGATCGCTATAGTATACTCTTATTTTTTTTAGTTAATATACTTAAACTTTAAAAAAAGTCAACGTAATGTTATGTGATTAAAAAATTAGTGTGGGAGGGCTTATAATAAAGAGCAATATTTTCTATTCCTTATTTATCTCTTTTTAAGGGGACTTTTCATTTTATTTTGATGTCTTTTATGTTTCAAATATCTTGTGAATTTTGGTTATCTGTCCTTATTTACAAGGAAAGCAGTAAGAAACAGAACTCTGCCTACAGCTAGGCTTGTTGATTGGAAAATTACTTTTAGGCTTACAGAGTTTCCGTTATCTGCCTTAGATTTGCTTCTCACTCCTGATTTCCTTACCTACATGGTATTTGTGTTCATTTGGCTCTGGCAGTTTGGCTTGATCTTCAGCTATGTTCTCTCTCTTCTGTTCTAAGCTGTGGATCCCTATATCTGCACTGTTTTATGAGTTCACTCCTCTACCTGCTTTTGGTCTTGAGAAATTCGCTGAAATCTCTTGGCTGCTAATGGCTCTATTCTTGTTTTCGGTCATTATGGATGACTTCTTTTAAAAATCCTTTACTGTCAGTTCAAAGGGGTTTTGGGAGGGGAGGAAATAAGAAATATGCTGCTATGATTTCTCCAGTCTGTCATCTTAAACTGAAACCCCAGTTCTATCATTTTAAAGAGAAAGTAACTGGGACTTACTGAAGTAAAATGACTTGTTTGGTATCACACAGCTAGATAGGACAAAAATCTTGTGTTCTTACCTCATGAAATTAATGTTTCCAAAAAACTATTAAACTTTTGCAGCATAAAATGGTTATCAGTATTTTTCTTTTGAATTATGCTTGTTTGCTTACTACAGTTTGTGTATTTGCTTCTCCATTTTTTGTATTTTTCCTAAGGGAAACAGAAGCTTCTCTTAATCATGTTTTTATCCTCTACACCTCTAGCATAATAAACAAATGTTTAATTATCGTTTAAAGAATAATTTATTTTAAGTTTATTAGCCCAAGATGCTAATTGCCAAAATTTTTTCAGTAATGAAATGAGAATGGAAGTTGTTGTGATGTAACTGTTAAACTCTAGTTAGTCAAGCACATATGTTTTCTGTGTAATTTTTTGGAAGGTTTATTTAGGCCTCAGTGGTCTCAGTTGGAAAAATAATATTTTATCCTTGAAGATAGGAAGGAACTGTTAAGTTCTTTCACCTCTAAGATACGGTTATATTAACTATATCAAATGGCTTAACCTATTTTACACTTTTCATTGGTAACACTGATTTTTCTCTTTCATCTTTTCTGTTAGTTTTAGGGTAATATGTTTTTATAGTAATAGAATGGGTAAAAAAATATATTTTGTTTTTGTAATACCATTACAATTAACATAAAATTAATAACTCCTGAATTTTAAAAAGTTAAAAAAACAAATGGAATATATTTTGAATTAATGTGATATATGCTTAATAGAATTAATATAAAAGGTTTATTAGCTTGGATTGGGAAAACACAGCTTTTAAAAAGAATGGGCAAAAGGGACTCTAGTAAAAGATCATTCTATGATTTATTTACAAGGATATTCATTGTGCTGCATGTATATGGTAATAATGACAAATCAAAAACAGCATAGATATCCAATGAGGGCAGAAGAATGAAATGATAGCATAGCCATATGATGGGTGGGTTAGTATGCAGCTAGAAATAGTGTTTCAGAAGAATTAATCACTGGGAGAACTGTTCATGTTATAATTAAATGTAAACAGTGTTTATCTTTGGGTGATATGGCAAAGGATGATTGTAATTTTCTTCCTTGAACCACCTATTTTCCAGATTCTCTGCAAAGATCAGGGCTACTTTAGTAATTATAAGAAAAGCCAGTAAATGTTATTTTTAAAAATTCAGTTGGATATACTCAATATTTTTGTTACCAGTCTCATGTCCTAAAGCACTTGAGGCAAACACATTAAAAGAGTCAAATACCAGCACCTTATAAATACATTTCCTAATTTTGCCCTTTCAATTTTGTAAGTTAGGGGCACCCGGGTGGCTCAGCATCACATCGGGCTCCCTGCTCAGTGGGGAGCCAGCTTCTCACTCTCTCTCTGACCCTCCTCGCCCACTTGTGCGCTCTTTCTCTCTGTCTCAAATAAATAAATAAAATCTTTAGAAAAAATAAATTTTGTAAGTTAAACTTAGACTTCTTCATGTTTAATAAATAATGTCAGCTATATATTTTATGATTCTTGCTGAGTTTTGTAAATGAAATGAAAAAAATCTAAACATGTATTCAACATCGTAAATGGCCACTGAAATGAGACAGAAGAAATAAAAGGTACCCAGATTGGAAAGAAAGAAATAAAACTGTTTATTCACAATGTGATTATGTAGAAAATTGGATGGAATCTACAAAAAAAATCTAAAATTAGTATTAGGGTTGTATGATACATTATCATTATACAAAAATTAACTGTTTTTATCTACTAGCAATGCAAACTTGGAAATTAAAATTTAAAAATACGACTTACCATCAAAAATTATTAAATACTCAGGGATGATGCAAACAAAGGATGTACAAACCTGTACACTAAAGACTATGAAGCTTTGCTGAAAAAAATGTGTAGACTCAAAATACAACTTTATCTAGTGATTCTCTTTTACCTAACCACTGGAAGACATATTGAATCTTTAGTGCTCTAAACCGAGATCAGAAAAGAATCATCAGGGCCATTTTCTGGTATAGTAGTAAGTTTATTTATTTTTAAAAGATTTTATTTATTTGAGAGTGCGCATGTGCACATAAGCAGGGAGAAGGGCAGAGGGAAAGGGAGAAGCAGGCTTCCCACTGAGCAGGGAGCCCGATGTAGGCTGGATCCCAGGACCCTGAGATCATGACCTGAGCCAAAGGCAGCCGCTTAACCGACTGAGCCACCCAGGCGCCCCGTATTAAGTTTTTTTTAAACAACATGAAGAATCTTCTCTTGCTTAATTTCCTAGAGATTGTATTTAGTCATTGATTCTCCAGTAACTTAATTTGATCAAATTAAATTGCTACTTAATAACTTAAAAAATATAGTATTTTAATTTTTCACATTTTCTTTTTCTAAGCATTGTAGAAGTTGTGTCAGGCTGACAGGTGGGACTGGGAGGGAGATTGGTTAACTATCTGTTTGTCTTCTGGTAGGTTAGTCAGAGAGAATGGAAGACCTGTAAACAGGCTGACTTGGTGGCTTGGAAGCCAGTAGGTTAGAAAGGAGATTCCAGGTGGGTATGTGCCACTAAACATTGTGATTATAATTCCTGGTAATTGGCCTTGTAGGTCTGGAATTAGACTTTATATACCAATATACCCGGAGGTGGTCAGGTGTTGGCATCAGACTCACGTTAACTAAATTTATAAATATTGAATTATAAACCAGAATGATGATTGAAGTATAAACTAGAATATTCATTTCTGTCAGTGGGGGAATGGGGACTGGTGAAGGGGGCTCTTCTTTTCCAGGAATCAGAATATTTATATCTAGATCCAGGGAACTCTTTTTCAGATGTGTCTCACAATTCAGAATTTTTTAGATTTTTAGAAAGATAAAAAGGAATATGATTGAATTTTAAGAAATACCACCATAGAATCTGGGGTGACACCCTGTAATTGAATACCTTAATATTTCCACAGTAAAATATTTGACTTTTAATATTAAGTGGAGTAAATAAAGGGTTTATGTCCATTTAGATCAGGATTTGCTGCCAATAAGTTCTGAAAAAGCTTTTGTTTGTCAAAACTTTTTTGACTTCAGAACTGTAAATAAGGGATTGTGGACTTCTATTAAGCTTTCTCAGAAACTGAATTAGTGTTTAGAAGGTTGCTGAGTAACATGGAATTAAAATAATGGGAAGTGGGTAGGCATGAGAGATTTTTCATTAGGCTTCACTGTATCTACAGCAGAAAACATCCTGGGTTTTACTGCTTCACTGCTTTTTTTTTTTTTTTCCCCCGGACAGTGCTGAACACATATTAGCAAGTTGGCCCCCTCGTAATAGTTTATTATTTTATTATTTTCATTGTAAGCACTTTCTGTCAAAGCATTATTGCCATTAATGTGTTAATAGATTAAGCTACCAAATTTCTCATCTGGGCCTGAGAGAATTCAGATACTTCCCATGGTGTGTGGATTTAATTAGCTTAATTCCCAAGGGAGGATCATATTTATCTTATTTACAAGTTTTTGCTCTTCTCAGCTCCTAAATCACTACAACTCAGAAGCATTTCCAAAATAAACACATTTTGACTTCTCTGCTCTCAAACACTAAAATATTTATGCTTTATTTGAATAGATTTTAAATACATACGGTTTATTTTCCTTCGAAAAGATATCGTTATTATAAATAAAAATTGTAGAATGTTGCTTATTTTATGTTTAGGCAAAGGTTTCTGGACTTTGATGCAGTGAGTCTTTGCTGAAGGTGAAGAGGTCTACAGTTTGTTTAAAGATTATTCCATTGAATAAAAAAATGCATACATTTCTCATAGAAGATTTCCCCCTTCCAGACTAAGAACGGCAGTAGGGTGGCATGGCAAATACACATACACACGTATCCCAAACCAGCTACAACGACATCGGCATGTAGCATCAGTGGGTATAGCCTCACAGCACACATTCTAAACCATGACTCCTTCAAAAGGCCTCTTATTCAACTGCCTCACACTTCCCAGCATGGGCCTCGATGGTTTGTGCATGTTACTTTTTCATGATAACTCCGGATTTCTAGCCAATAACCCTAGTTAACACCACTTGTAAAAAATGCCATGAACATCTCTAGATGCCTTTACAAGGCCAAGAGCAAGATGCACAGAATGAGAAAAACTTCTTATTTTAAGATATTTGGAAATATGTATAACTTTGATATAATTTTGAGTGCTCTAACACCCTTGGCTACTTCATTCATGTAAATCACTTAGTATTTCTAGGATGTTTTTAGAAACTGCAGTATGATCATATTCTAACTTCGTAATTAAATCTAATGAGGGCAGAGATACCTCAAAAACTGTTATAACCATGTTTTCCTCACTCTGGAATTCATGTGGAGATAGATACTCAGTTTTCTCTATCTTCCTCTCTTCCTCAAACACCTCCCTCTCCTCCTTTCCTATCTGTCATCCTCTTCACTTTCTTCTTTTTTTTTCTTTTTCAGGCAACAAGCTCTCTCCTTTGTACCATCCAATTTTCCCAAGCTGGCTAATTTTTTTTTTTTTTTCTATTTCTTTGTTAGCCTCACTACCTTATTGCAAGGCTGCTTTTTTTGCTGTCATATTACTCCACATATGTTTGGTCTTCAGTGGATATGCCAGGGTTTTTGGATTCGATCTCAGTGTGGAAATCTGAACAGAATGGGAAGAAATTAGCCAGTAATGACCATTTGGGGGCATTAGGATCTTTCCATCTTCCCTTAGTTGGTCCAAAATGGTCCATTTTTGGACCATCAAATTTGGATTTCCTTTTCCCAGATACTGTCTTCTACATCTCAGAGCATTTGGAACACTGCAGAGGAAAAACAAAACAAAAACTGCAATGCTGATTGGGATCTCTGGATTTTTCTTCTTTTGTACTTCTGGCTTACCTGCATGGAGAAGGCAAAACAGACTCTTTGCTCTTTGGTTTCATGGGTCACTGTTAGCCATATTGACTATTGTTTGCTAATCTCTGCATATAATTTTAAAGAAGAATTTGGTAGTTTAATGATTATTGTTAGGATAGTTACAAAAGTATATATTTAAGAACTATTTAAGATCTACATTTCTATGCCATTTTCAGCTGTTGTATTTAATTTGTTTCACCTAGATTTGACAAGCTTTTGGGACAAAGATTGTAATAATAGAAGTTTCTGGAGCTTGATACTTTTGTAACTACTTTTATACTATATTTCTGAAAAGTTGTTTATAAATTGATTTCTTTTGAAATTTAACTATATTTTAAGTATACTGGCAAACTTACTATTAAAGGGAATTCTTTTGAGAATCCTTTTGTGAAGCGAATAATCAGCCCATAATTTGTTTCTTTGTGTAAACCTGCATTTGCATACATCAAATTTGTTTTAAATAGGGTGTGTCTACAAATGTCGATGGCGTGTGTCTAAAAAGAATAAAATCTAATTTCTGTTTGATGTGAAGAACAAATTTAGATTTGGCACTTTTGATGAGTGAGACATACCAGATCATTTTAGTTCTATTCTTTTCAACTAAATGCTATCAAAATGTGCTTCACACCCTAAATTAAGGAGATGGCAAGTGTTCATATATTAAGGTTGAACTACAGTATATTTTAAACTATATTTTCTTAAATAGTAGCAGGACTAGTGTGAAATTATCCAAAGTTTAAAAAGTTGTTTAGTAGTTTTTTCTTTCTTAAAAGCAAACTGGATCCCAAATCCTAATGATTTGTTTTTCTTTTTATTTTATCTTTGTAATTACAGAAGTGTATGTTGCTTTTAACTATAACACGTTTGTTAGCTTTCTACTTTAGTTTGATTCCCAGCAGCTTATTGCTTTGCTTAATACTTGGAAGATACTAATGATAATTCATCCTCCTTTTATGGATACTGAAATGCTTTTAACCAGAATTAACCATAAACAGCTATTTAGTCCATAATATAGCATAAACAATATGAAAACAGAATGTAACTGCTATTGTGTAATATTCTAACTGTACTGTGGTTAAATAGACTTTTTCTGCAGGACTGTTTAGGAGCCTAACTACTATCTGTTACACTGTTTCTCTGGGAAAGGATATACAAATTAAAGCTGAGAGCATTGGGAACTTGGCCCCATCTTTCAGATCCTCTGCACAGCCTACTGGAAAGTCCATGAAAGGAGAACCCTCTCATGATTGAACATGGGTACTGTTGGACACCATGGAAAGTAAAGCCTTTCCTTGATAACTGAGGAGGGAGTCAGTGGGTTAGGGAACCTTTGGAAATGTCTTGGGATTTAGGAGAAACACCTCTTCTAACATAAATAGGGCTAGCCATTTGTTTTTCCATGGTTTTTACAAATTGAGGGTGTTGACGGGTTATCCAGAGGACATTAATAAGGTCAAAAACTGGAAAGGAAGCAAAGAATCAAGAGAGAGTTTTCATCACATCCAAGGTAGGACATGGAGAAATTGTTCCAAATGTGTGGGCCTTGAATTTTGTGAAGATGTTGGTCACACTGTACCAGGGAGGACTAAACAGAAGCCGCCCACCTGAGTTGATTTCATTCAGTGTCCACTCATTCATTCAGTGCCTACTGTTTTTCATGGAATTCAGAGGTTAATACATGGTCAGTATCTTTAAGGAGTTTATTAAGTTTGCTACAAATCTGTATAAGATAGTATGAGACTCATTGTACCTTAAAGAATAGCAGTTGAGGGGCATCTGGGTGGCTCAGCTGGTTAAGTGTCTGCCTTCGGCTCAGGTCATGATCCCAGGATTCTGGGATCGAGCCCCGCATCGGGCTCCTTGCTTGGCAGGGGAGTCTGCTTCTCCCTGTCCCTCTGCTCCTGTGTGCTCACTTTCTCTCAAATACATAAAATCTTAAAAAAAAAATAGCAGTTGAGAATGTTGGTCTTTTGTCAGTAGAGCAAACAATGGGCAGTATGAGTCCAGTGGGAGGAAAACAACTTTTTTGCCAATTGAATTCATGGTTAGGCAGTTTTCTCCTCAGTGTATCTACCTTGTCACTTGTTCCTTCATATAGATCCATTCTGTTGGATTTTGAAGATTTTTTATCTTTGAGTTTATTTAATTATTTATTTTTTAAAAGATTTTATTTATCTGACAGAGAGAGAGAGAGAGAGCGTCCGCGCACACGTAGGCAGAATGGTAGGCAGAGGGAGAGGGAGGGGCAGGCTCCCTGCTGAGCAGAGAGCCCGATGTAGGGCTTGATCCCAGGACCTTGGGATCATGACCTGAACTGAAAGAAGCCACTTAACCAACTGAGCCACCCAGGCACCCCTCTTTGAGTTTGTTTTAAAAATGCGGTTTTTAAGCCCCTTATGGGAGATTGCATTCTAATCTATTGTCGGTAACACTTTAATGATTATCTCACATTGGCTAACATCCAGTCACTTACCCTGTGACCTTGGGTAATTTAACCACTCCAAGCTTGTTTCTTCAACAGTAAAATGGGAGTACCAGCAGTAGTTACCCCTTAAGGTTAAAGAGTCAGTAAGGTAATATATTCATAACAGTTGCCTTGTATCATAGTACTCAATAAATGCTAGCTATTTTACCTCTAGTGTGGGGGAAGAAGGAGATTAAAAGGAAGGAGGCAAGATTTCCAGGGAAGAGCTTTGAGGGTGTTGAAAACAAATTTTGTGATTTCATTATTTTTAATTCTTCTCTCTTATCTTCTATATCCAGTTAGTTGCTAAATCCTGTTGATTCTGTTTCCTTTTACCATATCAGAATCCTGACTTATTGTCTCCATTCTCATTACCTCTATCTGTAGTAATTTCATAAATAATCTTGCCTTTAGTCTCTTGTCAATTTATAGAACACAACTTTGACCATATTATTGCCTCTGTCAAAAATCATCACTGTTTTCCCATTGACCTCTCTTTAACCTAGAGTTTAAAACTTTGCAAAATCTGGCTCAAATATATTTTTCCTATTGTTCATCTCAATATTCTCTGCCATGTATCCTACGTTCCAGTTCTATTTGAGGGCTGTTCTCTGGCTGTGGCCGTAAGTTGTTTTGGCTTTCACTATTCATTTGACCTAAATATTTTCCTTTTTCTGTATGGCCAGATCTTAAAATGTCTTTACAACAGCTCCAGTACTTTCCTATCAACTCTTTCTTAACTAATTCTTCAGTAAAAAACAAAATCCTATCTTCTAATTTCCTAAAACAGTATTTTTTTGGTATTTTTGTTTTGGTACTTAATGCTTTCAACATTGTGTTATAGTTATTTGTGTACATCCTTTTGGCACTAATAGATGATAAGTTCCTTGAGGACAAAAATTATGTTTTACCTACCTTTGTGTACTTTAAAGCTCTTAGGACAGTATTTTGCTTATAATAAATGCTCAGTAAATCTTATTTTTTTCCCCCAAAAGAAAAAATGTGTGATTATATTTCAGATGAAGACCAAACATACTAATGTCCATAGTTAGATTAAAAAGTAAACCAGTCATTTGAATGTGTGAATTGTAGTCTTTATAAAGATTAATAGTTTAAGCAAAGGCTTTTACTCTGAGAATTCTTAAATTGCATTTTATAAATAAGAATTCAGTGTGCTATTTCATAGGGTACTAGGCTTATTCCAAGCACTTTAATTCATGTTTTTATCTAGATACATTGATAAGTCAGTAGGCCTATGAATGTATGAATAGCTGGTTCAGTTTTTATTTTTTATTTATTTTTTGCTATGTAGCTGTTAATAAACTTTTGGTCTTTACAAAATTTACATTCAACATCTGTGGTTCCTAATTACTCAGGACAAGTTAAAGTAGTTTTATATTCCTGTTTCCTTTTCCATTGAATATAGTCTTTTAAGTGCCTAAAGTGGGGAAGAGATAAGGAAAGAATATTTAAGGAATTTAAGATCATGAACTGGGAGAGACCTAGGATAGCCATGATTGCCAAGAGTCTTGGAAACAAAAAAGAGGTTGAATGTCTGTCATGTAGTTTCCTTAAGCTGCAATGAACACCATCTTAGGAAGAAGACAGGAGCTAAGAGTTCCTGTGCATGATCATTTTCACTAAATTCTTCTAAGAATATGGATCTAGCTTATAACTGGATTCTACTATTGGGAAATAAATACTCTAATGAGATACTGGCATTTTTTTGTGTAAGTGTAATTTCAAAAATTTCCACATGATGGCAGAAGATCCTTCTATCTGGAAAGGCTAGCACATGAAATTCAGAAAAGTTGATTACAATTTTATCTGAAATATTTATCTTTTCATATTGCAGCTAGTAATTTTCGTGTTTGCATTGTCTGATATAGATATGTTATTGTTATTTTAAGTATTTTAAATGGTTTCACTAATTTTAAAATGGAATTTTTTTCCTATTGTATACAGTTTAAATACATTTTTAAAGGTTTAATGGATTTCCCTTGAATAGTGTTTAAAATAATTGTTTTGGTGTCTTTTTTTTTTTTTTGATTAGTTAGTTTAGGGGAAATTTAGTACAGTTATTTACTATTTATAAATGTATGAAACTTGATATATAGAGTTGTATTTATTTTCGAAATTGAGAAATTGCTGCAACATGCATTCTTTTATGTTAACTTGCTTAAAATTTTGAATGGCTGTCTCATGCTTCCTGCTCTCTTTACTGTTTTCTTTATCATTGTCAGGTCTTCTCTGAAATCACCCTTGTCTTAATTTAAGAAATTTATTCATTCTGTAAATATTTATTAAATGCTTGCTATGTTTCATATACCACCATAGACAGATGATAATTCATAGTGGTAAAAATTTCAGATACAATCTGTTTTCTAGAGTTTACAGTCTTGCAAGGCAGATAGCTTCCCAAATACATTGTTGTGTTTGAGTTAATGTTTGTGATTCTCACTAAAACAGTATACTTTTAATAAAATTTTAAACACCATGCAAGTTTTACATAGGTATAGCAGATTAACTATAAAATTATGAATTACTCAAATGATTTGAAAAAGATCAAAATAAAGATTTGGAAAATTTGTGGAAACTTAAATAGGCCAATTGTTTTGTTTGTTTTGAACACTAGATGATTATCTAGTTAAAAAGGGAGTAACATGACTGTTTTTACTTGTAGCTAGTAACATTCTGGCCTTTTTCAGTGTGCAAGTGTTTTATCTTATATATTATCTGTATAATTTGTCAAAACTGGGATAATTGGGAGGAAAGCACTAACATAAAGTTGTACAACATATATAAAATGTATATTTATTAACTTATATATTTGGCTTTTATTGATAGACCTATAAAATAGCTCTTTATGGGGATACCTGGGTAGCTTAGTTGGTTAAGCATCTGCCTTCGGCTCAGGTCATGATCCCAGTGTCCTGGAATCGAGTCCTGTATCAAGCTCCCTGCTCAGTGGGGAACCTGCTTCTCCCTCTCCCTCTGCCTGCCACTCCCCCTACTTGTGCTCTTGCTTTCTCTTTGAGAAATAAATAAGATCTTTAAAAATAATAGCTCTTTGTGAAAACTTTCCAAAAATAAGTTGTCAAAATATAAAAATTATATGTATATTTACTTTAAGGCAAAACCCCCCCTCTATCTGAACAATACAAAAAGAACATAAGTAGCATAATAACTCTTGGGATATATTAATATTAGTCCTTTTTAGCTGTTTCTATAATACTGTGTCCCTTTTTTGTGAAGAATATAGTTTTGGCAATATGGTTTTGCTATTGAAAGTTTTCCCTTAAAATTGCTTGCTGTTATCCTTTTCAAAGTTATATTTTATGATTAACAGATTTCAATTGTTGACTTCTTTAATTGAGAAAACCACCTTTTTATAGGTGCTAAGATATCAAAGGAGTTAAAGGTAAATTCTGCTCAATGGAGGATATTTTCAGATCAACATTTTTTGGCATTTAAATGTATCAATATTTAAGCCCAAATATTTTAACAGGTACTATTTTTTAGTCTCCATTTAGAATAGTTTTCTTTGACAAATATTTTTATAAGACAGAACTTGTCAGATAAGTTGTCTTTGTGATTATTTTGAATGTTTTGCCAAATTCAGATGTTCCAAAATCATAGGGCTTTTCAATTTTTATTTATTTTAGTATGAATATAAATGCATCCAATTATAAATAGCTCCTTCAAAAGATTGCTGTCAGAAATTGTGATAGATATGTAATGATAGAATTTCAGAATTAATCTTGTATACCATTTGTGCTCTTAAAATTTGATTTGTTTCTTATTTTAGTAGCAGCAAATTTCAGTCTTCCCGCTTACAAGTTTTGTTTTTTAAAAATGCCATTTGTTGGAATTAAAAGCTTAAGCTTTTTGCCTCTTTGTCTCATATGTTAAGAATCCTACTGATTTGAACAAAGTGCAACCAAAATTTAAAGACGTGTTTACAAAAAAGTTCAATATTATTGTAGAATACTTAGGTTGATTTACAAATTAGTTTTTTTAAAGCTCCAATATTTTTTATTTTTTTTTTATTTTTTTTTTTAAAGATTTTATTTATTTATTTGAGAGAGAGAGAATGAGAGAGAACACATGAGAGGGAGGAGGGTCAGAGGCAGAAGCAGGCTCCCTGCCGAGCAGGGAGCCCGATGCGGGACTCGATCCAGGGACTCCAGGATCATGACCTGAGCCGAAGGCAGTCGCTTAACCAACTGAGCCACCCAGGCGCCCGCTCCAATGTTTTTTAAATCTGTAGATGATAGGCAGCATAAAGAGAAAGTTCATACTGCCATGCTGAAGTGTTGCATTCACTGTCAGTTTTGTTACAAAATTCTGTGGATTACTCTTAATGTGTAAACTATAGATTTTTAAAAAGTGTCAATTTTGACAACAGATTCTGTTTTGATTAGAATATCACAGTTTGGGCACAGTTATAAATTATGTACACACCACAACTGATTCCAAGTACATTCCTTCTCTGAGGGTCTCTAAATTTAATAATAACTGTTTCTTTGGCATTCCACCAAGATATATTCATATTATCACTGTAAAAATGATGTTGAACTTTTTTTTTTGCAGAATTTGCAGTAGCACTGACAATAATGTCAGATATTTCACCTTTAAGAGAGTGAATTTCCATTTACTCTGGACTGGAAAGTTAAGAATCTGGAGCCACTGTGTGTGAGTGCCCTTGCTTATCAGTCAGGCCTTGCATGTTGTCTTCAAAAAGAACATGTTACTTACACTGCATCAGGAAAAGGTCAGGAAAGAGACGTGGGTTATTAGTAGTCCTCTTCTAGATTTAATGGCATCTTAAATTGAAAGCTTGTCTTTGTTGCATCTCTTATGCTACTAGACTAGACTGGCAGAAGTTGGAAGTACAAAATGAAGGTATGCCAATACCAGCCCAGCTATCTTAATGCAACTGTTGATATTTTGGTAAAAATTGAAAAAATTCAGGACAAATTTTAAACTGGATGAAATGTAAAAACAATGGTAATAAACCAGGGTGATCCTCTACCAATCAGAATGTGTGGTTGTTATATTTTTAGCCACTTAAAGTTTATCAGGCAATAGTTTTGATAGGGAAGTGGTTTACTATAGTTTTGGGAATAAAGTACTGAATTTAGTCAGGATTTTTAAATTCTTAACTCTGTCCACTGATTTGCTTTATCACCTTTGTCATGTTTCATAGTTTAATTTCTCCATCTTCCAAATAAAAAGAATATTTTCTTCAGATCCATTTTGTTAGAAAGTATTACATGAACAAATTAGACCTGGCAAGACATTTGGGTCTTAAGAAATAAATCTAAACCTAAAAGAATTACTGGTCACATAAGATGAAAAGTTAGGGCTGCCAGCAATAGCACTCCTAAGAGTATTACCAATGAAAATGTTCCACTAAGCTTGAGGGCTTAAATCCAGACCTTGCTGGAGGGGGCATAGCTATAACTCACTGGATGACAGAGAAGTTGCTGTGGTGCCATGCTGGCAGAATGTGCTAGAAATCTGCCATTTGGAGCTTGCCAGAAATTAGCACCCAAGCTGTGTACAGGGAAGTGTCTCACTAGAGAGGGGAGCTGTTGGCCGCTGGTTGTTTGGCCACTGGGCACTGCGTGAGCTGAGTGTTCTAGAGGAGCTCTGCTGGAGCAAACCTGAGGAAGCAAAGCCATTTACTCCTGCAGAGTCGCTCCTGTGCCCTCTCCTGACGAAGCTTAACATTGTGCCAGCTGGCGAAAGAAAATACTTAAAGGGCCCAGGTCTGTTTCACAGAGCAGTCTTTGGGTGAATTTGGAGCTGTAAATTAATAATTGGCACAAAACCAAACAGCTTCCTCATTTTGCTCTGCTCTGGTAAATTACAGTTGCTATTCATCATGAAATTTGTCATCACTTCTTCCAGGTTTTTTTTTTTTTTTTTAATTTTGGTCCTAGTTCTAGCTTTTGAATGTACTCAATTCTGCATCAATAGATCTTTCTTTTAAATTTAAAGTTGTCCATACTATATTTTTAAGCGGAAACAAATTTAATTATATATAATTTAAAAAACAGGCATTTTGATTTAATTACCAATTAATAGGTATCACTGTAAGTCATGCTGTCTTGCATATTCTCATATGCATGACACTGGTGCCTAGAAGAACATCACTTGAGCTGAAACAGTCCGTGGACACTAACTAGATTGGTTGTGTGCCTGTGTGTAGTACCAAAGTAATGCTTGCACTTTCCTCTGTTAGTACAGCACAACAAGATCTTACACGATACAGTTGTTAAAGTAAAATGTTTCCTATCAAAACAAGAAGGTTGTGTTTACAGGGAAAATATTTTATGCAGCTCAAGTCTGTTTGAAAGGAATTGCCAAACTGTATTCCAGAGTGACTGTACCATTTTACATACCTACTTGTAATATATAATTGACCAGTTTCTCTACATCCTTTCCAGCACTTATTGTCACTATTTTTTTTTTAATTTTTAGCCATTTTGATAGTTGTGTAGTGGTATCTCATTATGTTTTAATTTGCACTTTCCCAATGACTGATGATGGTGAACATCTTTGCATGTGCTTATTTCTCATCTGTATGTTGTCTTCAAAATGTCTGTTCATGCCTTTTGCCCATTTTCTATTTGGATTTTTTTTTCTATTGAGTTTTGGGAGTTCTTTATATGTATTCTAGATTTTAGGCTTTTGTCAGATATGTGGTTTGCACACATTTCTTCTAGACTGTAATTTGTTTTTCATTCTTTTATAACAGTCTTTTTCAGAGCAAAGGTTTTAAATTTTGATGAAGTCCAGTTTATCATTTTTTCCTTTTATGGATCATATTTTTGGTGTCAAGTCAGATGATTCCTATGTCCTGAAGATTTGCTCCTATATTTCCCCCCCCCCGGAAGTTTTATAGTTTTACATTTAACATTTAAGCCAGTGAGCCATTTTGAATTACTGTATGCAAGCAGTGTAAGGTTTAGTTCAAGGTTCATTTCTTTAAGCCTATGGATGTCCAGTTGCTTCAGCACCATTTGTTGAAAAGACTATTTCTCTTCCATTGAATTGCTTTTGCACCTTGTTAAAAAAAAAAAAAAAATCAGTTAGGCATGTTTGTATGTGTTTCTCAGTTCTCCAGTCTGTTCCATTGATCTGTGTGGCTATCCCTCCACCACACTGTCTTGTTTGCTGTAACTATGTAGTAAGTCCTAACATCAAGAAGAGTGATTCCTTACACTTTATTCTTCTTTTCCAAAATGGTTTTGACTATTCTAAGACCTTTTTTTCCCTCCATATACATTTGAGGATAAGCTTGTCTATGCCTACAAAAGCATTTATGGGATTTTGATAAGAATTGTGTTAAACTTGGGGGAGAATTGATATCTTGACTATGCTGAACTGCTTCAGTCTTTAAATGAAATAAAATTAAGAATTCACGTTCTCAGTAATCATATTTCAAGCGTTCAGTAGTCATGTTGTTTAGTAGCTCTGCTCTTAGACAACATAGCTCTAGACTCCTGTACATGCTGGTCCCTTTTTCTGGAACATCTTCCTCCTATTTAGTTTGACCAATTCCTATACTTTGAGAGTTAGTCTAGATGGCACCTTGTTTCAAGCATCTTCTTTGCTTCATGTCTCATTTCTCAGCCCAAGTGCTCCCATTGAACTCTATATTCATTTCTATTTGTGGCAGTTATTCTTTTGCTGCTTTTTATGATTCCATTGTGTGCTAATTACCTTTTTACTTGTCTGTTTGATCACTGAATTATAAGCTGCTTTGAATCAGAAATTGTAGGATTATCCTTGTATCTCTAGCACCTGACATTTAATATATACTCAATAAATAATTGGTGATATATTAACAGTAGTATCACATCTAATTAACCTCATCATTTTCTAGAATTGTGGTCTCCATGCTTTGGGGGCATAGATTTTTATATATACTTATTATTTTATAACTTTTGAGCATGTCTTATCATTAGCTAATATCTGAAACACATTATTCACTTAAGGCCAAATATTCATCATTAACAATAGTGAATATAAATTTGTATTGCAGGTAGTCTTGATGATTTTGAAAATTTTGGGCTGAGTTTTTTAGGCCTGAATATGTTGCCATTTTTCAAAAAGTAAGGCATATTTATCACAACCAAAGAACTTCATTCTTTATTCATATTTGCTTAGTTTTTACCTGATGACCTTTTCTGTTCCAGGATCTCGTCTAGGAGACCACATTACATTTAGTTGTACTGTTTCCATACCCTCTTCTGGACTGGGAGAGTTTCTCAGACTTTCCCAGTTTTTGATGACCGTAACAGTTTTGAGGAGTGCAAGTTGGGTCTTTTGTAGAACGTCCTCCAACCGGGACTTGTCGATGTTTTCCTCGTGAATAAACTGAGGTTCTGAGTTTTGGGAAGGAAGACCACAGAAGTAAACTCTATTCTTATCACATATCCAGGGGACATTTTTGCCATTGTTTTTACTTCATTAATCTGGTCGATGTACTAGTAGTACATGTACTATTAGTGTGATGTACTAGTACGAGTAGTCGGAAAAGTGTTCTCTTTGCTGTATCTTCTTTGCTGGCGCTTATGGTATTAATAATTGTGTTCAGCCAGAAGATTCTTCATAGGCATCTTTTAAAGCCACCTGTCCATTTTATGAATTAGTTTAAGCTAGATAATATAAATTAAAAATCTGTTTAACTGGCTTATCAAACTAGCACATCCAAATACGGTACACCAGAAGCAGACATAGAGGTTAGAGGAAGAGGTCTCTGTCAGCTTTGGTGGCACGGAGGAACTAGAGAACTAACCTCATGTATTACCTGAATCCTGCATGATTCTGTTACACAGTTAAGAGGGTGTCAGTGACAGCCTGTAACTTAAATACCAATAAAACAAAATTTCCCTTATTTTTAAAATAAACTTACATGGAGATTCTGATTATTTTCTTCCCTTACTCTGGTGGATTGCCTTGCTGTAATCCTGTATCCTTCAGGTGCTCACATTCTCACTCTGGAGACTAATGGGCTAGGCTAGTGAACTAAAAGAATTTCAAAGATCATTTTACTGTCTCCCAAATTTCCTTCTCTATATTCTCCAGACTTCTTCAAGTTATTATTCCTTTGTGCATGATGATATCCTTTTTAGGACAATTTCCTTCTATTTCCTGATAAGACTGAATGTTTTGGTTTCTACATTCCAGTTAGTTAGAACTGGGGAACCCTTCTAGAAATCACAGCCATTGTTAGATTCCTTGGTTTCCTTTTCAGGGTGGGTTAATGAGGAGATTATATCTAGGAGGCTGACATTTATTTTCTCTAGGAATATAGAATTTGAATGCTGTCATTCTTTTTCATTTTTTTCTTAAATCTGCATTTCTTTTATAACCACTTTCCTAGTTTCTTTATTTATAAGTACGTCTTTGAAATGGGAAGATACATGTGCTATAATGCTAGAAAAAAGTAATTAGAAAATAATAGCAGAATCATTTTAAGGAAACCCAGTGTACAGAATATGAACATAAGCTGTGATTAGTAGGACTGATGATTTTATTTCCACAGGGATCTTTTAAACATTTTAACAGAGTTTTAGGAATGAACCCTTTCATTCTGTAGTTCATTTAATAATTCAACTTATAAAATTAGGTGCATGCAGCTTTTTCAGAAATGCCCATTACACAGTAAGGTATGTATCTTTAGGCATTTTTGACAGATTCCTATTGTTAAGAGATTCCAGTTAATAGATTCTGTATAAAGCAGTATTTGGACAATCTATGCTGCCATAGATTACAAATGTAATAGTTAATGATGCATATTTTTGGTGTGGGGGGGAATTTGGGTGGGCATCTGTAATCTTTTTTTTTGGCATCTGTAATCTTTTTAAGGAGAACATTTACCTTATGCATTTAGTCTGTAATCTATTTTATATAATACTGTATATTTTATACATATTAATATATTTTTACTTATTTTAACATTTATGGACTACATAAGAATCAGAAAATTGAATGTACACTAACTAAATAATACCAAATACTAAAACTCCAAATAGGAGAGGTAAATTGGAAAACTCAGTAACTGGCATTTTGATGCTGCTGTAAGGAAAAGAAATTCATGATACTTTTAAATAAGGCATATAGCAACATGCTCAAGGAAGTTAATATTTTATGTCTATTTGACATTTTTTGAGATGCTGCTTCCAAAATTTTTTTTTGCTGTATATTTTTTAGAGCATTTTGTAAAAGTATTGTTAATTTTTTTGTTTAAAAATGCATTCAAGATGAATGCAGGCTTAGGGCTTTGGTCATTCCAGGTGAACTGTTAACAGTTGCATGTTTTTTATTTGTTGCTTTGCCTTCCCATTGTTTCAAGAGATTCTCTTTTTATTATTCACAGTTATTCTTTGTCATGTAGTTCTCATCTGAAGCATTATCATTCAGAAGAATAATTGCATGGATTTGAATACATATGAATAGATTTGTATCGACTGTGTTGTTCTTCCTTTTTAGCTTGAAACTAGTTCATAGTTGTTATTTTCAGTTATTGCTCCCAGGTATTAATGCTAAAACTCTCTGACTCAGGTGAAACTCACCTTATAAGAAAGATGTATTCTAGCAAAGTTAAATTTGAGTACATGAAATTCTATTTACCTAACAATATGTATTATGTATTATGAAATTTAAGATGTGGGGGGGCTAACATGTACTGCTCTAAATAACTTAGAGAAAAATATACCTGTATACACATATGAAAACAGCCTATTTTTGTTTTTCTTTTTAATGTTTGTTCGTGATTCAGCAATATAGAGAAAATACATTTACTGAGAGCCTAAGTGAACAGAACATAGTATAAAAAAGTCACTCATTTTTCTTTAAACAAATTCTTCATTTTACAGCAAAATAGCATGCATATCTTCTTGGTTCCTTCGATTCTAGGTCTTTAATATTCACATAATTAATGCCAACTTCTGTAACAATCCCAAAGTCTCGGTGGTTTATGATAAAAATTTATGTCTTGCTCTGGAAAAGTGTGTGTGGATGTCCCTCCCAGGGGGCTTTCCTCAAAGCAGTAACACAGAATCCAAATTCCTTCAACATTTTAGACATGTGGCCATTGTATGTGACCTTTAAATTCCCAGAAATATGTGGGTGCTTTTCAAAACCTTTATTTTGCAAAGCATTTTGTTCATTAGCCTTTTATTCCAAGTTTTTTGGTTAGTCTATTGTTTGCGTCAACTGTTACCTCTTGCCCCAGGCATCAGTAACTAGTATGCTTGCCTGATGTATTTTTGACAAATGTCCCTGGTGGTCCCCCCCAGCACTGGGAGAGTTCTGAGAGGACAGATAAGAGCAAGCCCTTTGAGCTGCTCCTTTAAGGAGTTACCAAACAGGTCTCAACAAAAAAATCCTAATTGTTTGAGAATAAGGTCTTTTCTGTTCCCTCTGATACTGGATACCTATACTGGGAAAGTGACCTGATGTCCTCAACCACTGTCCAGCTGGAGAGCATGGGACAGGACCAGAGTGAGTTCAAATACCACAGAGCTCCTTGACCAAGATTTGACATTTTTTTCTTAGCTAAACGTTTACTTGGTTACTATAAGCTTTCCATTAGTTTCTAGAGTTCTGAAAAAGTTGGTTTTGCCAGTTTTTGCCAGTATATTTGTTGCTTTTGTGGAGGGATGAACTATTGGAGTTTCCACAGGGATCTTTTAAACATTAACAGAGTTTTAGGAATAAACCCTTTCATTCTGTAGTTCTGCTATTTTTGGTGACATCTGTTTGTATGATTTTTAATGTTTGAGAAAGGTTGTATTCTGAGGTCACTGGGAAAGATAAGTACATGTTACCCACTGGATGCTGATGGAAGAGTATCCAAATGGAGAAGAACTGTAGGCAGTTGTCAATACAGGATTGTAGTGAAAGGCAGAGATGTCAAGTTTTGAGATTAGGCTTTGGACTTGGTAGTGCTGAACCTTTGGAATTTAGAAGTAAATTTGTAGAAAGAATAGCAAAGGGCTGCTGAGGCCTTCGGTTTGAAGAACAGTATACAGTCATTGTGTAAAAGGAAACCTGTGAAACTGGTGTAGTAGAACTTTTTTTTTGAATGGGAAAATTTTTGGAATTTGGTATAAACTAACACATTGTGCCAGTTTCTTTGTCATCTCTTTTTTATTTCTGAAATGTATGTATTTATTGAAGTGTGATTGAATACATTATCCTATTAGTTTCATGTGTACATCATAGTGATTCAATATTTTTATACATTATGAAATGATCCCCACAATAAATCTAGTTATCATCTGTCACCATACAAAATTATTACAATATTATTGACTATATTTCCTATGCTTTACATCTCCATGACTTATTGATTTTGTAACTGGAAGTTTGTACTTCTTAATCCTCTTTACTGATTTAGTCCTTCCCACCCCCTCCCTCTTCTGGTAACCAACAGTTTGTTTCCTGAATCTGTGAGTCTGTTTCTATTGTTTGTTTGTTTGTTTGTTTTAGATACCACATATAAGTGAAATCATATGGTACGTCTTTGTCTGACTTATTTCACCTAGTACAATACCTCCTAGATCCATCCATGTTGTCACAAATGGCAAGATTTCATTCTTTTTTAGTGGCTGAGTAATATTTCATCACACACACACACACACACCTTCTTTACCCATATATTTATCATTGTACGCTTAAGTTGCTTCCATATCTTGGCTACTGTAAATAATGCTGCAGTGAATCTAGGGTCTTTGTCATCTCTTAAAAAAATAACTAGCATGTGGTCTGTGGGACTCTGTAATTAGCTGCTGTTAGTTGGGATTGGAAGAAGGAATGACTACAATAGCAGTGTTTCTTTACTTAGTTTTTAATCAGAGAATCACTAATTTGTACTCAATAAGAAAGACCTAAATGCTCAGTGTCATCTTTATTTTTGTTACCTTTTTTTTTTTTTTTCTACTTTGCCAATTCTTTCTTCCTCCCAGAACTCAGGTAGCTTATTTCTAGTTACCATTAATACCAGAGCTTTTTAATCTCTGCCAAGTCAACTTGAACAACCAATTTAACAAATACTTTTTACTATCCTGTCCTTCAAGTAATCAAACTGATCTTATCCTGTTCTCCATTTCTTCTTCTTCCCATCTTTACTTCTCTCATATTTAACAGTTTGTTACAAGCCTGCAGGCATTTAAGAAAAGGCAATGAGATGAAATTTATCAAAAATTCCAATATACTTTGCCAATTACCAGGGTGGAATACCAGGGGCTTTAATTACTTGGAACTGAAAATATCCCATTAATTTTCAAAAGTGTAGTTCATAAATATAGACTTAATCATAGCCCCTTGGGAATTTCAAAATAATTTCTCTCTAGTGACTTGTAAGTTGTCTTTTAAAAATCAATCCATAATTAGACTGGAAAGGGAAGGATCTATCATGAAAGTTTTAATTGCTCCTGGAGTGTGTTTTACCAATGTAGTAACATTTTTTTTTTCTTAAATTGGAAAAGGAGGACAGTATAGTATTAGATTGTGTTATTGAAATAAGAAACACCAAAAGCATTTTCCCTAGCATAGTGGTTTAGTTAATGTTAACAATTTGTATATCTACTAATTAAGTGTAGAGATTTTAAGGAAATTCTACTAGGGCTAAATATTTAATTATGTGCAGATGTATTCTTTAAAATATTCTTGTTCTATCATTGTATGAAGATTAGTATGAAAACTTATCTCTGTGCACTGGAGATTATGTATACGCTTTGGAAGCTGGTCTCATTACAAAGCCAGGGTCTAACTCAGTGAAATGGGGAAACTTGTTAAGGGAGATAGGAGCATAAATCCTGTGGCATGCAGCATCTCCACTTCTCTGCATTTTCTTATTGTCTGAATATTACCTTTCCAAAGTGGGAAATGAAAAAGATGAGAAGTAGAGCATGCTGGCTCAGTTCCCCTTGACTCAGTAGGCAGCATGGGAGACAGGTCCAACATAATCAGTCACTGTCTCATTCTTCTTGGAACCTGTAGTGATTAAAATTCTTAGTAGCTGCAGTGGTTCTGATCTCTGCTTGTTTAAAATTATAGTCTAGCAAGTCATACAGTTTTTGGAAAAATAGTCTAAGGTCCAGTTCAGCTGAGCAGAGTATACATCAAATTTAACCTTATGTGACTTGTATTATCTTCATTATTGTATCTCTTCATTGTTATGGCAGTTGAGAACTATTTGTTGTGGAAATTAATAATTTTTACATTTAATTGAGATTTTGTGGTTAAATTATATTTAAGAGCCTTTTAAAAATAGAGTCCTATTTCTGTTTGAGAAGTTACTTTATTTAAAAAGAATGGGTAAGACTGTATATGAAATGGCAAATTTGTAAAAGAGAATTATTTTTCTTAAATTGATTCTACTACAGTATGGTATAACATTGAGAAATGAGCCAGAGTTTACAGTTGGTTTTACTACAGTATGGTATGATATTTATGAGAAATAAGCCAGAGCTTAGAGTTGGAAGTACTGTGTAGCCAGGTGCATTATAAATGATTAGAAATTATGTCTTCATAGTTTTCACCTTGAGTCATTTTATGGATTGGCCATCATAGAAATTTGTCCCAATTTTTCTTTATTTTGATTAAAGCCTAGAATTTTTAAGGTGAAATTATTTGCTATATGTAACACAGTATGGACCTCTTGTTTCTAGTAAATCTAGGCTAACATGTTCCGGTCGATAAAATTTCCCAGAAACGTTATTTTGCTAAATATGATATATATAAAACTTTTTTGCATAATATTTTCCTTAAGTTGATAATCATTTATAGGTCTGTTATTTTCATCCTGAGATCATACTGAATACATTAAATTTCCATTTTGGGGTGCCTGCGTGGCTCAGTGGGTTAAGCCTCTGACTCTTTTTTTTTTTTTTTTTAAGATTTTGTTTATTTATTTGACAGAGGCAAAGCGAGAGAAGGAAAACAAGTAGGGGGAGTGGGAGAGGGAGAAGCAGGCTTCCCGCTGAGCAGGGAGCCTGATGCAGGGCTCGATCCCAGGACCCTGGGATCATGACCTGAGCCGAAGGCACGACTGAGCCACCCAGGCGCCCCAGGCCTCTGACTCTTGATTTCAGCTCAGGTCATGATCTCAGGGTCCTGGGATGGAGGCCCGGGCTCTGTGCTCAGCAGGGAGTCTGCTTGAGGATTTTCTCTCACTCTGCCCCTCCCCCTGCTCATGCATGTTCTCTCTCTCCCTAAAATAAATAAATCTTTAAAAAAAAACTATTTTAATACAATGAATAAGGGTTTTATTAAGGAAAATAACCCTCCTCCAAATCCATACCACCTGAATATATTAATATACTTGTGTTTGCTTGAAAGTGTTTGCAATTTAAGATATACCAAAGTAGGATAAAATTACAAAAAATCTTGCTAAGACTCTGACCTGTATAGTCACTTTAATTTTAATACTGATTAATTTTTAGAAACTAAAACTAGCTACACATTATGATTCCTGCTATTGTAATTTACTTTGGTACTAAGCTAAGCTCCATTTAACTATATTGTTTTCTTCTTCTCCAACAGACATTCAGTTGATTTCAGTTTTGTTCCAGGGTCCATATTAGCTTTTCATCATTAGGATAACAGTGACAATTGGTTTTTCCAAATACTTAACAGCTGTGAAGAATTAATAATCCTTAGAAGCTTCATTTTGGTTTATTAGCATTTATGGACATGTGCTATAGAACACATTCTATTTTTTATTTGATTAAGAATTAAGAGTGGGGCGCCTGGGTGGCTCAGTTGGTTAAGTGACTGCCTTCGACTCAGGTCATGATCCTGGAGTCCCTGGATCGAGTCCCGCATCGGGTTCCCTGCTCGGCGGGGAGTCTGCTTCTCCCTCTGACCCTCCCCCTTCTCATGTGCTCTCTCTCATTCTCTCTCTCTCTCAAATAAAAGAAAAAAAAAATAAGGGTGGATGAGTCAAAGTGATAAAAATTATGATATTGTAAGTACATCTTTTTAATGTTATGGTAGTTGTTTTTATGGTAATTTATAGTTAAGGAAGATACTTTTATTGGGTGAAAAGGTCTTCAGGGCATCCCTTCCATATTATTTCTTTTTGTGCAACACTTAAAACATTGCAAATTTATTATTAAACACCTATCAGTTTCTGGATATTAGAGGGCAGAATAAAGAGCAGTGTTAGTGATAATTGGTCCCCTTTCCCCAGGTATTTATGTTACATAGAACCAATCTTTTGCATGGGCTGTGCATGTATATCTGTGTTTGTATGGAAATTGTTAGGATGCAACCTTTGTGAAGGAAGGAGTCAGGAAAAGAGAAGGTTAAACCATTGTAGTAGTGGTTCTCAAACTTCAGGGTACAGAAGAATCATCTGGAGGGCTTCTTAAACCACAGATTATTGGATCCCACTTGAAGTTTCTGATTCTGTTGATCTGAGATGAGACTAGAAATTTGCATATTTAACAAGTTTCCAGTGATGCTAATGCTGGCTCTTTCTGTCTTAGAGATTTGAGACCGATAAAGCTGACAGAAAAATCAGAAGACAGACTTCACTTTAGGAAATGAATGCAGATTAGAAATCTAAGAAGCAGGGTATATGGTCACCTGCCAGAAAGACATAATCACCAAACATTCTTTTTATTTTTTCAAAGCTGTAAGTTTACATAGCTTCAAAAGTCAAGTAGCACCAAAACATTTATAATAAACATTGCTGTCCTATCCCATCCCTCCCCATTCCTGCATTTTTTTTTTTTTTTGCTTCCTAAAGGCAATCACTTTTAATTCTTAAGTCAGGTGATCTGATATTCACCATATCTCTCACACATGCGCACACATACAAAATGCCTTTTTGGTGTATGCACATCACCTATACAAAGCAAAATAAATTTGTAAGCATCTAGTTGAAGTACAGAAAAGAGAAAGCATAAACATTTCTAATGTGCAAATAAGTAGAATTGTACAAATTATATTAATATGTAAAATATCATTGATATTGACCTTACTCAATTTGTTGTCTAGTATTTTTTTAAATGTGAATTTTAAAATATAAAGAGCTTTTATAGCTATTAGTTTCAATGTTGGTCTACCTATAGCTTCCCTGCAAGGTTTTAGATTGATAAGAAATAGGAGGGCATTTCAGATGGAAAGAATAGCTGGAGTAGAAGTTTAGAAGCAGGAAAAAGCAGACATAGAGATGGATCTAATGAGAAAGGTGATTTGGTATTTCTTTTCTTAATTCATTGATCTTTCATTGTTTATTTGAATAAAATACCTTCCCTGCTAAATAGCAGCTTCTAGTGGCTGTGATAGATACATAATTAATAAAACTGTGGTACATGCCAGCTTAGAGTTGGATACACACACACACACACACACACAGTAATATATATTACTGTGGGAGTAGGGAATACCTGTTTAAGTTGAAAATAATTTTGGGGTTGGTTGATAGAATTTAAATTTGATCCAGTAGGAAATAGGATACCATTGTGGTTTCTAACGTAAGAGAATGACTGTATTTAATGTCATTGTTTCTGAATGTACAGTGGCAAGGTAATAATTATCCCCAAACGAAACTTAAGGTGTGTTGATTCATGGTTCTTTTATATAGCTATGGCTGTTGTGCCGCTAGTCCCCTCGATGAATTGTTTGAATAACCAGGAGTGAAGTTTTGGAGTAAAAATTGCCTACCAATTTGGGGATGGAGGAGGACAGACTAACATAATTTCTCATAATTTGCTGTACACTGAAGCCATATACTATTATCATATAAACAATAGAATAGTGAACTTAAACCACAAGAAAGATGGCAAAATAAATATATTAGAGAACATAGTTAAACTGTTGTTTTTGGGGTGCCTGGGTGGCTCAGTCGTTAAGCGTCTGCCTTCGGCTCAGGTCATGATCCCAGGATCCTGGGATTGAGCCCCACGTTGGGCTCCCTGCTCGGGGGGAAGACTGCTTCTCCCTCTCCCACTTCCCCTGCTTGTGTTCCAAACTCTCTCTCTGTCAAATAAATAAATAAAATCTTAAAAAAAACCCCAAACTGTTGTTACCATACCTATGAGGAAACTCTAAAGGAAAACAGTAGCTTGGAGTTCTTTTTTTTATTATTTTAAATTTATTTTTATTTTTTTTATTATGTTAATCACCGTACATTACATCATTAGTTTTTGATGTAGTGTTCCATGATTCATTGTTTGCGTATAACCCCCAGTGCTCCATTCAATATGTGCCCCCTTTAATACCCATCACCAGGCTAACCCATCCCCCCACCTCCCTCCCCTCTAGAACCCTCAGTTTGTTTCTCAGAGTCCATAGTCTCATGGTTCGTCTCCCCCTCCGATTTCCCCCCCTTCATTTTTCCCTTCCTACTATCTTCTTCTTTTTTTTTTTTTTAAACATATAATGTATTATTTGTTTCAGAGGTACAGGTCTGTGATTCAACAGTCTTGCACAATTCACAGCGCTCACCATAGCATATACCCTCCCCAATGTCTATCACCCAGCCAATCCATCCCTCCCACCCCCCACCACTCCAGCAACCCTCAGTTTGTTTCCTAGATTAAGAATTCCTCATATCAGTGAGATCATATGATACATGTCTTTCTCTGATTGACTTATTTCGCTCAGCATAATACCCTCCAGTTCCATCCACGTCGTTGCAAATGGCAAGATTTCATTCCTTTTGATGGCTGCATAATATTCCATTGTATATATATACCACTTCTTCTTTATCCATTCATCTGTCGATGGACATCTTGACTCTTTCCACAGTTTGGCTATTGTGGACATTGCTGCTCTAAACATCAGGGTGCACGTACCCTTCAGATCACTATATTTGTATCTTTGGGGTAAATACCCAGTAGTGCAATTGCTGGGTCATATGGTAGCTCTATACTGTTTTCCAGAGTACCTGCACCAGCTTGCTTCCCCATGAACAGTGTAGGAGGGTTCCCCTTTCTCCGCATCCCTGCCAACATCTGTCATTTCCTCACTTGTTAATTTTAGCCATTCTGACTGGTAGGTGGTTCTCGCTGAGGTTTTGATTTGGATTCTCCTGATGCTGAGCGATGTTGAGCACTTTTTCATGTGTCTTTTGGCCATTTGGATGTCTTCTTTGGAAAAATGTCTGTTCATGTCTTCTGCCCATTTCTTGATTGGATCATTTGTTCTTTGAGTTTTGAGTTTGATAAGTTCTTTATAGATTTTGGATACTAGCCCTTTATCTGATATGTCGTTTGCAAATATCTTCTTCCATTCTGTCCGTTGTGTTTTGGTTTTGTTGACTGTTTCTTTTGCTGTGCAAAAGCTTTTTATCTGGATGAAGTCCCAATAGTTCATTTTTGCCCTTGCTTCCCTTGCCTTTGGCGATGTTTCTAGGAAGTTGCTGTGGCTGAGGTCGAAGAGCTTGCTGCCTGTGTTCTCCTTTAGGATTTTGATGGACTCCTGCTGAACATTTAGGTCTTTCAACCATTTTGAGTCTATTTTTGTGTATGGTGTAAGGAAATGGTCCAGTTTCATTCTTCTGCATGTGGCTGTCCAATTTTCCCAACACCGTTTGTTGAAGAGACTGTCTTTTTTCCACTGGACATTCTTTCCTGCTTTGTCAAAGATGAGTTGACCATAGAGTTGAGGGTCCATTTCTGGGCTCTCTATTCTGTTCCATTGATCTATGTGTCTGTTTTTGTGCCAGTACCATACTGTCTTGAAGACAGCTTTGTAATAGAGCTTGAAGTCCATAATTGTGATGCCACCAGCTTTGCTTTTCTTTGTCAACATTCCTCTGGCTATTCGGGGTCTTTTCTGGTTCCATACAAATTTTAGGATTATTTCTTCCATTTCTTTGAAAAAAGTTTATGGTGTTTTGATAGGGATTGCATTGAATGTGTAGATCGCTCTAGGTAGCATTGACATCTTCACAATGTTTGTTCTTCCAATCCATGAGCATGGAACGTTTTTCCATTTCTTTGTGTCTTCCTCAATTTCTTTCATGAGTATTTTATAGTTTTCTGAGTACAGATCCTTTGCCTCTTTGGTTAGATTTATTCTTAGGTATCTTATGGTTTTGGGTGCAGTTGTAAATGGGATCAACTCCTTAATTTCTCTTTCTTCTGTCTTGTTGTTGGTGTATAGGAATGCCACTGATTTCTGTGCATTGATTTTATATCCTGCCACTTGACTGAATTCCTATATGAGTTCTAGCAGTTTTGGGGTGGAGTCTTTGGGGTTTTCCACACAAAGTATCATATCGTCTGCAAAGAGTGAGAGTTTGACATCTTCTTTGCCAATTCGGATGCATTTATTTCTTTTTGTTGTCTGATTGCTGTGGCTAGGACTTCTAGTACTATGTTGAATAGCAGTGGTGATAGTGGACATCCCTGCTGTGTTCTTTTTTTTTTTTTTTAAAGATTTTATTTATTTATTTGAGAGAGAGAGAGTGAGAGACAGAGAGCATGAGAGGGAGGAGGGTCAGAGGGAGAAGCAGACTCCCCGCCGAGCAGGGAGCCCGATGTGGGACTCGATCCCGGGACTCCAGGATCATGACCTGAGCTGAAGGCAGTCGCTTAACCAACTGAGCCACCCAGGCGCCCATAAATTCTTTTTTTTTTTTTTTAAATTGATTTATTTATTTGAGAGAGAGAGAATGAGAGAGAGCGAGTACATGAGAGGGGGGAGGGTCAGAGGGAGAAGCAGGCTCCCCGCTGAGCAGGGAGCCCGATGCGGGACTCAATCCAGGGACTCCAGGATCATGACCTGAGCCAAAGGCAGTCGCTTAACCAACTGAGCCACCCAGGCGCCCCCCTGCTGTGTTCTTGACCTTAGGGTGATAGCTCTCAGTTTTTCCCCATTGAGAATGATATTCACTGTGGGTTTTTCATAGATGGCTTTTATGATATTGAGGTATGTACCCTTTATCCCCTATACTCTGAAGAGTTTTGATCAAGAAAGGATGCTGTACTTTGTGAAATGCTTTTTCTGCATCTATTGAGAGGATCATATGGTTCTTGTTCTTTCTTTTATTAATGTATTGCATCACGTTGATTGATTTGCGGATGTTGAACCAACCTTGCAGCCCAGGGATAAATCCCACTTGGTCATGGTGAATAATCCTTTTAATGTACTGTTGGATCCTACTGGCTAGTATTTTGGTGAGAATTTTTGCATCCATGTTCATCAGGGATATTGGTCTGTAGTTCTCCTTTTTGATGGGGTCTTTGGTTTTGGGATCAAGGTAATGCTGCCCTCATAAAATGAGATTGGACGTTTTCCTTCCATTTTTATTTTTTGGAACAGTTTCAGAAGAATAGGTATTAATTCTTCTTGAAATGTTTGGTAGAATTCCCCTGGGAAGCCATCTGGCCCTGGGCTCTTGTTTTTTGGGAGATTTTTGATTACTGCTTCAATTTCCTTAGTGGTTGTGGGTCTGTTCAGGTTTTCTATTTCTTCTTGGTTCAGTTTTGGTAGTTTATATATCTCCTGGAATGCATCCATTTCTTCCAGATTATCCAATTTGCTGGCATATAGTTGCTCATAATATGTTCTTATAATTGTTTGTACTTCTTTTGTTGGTTTTGATTTCTCCTCTTTCATTCATGATTTTATTTATTTGGGTCTTTTCTCTTTTCTTTTTGATAAGTCTGGCCAGGGGTTTATCAGTCTTATTAATTCTTTCAGAGAACCCGCTCCTAGTTTCGTTGATCTGTTCTGCTGTTCTTTTGGTTTCTGTTTCATTGATTTCTGCTCTGATCTTTATTATTTCTCTTCTTTCTGGGTTTAGGCTTTATTTGCTCTTCTTTCTCCAGCTCCTTTAGGTGTAGGTTTAGGCTGTGTATTTGAGACCTTTCTTGTTTCTTGAGGAAGGCTTGTATTGCTATGTACTTTCCTCTCAGGACCGCCTTTGCTGTATCCCAAAGATTTTGAACTGTTGTGTTTTCATTTTCATTGGTTTCCATGAATTTTTTAAATTCTTTAATTTCCTGGTTGACCCATTCATTCATTCTTTAGTAGGATGCTCTTTAGCCTCCATGTATTTGAGTTCTTTCTGGCTTTCCTCTTGTGATTGAGTTCTAGTTTCAAAGCATTGTGGTCTGAAAATATGCAGGGAATGATCTCAGTCTTTTGGTACCAGTTGAGACCTGATTTGTGACCCAGGATGTGATCTATTCTGGAGAATGTTCCATGTGCACTAGAGAAGAATGTGTATTCTGTTGCTTTGGGATGGAATGTTCTGAATATATCTGTGAAGTCCAACTGCTCCAGTGTGTCATTTAAAGCCTTTATTTCCATGTTGATCTTTTGCTTAGATGATTTGTCCATTTCAGTGAGGGGCATGTTAAAGTCCCCTACTATAATTGTATTATTGTCAGTATGTTTATTTGATTTTATTAATCGGTTCATATAATTGGCTGCTCCCATGTTAGGGGCATAAATATTTACAATTGTTAGATCTTCTTGTTGGATAGACCCTTTAAGTATGATGTAGTGTTCTTCCTCATCTCTTATTATAGTCTTTGGTTTAAAATCTGATTTGTCTGATCTAAGGATTGCCACCCCAGCTTTCTTTTGATGTCCGTTAGCATGGTAAATTGTTTTCCACCCCCTCACTTTAAATCTGGAGGTATCTTTGGGTCTAAAATGAGTCTCTTGCAGACAGCATCTCGATGGGTCTTGTTTTTTTATCCAATCTGATAGCCTGTGTCTTTTGATTGGGGCATTTAGCCCATTTACATTCAGGGTAACTATTGAAAGATACGAATTTAGTGCCATTGTATTGCCTGTAAGGTGACTGTTACTGTATATTGTCTGTGTTCCTTTCTGGTCTATGTTACTTTTGGGCTTTTTCTTTCTTAGAGGACCCCTTTCAGTATTTCTTGTAGGGCTGGTTTGGTGTTCACAAATTCTTTTAGTTTTTGTTTGTCCTGGACCCTTTTAATCTCTCTGTCTGTTTTCAGTGACAGCCTAGCTGGATATAGTATTCTTGGCTGCATATTTTTCTCATTTAGTGCCCTGAATATATCATGCCAGTCCTTTATGGTCTGCCAGATCTCTGTGGATAGGTCTGTTGCCAATCTAATGTTTCTATCATTGTAGGTTACAGACCTCTTTTCCGGTGCTGCTTTCAGGATTTTCTCTTTGTCTCTGAGACTTGCGAGTTTTACTATTAGATGTTGGGGTGTTGACCTATTTTTATTGATTTTGAGGTGCATTCTCTGTGCCTCCTGGATTTAGATCCCTGTTTCCTTCCCCAAATTAGGGAAGTTCTCTGCTATAATTTGCTCCAATATACCTTCTGCCCTTCTCTGTCTTTCTTCTTCGGGGATCCCAATTATTCTAATGTTGTTTTGCTTATGTCTCGAATTCTCCCCTCGTGATCCAGTAGTTTATCTCTTTTTCTCAGCTTCTTTATTTTCCATCATTTGGTCTTCTATATCACTAATTCTCTCTTTTGCCTCAGTTATCTTAGCAGTTAGAGCCTCCATTTTTTATTGCACCTCATTAATAGCCTTTTTTATTTTGACTTGGTTATGTTTTAGTTTTTATTTCTTCAGAAAGGGATTCTCTAGTATCTTCTAAGAGTTTTTCCAGCCCAGCTAGTATCTTTATAATCATCATTCTGAACTCTAGTTCCGACATCTTACTAATGTCTGTATTGATTAGGCCCTGGCAGTCGGTACTGCCTCTTGTTCTTTTTTTGAGATGAGTTTTCCATCTTGTCATTTTGTCCAGAGGAGACTAGATGAATGAGAGAACAAAATGCTGAAAGGGTAACAATGAACCCAGAAAAATAGACGCTAAACAAATCAGAAGAGACCTGAAACCGGGGGGGGGGGGGGGGGGGGAAGAACATGATCAGGCTGGTGTATAGAACAGAGCCACACACTAGATTTTGGGTGTATTTTGGTCTTTTAGAAGAAATTGCCTCCCAAAATTTTAAGGAAAGAAAATCTTACATATATACAAAAATAAGGGTAAATACGATGAAGGGATGGAATATGACTGTAAAGATGAAAATTTAAAAAGATTTTTAAAAATGAATTGATAAGGTGGTTGAAAAATTTTTTTTAAAAATTAAAAAAAATGTGATCATGGCGAGACTAGGACAATGTCATACACTAGATTTAGGGTGTATTTTGGTCTTTTAGAAGAAACCATATCCCAAAATTTTAATGAAAGAAACATATATATACAAAAAAGTTTAAATACAATGAAGGGATAGAATATGCCTGTAAAAGTGAAAATTAAAAAAGATTTAAAAAAATTGATAATATGTTGGTTGAAAAAGGAAAGAAGAAAAATTCAACTAAACAAATAAAATAAAAAAATTAACTTTGAAAGACTAAAGAATCATGGGGAAAATGCCATGAATTCTATATGCTGTATTCCCCTAGCACTGGGGTTTTGCAGTTCTCAGTGATCGGTAAACTTGGTCTTGGCTGGTTGTTCTTGCTCATCTTCTGGGGGAGGGGCCTGTTGCAGTGATTCTCATATGTCTTTGCCTGTGGTGGAATTGCACTGCCCTTGTCAGGGACCAGGCTAAATAATCTGCTTAGGCTTGCTCTCAGTAGATTTTGTTCCCTGCAAGCTTTCCGTACAGCTTTGGAGGATGAGAGTGAAAATGGTGGCTTCCCAATCTCTGGTCCCGGAGGAGCTGAGAGCTCGGTTCCCACTCCTCAGTGACCCCCAGAGAAAAGCAATCAATCACTCCTGTCTCCAGCTGAACTCCATGCTCACCCGGCCTGTGACTGAGCATTTCTATCTCTGGCACCTGACCCTGTTTGGAGTCTCCAAACCCAGCAAATACCTGTGGTGCGCTCCCATGCCGCTCCTCCCCAAGGAGGAAGGGGAGTCTCCCTGGATCTGCTGCTTGTTTGGTCTCTGCTGGAAGAGCAGTGGCCCCACTGTACCGTAGATCACAGTTTATGGCAACCCCGAGCTGAGAGCCCACTCCTCGGCTCTGCCTTTGCAGCCGGCTTCCCTGCTCTGATACCTGGGGGCTCTGCTGCACTCAGGCACCCCCGGTCTTTCTGTGACCCCGAGGGTCCTGAGACCACACTGTCCCAATGAGGGTTCCACCCCTGCTTAGCCACTGGAGGGACATCCCTCAGCGGAGCAGACTTCTAAAAGTTCTGATTTTGTGCTCCGCTGGGCTCTATCACTTGCTGGTAGCTGGCTGACAGAGGCTATGTCCCCGCCCCTGGGGTATGTCTTCCCAAATATTGCCTTGGATTCACTTCTCTGCACGTCCTACCTTCCAGAAAGTGGTTGCTTTTCGGTTCATAGAATTGCTGCTATTGTTTTCTTCAGTCTCCTGTTGAGTTTGTAGGTGTTCTGAATGGTTTGATCCCTATCTAGTTGAATTTCTGAGACCAGACGAAATTTAGGTCTCCTACATCTCTGCCATCTTGCTCTTCCCACCAGGAGTTTTTATCATAATGGATGTTGTGCTTTGTCAGATGCTTTTTCTGCATCTGTTGTGATGATCATATGGTTTTTATGCTTTCTCTTGTGAATTTGGTATATCACATTGATTGTGAATTTGAACCACCCTTGCATCCCTGGAATAAATCCCATTTGATCATGGGTGAATGATTTTTTAAATGTAATTTTGAATTTGGTTTGCCAGTATTTAGTTGAGGATCTTTGCATCTTTGCATACCAGGGATATTGGCCTGCAGTTTTTTTTGTTGTTTTTTTTTGTAGTGTGTTTGTCCTGTTTTGATATTAGGGTAATGCTGGTCTTGTGGAAGTTTTCCTTTCTCTCTTTTTAGAAGAGTTTGAGATGTTTGGTAGAATTCCTATGTGAAACCATATGTTCCTAGACATTTGTTCAGAGTTTTTTGATTGCTGATTCAATTTTGTTGCTAGTAATTGGTTTGTTCAGATTTTTTTTTCCTTATTCAGTTTCTGAAGATTGTATATTTCTAGGAATTTATCCATTTCTGCTAGATAGTGCAGTTTGTTGGCATATACTTTTTCATAATATTCTCTTATAATTCTTTGCATCTCTATGGTGTCAATTATTTTTCTTTCTTCATTTCAGAATTTGAGTCTTGGTTTCATTAATCTTTTTAAAATTATATGTGTGTGTGTGTCTGTATCTCTGTATATACACATAATTATAATTTCCTTCCTTCTACTAGTTTGGGCTTTGTTTTTTCTTTTTCTGCAAAGTTAGTTTGAGATTTTTTGTTTTGTTGAAGTAGGTCTGTATTGCTATAAACTTCTTTCTTAGAACTGCTTCTGCTGTCTCAAAGATTTTGGATTGTGTGTTTGAATCGTCCTCATGTATGTTTTGATGTCCTCTTTGATTTATTGGTTAACTCACTCATTGCTTAGTAGCATGTTGTTTAGCCTCCATGCATTTGTGTTCTTTCTAGATTTTTTAAATCTCTAATTTCATATCGTTACAGTTGGAAAAGATGTGTGACATTTCCATCTTCTTAACTCCACTTTCTCCTCCAGGTTTTATGTATATGACCTCATATCTTAACATCTTTTTGTGTCTCTTGAGTAATTTATTGAGCTTTATTTTGTGGCCTAATGTGTGATCTGTCCTGGAGAATTATCCATGTGCACTTGAAAATAATGTGTATTTTTGGATGGAATGTTTTGTATATACATTTGGTCTATTGTGTTGTTCAAAGCCACTGTTTTCATGTTGATTTTCTGTCTGGGTTATCTATCCATTGATATAAGTAGATGTTAAAATTCCCTAGTATTATTATATTGCTGTCCAATTTCTCCCTTTATGTCTTTGAATGTTTGCTTTATCTATCTAGATGCTCCAATGTTGGGTGCTTAGATATTTATACTTGTTATATCCTTTTGTTGGATAGATCCCTCTGTTATGTAGTGTAGTTCTTTGTCTTGCTGCAATCTTTGTTTTAAAATCTATTTTGTCTGATATAATTATTGCTACCCCAGCTTTTTTTTTTTTCCATTTGCATGGTATATGTTTTTCCATTTTTTTCACTTTTAGCCTGTATGAGTCTTTAGGTCTGAAGCAAGTCTCTGGTAGGCAGCATATAGATGGGTCTTGTTGTTGTTATTTGTTTGTTTGTTTGTTTGTTTGACAGAGAGACAGCAAGAGAGGGAACACAAGCAGGGGGAGTGGGAGAGGGAGAAGCAGGCTTCCCATTGAGCATGGAGCCTGATGCAGGGTTCGATCCCAGGACCCCGGGATCGTGACCTGAGCTGAAGGCAGATGCTTAACGTTTGAGCCACCCAGGTACCCCGTTGTTGTTTTTTAAATCTATTCAGTTATATATATTTTATGGTTGAAGCATTTAGTCCATTTACATTTAATTTTTGATAAGTATGTATTTTTTGCCAGTTTAATTGTTTTATAGTAGTTCTTGTAGTTGTTTCTCTTTTCTTACTCTCTTGCCTTGTGTTTGATGGTTTTGTGTGTATCTATAGGTTTTTTATTTGTGGTTACATTATGGTAATATACATGTGTATATTTGTCTATATTAAGTTGATGATTACTTAAGTTTGAACACATGCTAAAAGTGCTACATTTTTACCTCCCCCTCCATTTTATGTATTGCATAGTTTGCATCTTTTTATTTTGTGTGTCTTGACTAATTTTATAGACATACTTCATTTTACTGCCTTTATATTTTAACCTCCATACTGGCTTTATAAGTGATTTATCTACTACCTTAGCGTATGTTTGCTTTTATAATTTTCCTTTGGTTATGGACTTCACATTTTAAGTCCCTTTAATATTTCTTGTAAGGCTGATTTAGTGGTGATGAACTCCTTTAACTTTTGTCTGTCTGGGAAACTGTTTCTCATTCTATTCTTAATGATAATCTTGCTAGGTAGAGTATTCTTTTTTTTTTTAAATTTAATTATTTTTTAAATTTATTTATTTGACAGAGAGATAGCACAAGTAGGCAGAGCGGCAGGCAGAGGGAAAGGGAGAAGCAGGCTCTCCGCCGAGCAGGGAGCCCGATGCGGGGCTCGATTCCAGGACGCTGGGATCATGACCTGAGCCGAAGGCAGCCGCTTAACCAACTGAGCCACACAGGCACCCCGCTAGGTAGAGTATTCTTTGTTGGAGGTTTTTTCCTCTCAGGACTTTGAATATATCATGCCACTATCTTCTGGTCTGCAGAGTTTCTGCTGAAAAATCAACTGATAGTCTTATGGGGTTTCTCTTGTATGTAGCTTCTGCTGCTTTTAAAATCTCTTTATCATTACCTTTTGCCATTTTAATTATTATGTGTTTTGGTGTGGACTTTCTGGGGTTAATCTTGCTTTAAGGGCTTTCTGTACTTCCTGGATCTGGATGTCCATTTCCTTCCCCAAATTAGGAAGTTTTCAGCTATTTCTTCAAACATGTTTTCTGTCCCCTTCTCTCTTCATTTCTCTTTTTAGGGATCCCTATAATACAGATGTTATTACACTTAATAGTGTCACTGAGTTCCCTTAATGTATTCTCATTTTTTATTACTATGTCTTTTTTTTTTTTTTGCTGTTCAACTTATTTGCTTTCCATTATCCTGTCTTCTACATTGCTGATCCATTCTTCTACATCCTCTTTTCTGTGGATTCCCTTTAGTGCATTTTTTCAGTTCTTGAATTCTTTAGCTCTGTGGATTCTTTTTAATATTATCCATCTCTTTAAATTCTCACTGAGTTCTTCCACTCTTTTCTCAAGTCCAGTGCATATCTATGATCATTACTTTGAATTATCAGGCATTTTGCTTATCTCCATTTCATTTAGCTCATTTTCTGTCATTTTGTCCTATTCTTTCATTTAGGACAGATTCCTCTGTCTCCTCATTTTGTCTAACTCTTGTGTAACTATGTATTAGAGAAGTTGGCTCCATCTCCTGGTCTTGAAAGTAGTGGCCTTGTGTACAACAGGTCCTGTGGTGTCCTGTAGCTCAGTCCCATTTAGTCACCAGAACCAGGAACTCCAGGGGTGTCTTCTGTGTGGACTGCATGCACCCTACTGTTGTGGCTGAGCTTGTTTGCTTTCAGACCAGTTAGCTGCAATGATCTGATCTGCCTGTTGTGGGTGCACATGTCAGGGTTTTGTCCCTGCACTATTAAGAGGCTTTGCTGAGGCCACCACAAGTTTTAGGTGGATGGGGCCAGCAGCCAGACTAGGTGTCTGCAGTTAACCTCCCTGCCACAGCTGCAGGTGAATTGAATGGAAGGACTTGCTCCCTGTGCAACCAGCTAAGAGGCTCAGCTATACAAGGACTGCAAACATGCTGGTGTGTGCAGTTATCTTCCCCTCTCCTCAGGGCAGTAGTCACTTTGGAGTGGTGGTCTCTGCTGAGGCTGCTTGCAGGGTATTTTGGAGCTGGAGCTGCATTGGTGGGAAGTCAGCCAAGGCAGAGAGGTTAGATGGGCGGGTCCTTAGGAGAATGTAGGGGCTGGGCATGTTGTACTAGCAAGATAGATACCATTAGCCAGACATTTTTGAAAGTTAGAACTATCTAGTTTGGGGAAAGGAAACAACAAAATGCCAGCATTTCGTTCCTAGAGAAATCTCCTGAAGATCACTGCCCTGCCAGCACAGGTTCTGAGATTAGTAAATAAATCTCCTTCATGTATATCCCAGGCACTTTTCAAAATGGTGCTTCGGTTTGTGTCTCTGGCCCAGTTTATTATGCTGGCTCTTTAAGGACAGGGACTTGGTTTCCTATCAACCTAGGCTCTCCCTGCTATTAAGCCCAATGAGGTTTAAAGTACCTGGTAAGTCCTGCTTATTTAAAAAGCTCCTCGTGTGGCGTCTGCTCTTCCGGCTTCTCTGTGCTTGGGGTGTCCCTCCCATTTGTGTTTAGTCTTGCTGGAGTCTCTACCTCTCCTGTCTTTTCAATGTGGCCTCCTCTCTGTGAGTAACTGTGAATAACTACACATTCTGCTAGTCTTCAGGTCATTTTCAGAGCCAGTTGCATAAATGTAGTTGTTATCTTGTTGTGTCTGTGGGATAAAGGGAACTCAGGATCCTCTTCTGGATCTTTCCTGAACTCCCCTGCCTTTTTTTAAAAGCCAATTTTGTTTAAGAATATCTTTAATGAAACAGTGTTAATTAATTTTGTTAAATTTTTACTTTTGAGTATGTCCTTTTAATATTCTGTGTGAAGAAATAGGAAGTACTCATGAAACACTTTGGTTTCATACCAAAGCATGATGATTGTCTTGAATAAAAGCACTTATAAAGATATTTGAGTTGAAAGTTAAGTTACTTTTTAAAATGTATACAGTTTTTACCAAAAAGAACGACAACAAGTAATCATTTCTTGGACTTGGGAATTTGCAGACATTTTCTCAAAAATGAGTGGAGTGAGCCCATCACTTCATGGAAAGTTATTGACATTGTTTGCTAAAGGTGAAAATTGAGCTTTTGGGCAAAAATTAGGATTTTGGAAAACTATCCTCTCTCCATCCCCCAATTGGAAGATAGTTCCCAAGACAAATACTTTGCTCATTTTATCAGTGGAGATATTAATACATGTAATTTTTAAAATATTGTAGAGTAAAACATCAGCATTTGGGAGATTAGTATAACTTAGTGAAAGTAGTGATTTTACAAATGACCAATGCATGGTATTACAGAACCATGTAGAGATAAAAATTTCATTCAAAGGGTAAAGTGGAGCAATGAATTTTCATGTAATAGAGTAGGAAAAGTTCATTGATATGGTACATTGCAACTTTCCCGAAACTACCACTTGTTTAGTTTTGGTGTAGTATCAAAGAGTAATATCCACAATTATCAAAAAATGTATTAAAATTGCTTCCCTTTTACAAATGTTAATCAATGTAAGGTTAGATTTTCTTCATATACTTCAACCAAAATTACATATCACAATAGAAAGAGAATCCAGAGGTCTTTGTAGTAAACCAGTTACTAGATTTGCAGACCTATAAAACAGTACCATTCTTCTAAGGTGTTTTTTTTTTTTTTGAAGTTATTTTTCATAAAAATGTGCTGTTACTTTATGAGTTTATTGGTAATATATTTTTAGTGAATTTTAAAATGTTTTAATTTTTAATACAGTGAATATTGGTAGATATAATTCAGATAAAAACCTTTTTGTACTTAAGAATATGAAATTCTGAGACCAAAATATTTGACAACCATTGAGCAAAGATACCTTTGACAATGTCATCAGTAAGAAAAAAGATTTTATGTTTTCACTTTATGAAAATATCCATATTCAGTTCAATATCTTAAATTATGACTCTTTAAAAAAACTAGATAAAGTAAGCATATTTGAAGATTATGCATCAACCTTGTGCCTGTAATACCCTGGGAGAGTGGTTTCTGGTAAATGTTTGGACAGCATTCATTTATTCATCATAAGATGGTAATTATTGAGCACTTTCTTTGATCTAGGCACCATGTTAGATGAAGGGAATTCAGTAGTGAAAAAGACAGATGCGTCCCTATGTTCATGGACTTTTCATTCTAATGGGGGAAATAAAAATACCAGATTAGGGTAAGTACTGAGCAGGAAACTTAAGAGTATTGAGAACAGAAGTAACAGTTATATAGGAAAGAGTCAGGAAGGCCTTTCTAAGGAAGAGACATTTAAGCTATGATGAGGGTAGGAAGGCAGGCATGAGAAGAGCATTCCAGGCAAGAATACTCACAAAGACACATAATCACGAAGAGAATTCTACGGTATTTTACAGACTGAATGCAAAGACCTTTTAAAAATATTAACTGTTTATAATTTAATTGTCACAATAATCCTATACTATACATATTTGGTAGTTCTCATTAATAAAGATGTCCAGTTAGAGAGCTTGACAAGTTTTTATCATTTTAAAATATCTTGTGTTAACCTATCATAATATTACACATTTAATTCTATATCTAGAACATAATGAGGTACTATAAAACTTAAGCAAATTGTATTACAAAAGAATAAAATTGCTAAATAAAGCATAAAATGTACATATAATGCATTTACCTTCATAGTCTTAAAAAATGACCAGGAAAAAAAATTTTTTTTTTTTAATCTTATGAATGTTTTTGGGTGATGAAGAGTTGCCTTTAAGTAAGGTATCTTATGTAATAATATTTACCTTAAGTACCATGCTAATAGTAAGCTTCTAGGAACTTTTGGATGAATTTCATAAACAGAAATTTACTTATTTATTTGTACTGACTTCTCATTTCTGCCATTATGAAATACTTGATTTGTATGGGACTAATGTCAAGAACATACAGAATTCAGAGTAAACAAGTGTAAAGAGCATTTGTGAACCAGATCTTCTCTACATTTCCTTACTACATCCCTAACCAGGAACCTTCCATGTTCATGTGTTCAGTCTCTTTTTTTGCTCTGCTTTGAGTAGCAACTAACACCTTTTTTGCTAATCCCTGGAGTCCCAGGTGAGTCCTGAGTCTCCTTCCCTTCCCTGGGAAGAGGAACCTAGGGAACTTGATTCCCAAGAGGCCCAGCTTCATGGCCACCTGAGAAATACATATTGGTGACACTGGTGCTACTTTCTATTCTAGTTTGTGTTCTGTGAATCACTGTGATGTTTTATAACTATTTGGGTGCTGAGAAACAGCGTTAAGTTGTATTTGATATGTTTTGTGCTATAAAAATGGATCTGTCATCACTGATATGAAAATCATAAAATCTGTCAGCCAGAAGATCAGATTTATTATTGACAACATAGATTCCTTTTTTCTGTAATATAAAATATTCTGTCTTAATGACTTGGGCAGCTGTGCTTCAAATCCCTAAGGTGTCTTTGAATTTAGTTATTATAATTCAGGTAACTTTCAGGTTTCTTATGGAGGGGTTGTTTTTGTTGTTTTTGTTCCTCCAGGAGGCATGGCATTTTTAATCAGTTCTCCAGGGAAAGCTTGACTAAATGTTCCAAACTTTGTTGGTTCAATGTTGCTAAATAAAATCTTACAGTAATTAATTTTTGGGAGAAACATAACTTTCCTTCTGGATCTACTAGTTTTCTTTCTCTTTGGGGGTTTACATTGAAGGAGTAACAGATAATTTAATTTAGCAAAACTCTGAAAGATTACTCTTATTTTAGCTTTCCAGGAAATTGTGGGCATGGCAGCACCATATATGCCTATAAGAGGAATTGATATGAATAGTAATACATATAATATGTAGTTCAAAAGAAAGATTAGGCTTCTTAAGCCATTTGTTTTCACTTTTCAAAGGGGCCTATGATAAATGCTTTTCTAAATATGAATATCCTCTTGTGAAGCAATTTTATTTAGGCTTTGACAATTTACATTATCATATCATGATTTCTTACAGAATTAATGTTTCTGACTGCATTTTTGGGTTGTTCAGTTGTAATTTTGTTTTAAAGAACAAAGGGCAAGTAGTAGATGTGTGATTAAACAAAATGAGAATTTGAGTTTTCTTCTGTTAATCTTTATGGCAAATTGATTTGGTCACAAATCATGAAAACCAGAGCTATAATTTCCTCCATTCTAAAATTTGTCCAGTAAAGCTTCTCTTTGCTTTGTTTTCTTTCCATTTAATTACTTAATAATACTTAATATTATAAAAGATCAAAACATTACAGAAGTGAAATGTTCAGAACGAAATATAAAAGATCACCCCCCAAACTTTTGTGAGCATCCTTTCAGCTTCTTCATTTACATGTATAAATATATAAGTATTCTATTACCTACATAATTGTGTACATATTCTAAAAACATATACAAATGACTTTTTTTTTGTTTTACATAATATTCTGCAAGTTGCTTTTTTCACTTAGGGAGCTCTTTTTAACTGTTGAATATTTTAGATGTACTATATTTAATTTGACTAATCCTTATATCTGTTTCTATATACATGTGAGACTTTTTAAAGATATGATGGGTTTAGTACCTTTTCTGCCCTGATATTCCTGTCATTCACAATTATAGTCTGAACTGTCTGAAGTCCATAGCTTTATTTACTTGATTCCTGGCTTTTTGTGACTCTATCACTGTCCCATGTTCAAGTCTTATTCTCTTACCAACAGTGTTCATTATTGGCATCTTAAAAAATTGTGGCCCAGATTTGTTCATAAGAACCAATTAGTCTCAATTTTTGTATGCCGGGTTTATAAGGAATCTTATTCCACTTTGATTCTAGCCTGCAGGGCGGGTGGTGCAAATCCAGTGATTCACATTATAAATACAAGTGGTATTTAATGGTATACTAAGTGAATTTAATCAGGGTTCACAAGCATATGCTAAAGTATCAAGTTGAAATCCTATTCTTTTGTAAGGAAATTGTTGTGAAACCTATTTAAAATTCTTGTTATGTTTTACCTAGGTTTTAAAAAATATGTATGGCTTAAAAATTATGGTAATAGTAAGGTATTTAAGAAATAGTTCCAGAAACAGAAGAAAAACTGCTGGTAAAGGTAGGGTTTTTTTCATTAAAGAACCTAGTGTGTTCTCTAATGAACATTTACTAGAGAGGAAGGAGAAACTTAATATTGTTTCATCCTCACTCTCTTGCCAATTAACCATTTCTTTAACAGGAAATAAAAAGGACAAAACTTTGTTACCCAGGTAATCATTATGACCTCATTAGAAATAAAGATCTCAGGGCGGGGTGGGTGGTGTGCCTGGCTGGCTTAGTAGGTGGAGCATGCACTCTTGATCTTGGGGTTATGGGCTCGAGTCCCATGTTGGGTATAGAGATTACTCAAGATACATATTTTTTTTTTTTGTAGTTTAACAGAAGTTTATTTCTCATTCCCATAAAGTCTCATTCCCACAGGACTGTGGGACTCTCCACCTGCTCTCCACATAGGGGGCTCAGCATTCCAAACTACTTTGATTTTCTGGCGCCTTTTTCTGTGTGGGCTTCCATGACTGAGGCAGGAAAAGCACTAGAGTCTTGCACCAACAAATAAAAGTGTAAGCCCAGAACAATAAAATCTTTAAAAAAAATTTTTGAGGGTAGCCTCAGAGCAAACTAGTTTTCTTCTTTGAACCCTGATGACTGTGTAAGAAAAAAAAATGTTATAAATTGACATGACAAACAACAGTTAATATTAAATCTGAAAAAGGTTGTTTTTCTTTGATTTACAAAAATTAAATATAGCAGTCAAAACACTTAATATCCTTTATTCATTGAAACAAAAAGAATTAATATGGTTTTTGGTTAGAGAAGTTAATATGAGAGCAGACTAGTCTAGAGTCCACAGGCTTGTGCTTAGATTAGGCCAAGGGAACTTTCCAGTGCTTTGAGAAGCTTTGTAGGTAAGTTTAGGAGTGATTGAAATAATGTTTTTTTTTTTTTTAAAGATTTTATTTATTTATTTGGCAGAAGAGAGAGAGAACAAGAGCAGGAACACAAGCAGGGGGAGTGGGAGAGGGAGAAGCAGGCTTCCTGCTTTGCAGGGAGCCTGATGCAGGGCTTGATCCCAGGACCCTGGGATCATGACCTGAGCCGAAGGCAGACACTTAACTGACTGAGTCACCCAGGTGCCCCTGAAATAATAGTTTTAGTAGAATTGTATTTGCATGGCTAATTCTGTTTAAATTGTGTTGTATATGTGCGTGCAGTGTGTGTATATAATTTTTAGTTAATAGAAAAAATTTCAAACATATACAAATGTAGAGAATATAACGAACCACCACATCCCTATCACTTGGCTTTAGCATTTTTCAACTATGGCCAATCTTGTTTCATTTGTACCTTCATCTACTTTGTTCCCTCACCCTCAGATTATTTTAAAGCAAATCACAAGCCGTAATTTTATTCACAAATACTTATTTATCTCTAAAAGAAACTCCAAAATCGTGATCATAATACCATTACTGTACTTCTAAAATTAGCAGTAATTCTTAATATCATCAAACATCCAGTTTTTTAAATTAGCATTTTTGTTTGAATAAGAATCCAAATAAATTGATACATCATAATTGAGGTCTGTTAAATCTTCCTTTTCTTGAAATGAAAAAAAAATAGTTTAGCTTTTTAATTTGAATTAACTTTAGATTTCCAGTGGCAAAAATAGTATAGCTCCCCTACCTGTTAATATCTGGCATAATTATAGTACAATGATCAGAACTAAGAAATTAACATCAGTACAATATTATTAACTACTTAGTATATCTAGTCTCATCAGTTTTTCTGCTAATGTTCTTCTTCTGTTTCAGGGTCTAATCCAGTGTTCTACACTGCATATGGTTGTCATGTTACCATTGTTTCCTCTGATCTGTGACAGTTCTTTAGTCTTTGCTTTCATGACATTAAAACATTTGAAAACTACTGGTAGTTATTTGGTGAAGAGTCCCTTAGTTGCAGTTTGATGTTTTCTTATGATTACACTGAGGTTGTACATTAATGGGAGAAATATTACGGAGATGACATACCCTTCTCAGTGCAGTATTATCAGGGGGTACCATGCTGTCACTATCACTTATTACTGGTGATGTTAACCTTGATCATTTGGTTAAGGTGGTGTCTTAGTGGTTTCTCACTGGAAAGTTGTTTTTCCTTTATTAGCTCTTAGATTGGGGTTGTTGTTGTAGCCTGGATTTTGCTGATTGCATTCCCATAGTGATATTTAACATGTTATTATGTAAATTGGGTTAAATGTATAGGCTTCTTAGGTACAGGTTGATTTTTGGTATAGGTGATAAATATCGGGGTACATGTCTCTGGTTGTTTATCTTGTTAGATTTTCCGTTTAGTTTTATTAATTTCCAAAACTGGTAAAAAAAAAAATCCCCTACAGTTCACTTCTATTCTTTGATAAAAACCCTGTTCAATAGAAGTCAGTTTTCTAATAAGAGATAAAAAACTGTCAACTTAATAAAATTATCTTTTACATATGTTAAAGTCCTATTCTAATGGATTCTATCCACTTTGTTATCAGTATTTCAGTGGTATCGACTGGATTCAAGTTTAATATGTAGAAGATACAGTGAAGGCAGAACTAGTCTCAAAATATTTTAGTTGTTTTGTCACTGATAAACTGGTACTGTAGGTCCTCTGCCTTTTCAAAAACTAGTGAGAAAAGGAATTAGCAAGCTACAGCGAATTCGCCTTTTGATAACAGTTTAAGTTATTATCATAGCATGAAGGGTAGTTTTTTCTGTTAGACTTTTCTAAAACTTTCAGTAGTTTCTTGCTGTCACAGTTTCCTGATGCTGCTGTAATAAATTAGCACAACATGATGGCTTAACACAACAAAAATTTGTTCTCTCATAGTTCTAGATGCCAACTGTCCTACTCAAGGTGTTGGAGGCTCTAGGGGAGAACCTGAGCCGTGCTTCTTCCAGCTTTGGGTAGATGCAGGCATTTCTTGACTTGTGGTCACATCACTCCAAACTTTGTCTCTATATTCACATAACCTTCTTTTCTGGTATGTCTAATTTCTCTCCACTTCTCTCCTAGACGAACATTTCTGGTGGTATTTAGAGCCCAACAGGATAATTTCCTCATCTCAAGTATTAAACTTTTAATTACATCTGCAAATCCTTTGCCATACAGAATAACACTCACACATTCCAGGGGTTAGGACTTGATATCTTGGGGGACACCATTTAGCTCACTACATCTACTCTCATCACTATCATGAATGGATGTTGAATTTTGTCAAATGCTTTTCTTGATAAGATTTTTATCCTTCATTCTGTTAATGTGGTGTATCACACTGATTTGTGGATATTGCACCATCCTGTATCCCAGGGATAAATCCCACCTGACGATGGTATATGATCCTTTTAATGTATTGTTGAATTGGGCTTGGTAATATTTTGTTGAGGATTTTTGCAGCTATGTTCATCAGGGATATTGACCTCTAATTTTCTTTTCTTGTACAGTGTTGTCTAGTTTTGGTATCAGGGTAATGCTGGCTTTGTAAAATGAGTAAAATAGGAAATATTCTCTACTCATACATTTTTGGAAGAGTTTGAATTTACCAGTGAGGCCATTTGGTCCTGGACTTTATGGATTCGATTTCCTTATTAGTGATTGGTCTGTTCAAATTTTCTATTCATGATTCAGTCTTTATAAATTGTGTGTTTCTAAAAATTCATTTCTTCTAGGTTGTCCAATTTGTTGTCATATAAATTGTTCATAGTAGTCTTTTATCTTTTGTATTTCTGTGATATTGGTTATAATGTCTTTTTTTCTTGGTGAATCTAGCTAAATATTTGTTTATCTTTTAAAAAAACAACTCATAGTTACATTTAACTTTTCTGTTGCCTTTTTTTGGTCTCTATTTCATTTATTTCTGCTCTGATCTTTGCTATTTCCTTATTTTTATGAACTTTGGGCTAAATGTTTACTTTTTCTGGTTCTTTCAGGTGTCAAATTAGGGTTTAAAAAATTTTTTTTATTTGAAATGTTCTTGTTTCTAATGTAGCTGTTTGGGGCACCTGGGCGGCTCAGTTGGTTAAGCGTCTTCTTTCGGCTCAGGTCATGATCTCAGGGTCCTGGGATTGAGCCCCGTGTGGAGCTCACTGCTCAGCAGGGAGTCTGCTTCTCTCTCCCTCAAATAAATAAATAAATAAAATCTTTAATGTAGTTGTTTTGAATTTCCCTCTTAGAACTGGCCTTTCTGCATCCCATAAGTTTGGTGTGTTGTATTTCCTTTTTCTCAAGATATTTTTTGATTTATCTTTTGATATATCTTTTGATTTATTCTTTGACATATTGTTATTCAGTTGTATGTTGTTTAATCTACACATATTTATGAATTGTCCAGTTTCACTGTGGTCTGAAAAGATGCCTGATGTGATTCAAGGCCTTGTAGACTAACATGATGTATGCTAGAGAATTTTCCACGTGTGCTTGAGAAGAATGTGTATTGTTTTTAGATGGAAAGTCCATCAGTGTAATGTGTAGTTTAAGTCCAGTGTTTTATTATTGATTTTCTTTCTAGATGATCTATCCAGATCCAGGTATTGAAGTTTCGCACTATTACTGTATTGCTGACTGTTTCCACTGTAGGTCTGTTAACATTTGCTTTATATATTTAAGTGCTCCTATGTTGGCTGCATAAATATTAACATATCCTCTTGTTGGATTGACCTTTTTATTATTATATAATGACCTTCTTTGTTTTTTATCAGTCTTTGTCTTGATGTCTGTTTTATCTAAGTATAGCTACCTTAGCTTTCTCGTGATTTCCATAGGCATAGTATGTATCTTTTCTGTCCCTTTAGTTTCAGTCTATAGGTGTCCTTAACTCTAAAGTGATCCTCTTGTAGACAGCATAGTTTTTGTTTTTTTTTTTTGTAATCCATTCAGTCATTTTGCATCTTTCTATTGAGGAATTCAGTCCATTTATATTTAAAGTTATTAATGATAGGTAAGGACTTACTATTGCTATTCTGTTAATTATTTTTTGGCTATTCTGCAATTCTTTTGTTACCTTTCATCTGTTGCTCTATTCCTTTGTGATTTGATGATTTTCTTTAGTGGCTTAGATTCCTTTCCCTTCATCTTTTCTGAGTCTATTTATTTCACTCTCTTTTAAGCTGATAACATTAAATGCATACTAAAGCTTTACATTTTTACTTCTTCGCCCCATGTTTTCTATTTTTATTTTCACAACCTACAACTTTTTATGTTGTGTATCCATTAATACTTTTGTGTTTAAACTTCATGTTGGATTTATGTGATTTACTGACCACCATTAGAGTATTCTGAATATAACTATATACCTTCACTGGTAAGGTTTGTACTTTCATGTTTTCCTGTTACTGTTTCTCCCTCTGTATTCCCATCAAGCAAAATATGTAGAATGTATTGTTCACTATTCAAGGTCAGGGGCTCTTGGGGTGGCTAACCCAGAGCATCTCCTCTGTAAGGAAGAGTCCTAAATGGCAGGCCTAGATCTCTTTGGAACACTGGCTGTGCAATAAGGAGAAGGGCTACAGCTGGCTGCTGGGCTCAGTCACTACATTATAAAAGCTTGCTACATATAGATCCTAGCAGTGAATGCTTTGTCCAGTCAGCTGCTCCTGGACTCCCTGTATGTAAGTTCTCTCAATAAACCTACGTTTCAGTTGCTTTTCTTTGGCCTCCCCAGACCATCACCCACCCTGGGCTTAGAGTCTACTGGGGTGCAATTAGACCATTGGCAGGCCAGCCAGGAGGCTGGAAAAAACCCTGTGAGTGCCTAGATGTGGGAAAGGGGGAAATTCTGGGGCGACCATCCACATTTGGCCTTATAGTTGCAATCTTTGATGGATGGGGCCCACACTGTGAGTACAGGGACACCTTGAAAATGCTTAAGTGTCTAGAGGAAATTTTGATTTAGAGGATGGATACACAGGTGAGTAGCTGCCTCTGAGGTTGGGTGGCCCCTCCTTACAGCTGTCCTTGGGGCAGAAGCAGAATTAGCTGCCTTGGAGAAAATGTACCATGTGCAGGAGGAATTATGCTTAGAGAGGAACACTAGCACAAGCAAAGACTGTAGAGAACTTGATAATCTGCTTGAGGAAACAAGATGATAAATTAGAAACTCTAGCATGCAGACTGGCCCTGGCTGAAGGGTTGTAAGTTGCCCTAGCAATGAGTTTGGGTGGTTATCTCTAAGCCCACCTGGGATCAAGTCACGCAGCCCTGTTGAGAGCTCAACTGAGGAAGAGATTGGGATGAGTCCAGAGACATTCTCATTCCCTCAGTTCAGCTGGTTTTAACCACCAAAGTGAAAGCAGAGCAGCCACGCCACAGGGTGTGGAACCCCAGAACCACACTGAGCAACTATACACCAAACTGGTGGAATTGGGGAATAAATTCAGACACAAAGGAAGGGAGTCCGTCACAGCATGGTTCTATCTATGGGATGTGGGCATTGAAGGCATTTTGCTTTTGGGAACAAGTGTCCAACATGGTGTCCATTATGACACATCCTGATTTAGAGCAGGGTCTGCATGGAGCCATCAATGAAGATCATGTGACTCCTTTACTCTCCTGGCTGGCATGGGGCTGTAAATCAGCTTGGCCTAAAGAGGGAAATATACGCACCTCTCCCTTTATGATGGCTGACCATGGAAGAGATATTGCAAGAGGAGAGAATGAAGCATGCCGTCTCTGCTGAGCATTATAGAGGTCCTGATAATAAACTATTTACTGTAGGTATGAAAGATGTATTACAGTCTGCCCCCAATCATTGGTATGGGGCACTTGTTTCCATTTTGAGGCCTCTAGTGGAGCTGCCTATACTGACATTTTACAGGATTTGCATTAGATCAGTCTTTTAAAAAGACATTAAGAGTGCAGATAAAACTTTACCCCAGTCTTTTCCCCTTTCTATGTCCTTAGAGGTAATCAGTATCTTGACATTGGTGTCTGTTGTTTCCATGTTTGTTTTGATATATTTTGCATATACATATATATAATGTTTGTGAATAATATTCTATTTTTAAAATGTATACAAAATGGTCATACTATTTATAAATAAGATTTTTGCTTTATTGGTCCTTTTTAACATTTTGCTCTGATATGGCTAGGAGTGGCTTCATTATTACTACTTTTTAAATTTTTTATTTAAGTTGAATTAGCCAACATAGTACATCATTAGTTTCAGATGTAGTGTTCAATAATTTATCATTTGAGTATAACACCTAGTTGGAGTGGCTTCATTATGTAATTATCTTGCTGGGAGCTTACTAAGCTTTTTGAATCTGTACATTTTTAAGATAATTACTTTTCAAATATATTTTCTGCCTCATTCTCTTTTTCTGGGATTCTATTTAAATATGTAAATGTTTTGACATTGTCCCATAAAACATTGATCTTAAATTTAATAGTTTTTTTCTTTCAGATTGGATAACTTCTGATTTATTTTCAAGTTTATTGAATCTTTCTTCTTTCAATTCTAGTATGCTATTAAGACCAGTGAGGTTTTTTACATTTCAGATACTGCATTTTAGAGTTCCAGAGTTTTCATCTGGGTCTAACAGTTTCTCTTTTTTTTGTTTTTTTTTTTTGAGACTTCTCATCTAGGCATTCTTTATGACCAAATTTTCTTTTACATACTTGCACGTATTCATAATAGGTGGTTTAAAATCCTTTTCCACTGGGGGACCGGGTTAGCTCAGTCAGTAGAGCATGCAACTCTTGATGTCAGGGTTGTGAGATGGAGCCCCACATTGGGTGGAGACATTACTTAAAAATAAAATTCTTTTCCAGTAATATATGAATCATTTCAGACATTGTCTTTTCTTTTGAAATTCTTCATGTTTCTAGTAATCTTGGATTTGTTTCCTGGGGACTGAATGATACATTGTAGAGACCTTATTCCACTATCTTCTTCCAAAGCTTATTGATTTTATCAAGCAGTTACCTTGGCAGAACTCAGATCCCAAACTCTGTCTCCTCTGACAAGAAGCTGCTGAAATATCTATTTCTTGCTTTCTTTTTTGCCATTTTTTTTGGGGGGGGGGGAGGGGCTGTGTGAGTCTGTCCTGAGCATTCATAGTTAAGGGGTTAGCCAGAGATTTTGGCAGAGTTTATTTACAGAATTCAGAGTTCCCTTTCTGTAGCTCTTTTTTCCTGTGATTTCCCCTTGTTGCTTTCCAATTGCTGTGGTTATCGTACAATGTCTGCTGATTCTTTAGTTACTTCTTGGCACCAACTGGGATCTTAGACAAAAAGTTGTAAAAATGGGAGTCTAACCTAGTATTTTCTGTAGTTTTCTGAAGAGTCAACTCCTTTCTATTTTCTGTTTGACTTTGGTTGTTCTCAGGTGCCCTGGGGTTGTTGTTTGATTATATTTGTCCAGAGTTTACAAGGTTATTTGGAGGAGGGTTGGTCTGATGGAAGTTACCCCACCATTAATTGATTGAACATCTTGCATAACCTTTTTCTTAATGTGATAAAAATATATATAACATGAAATTTGCCATTTCAACCATTTTTAAGCCTATAATTCATGAGCATTAATTGCATTTACCATGTTGTGCATCAGTTACCACTATCTATACCCAAAACCTTTTCTTAACCAAACAGGTACTTTGTGCTTATTATGCAATAAATCCCATTTTCCCAACCCCTGGCAACCTCTGTTCTATTTTCTGTCTCTCTAAATTTGCGTATTCTACATATTTCATGTAAGTGGAATCCTATAATATTCATTGTGTTGGCTTATTAGCATAATGTTTTCAAGGTTATCCACGTTGTAGAATATACCAGAACTTCATTCCTTTTTTAATTTTATTGTTAGTCACTATACAGTACATCATTAATTTTTGATGTAGTGATCCATGATTGTTTTCGTGTAACACCCAGTGCTCATTGCAATATGTGCCCTCCTTAATACCCATCACCGGGCTAACCCATCCCCCCACCTCCCTCCCCTCTAAAACCCTCAGTTTGTTTCCTGGAGTCCATAGTCTCTCATGGTTCATCTCTCCCTCCGATTTCCACCCCCCCCCTTATTTTTCCCTTCCTTCTCCTAATGTCCTCCATGCTGTTCCTTATGTTCCACATATAAGTGAAACCATATGATAATTGTCTTTCTCTGCTTGACTTATTTCACTTAAGCATAATCCCCTCCAGTTCCATCCATGTCAATGCAAATGGTGAGTATTCCTCCTTTCTGATGGCTGAGTAATATTCCATTGTATATATGGACTACATCTTCTTTATCCATTCATCTTTTGAAGGGCATCTTGGCTCCTTCCACAGTTTGGCTATTGCGGACATTGCTGCTATGAACATTGGGGTGCATATGGCCCTTCTTTTCACTACATCTGTATCTTTGGGGTAAATACCCAGTAGTGTAATTGCTGGGTCATAGGGTAGCTCTATTTTTAATTTTTTGAGGCACCTCCACACTGTTTTCCAAAGTGGCTCTACCAACTTGTATTCCCACCAACAGTGTGAGAGAGATCGCTTTTCTCCACAACCTCGCCAACATTTGTTGTTTCTTGCCTTGTCAATTTTTGCCATTGTAACTGGTGTAGGATGGTATCTCAGTGTGGTTTTGATTTGAATTTCCCTGATGCCTAATGATGTTGAACAAATTTTCATGTGTCTGTTAGCCATTTGTATATCTTCTTCAGAGAAGTGTCTGTTCATGTCTTCTGCTCATTTTTTGACTTGATTGTTTTTTAGGTGTTGAATTTGAGAAGTTCTTTATAGCTTGGAAATCAGCCTTTTATCTGTACTGTCATTTGTAAATATCTTCTCCCATTCTGTGAGTTGCCTCTGTTCTGTTGACTGTTTCCTTTGCTGTGCAGAAGCTTTTTATCTTCATGAAGTCCCAAAAGTTCCTTTTTGCTTTTGCTTCACTAGCCTTTGGAGATGTATCTTGAAAGAAGTTGCTGTGGCTGATGTCGAAGAGGTTACTGCCTATGTTCTCCTCTAGGATTTTGATGGATTCCTGTCTCACACTGAGGTTTTTCATCCATTTTGAGTTTATCTTTGTGTATGGTGTTAGAGAATGGTCAAGTTTCATTCTTCTGCATGTGGCTGTCCAATTTTCCCCGCACCATTTATTGAAGAGACTGTCTTTTTTCCAGTGCATATTTTTTCCTGCTTTGTCGAAGATATTTGACCATAGAGTTCAGGGTCCATATCTGGGCTATCTATTCTGTTCCATTGATCTATGTGTCTGTTTTTGTGCCAGTACCATGCTCTCTTGGTGATCACTGCTTTGTAATATAGCTTGAAATCAGGCAACATGATGCCCCCAGGTTTGTTTTTCTTTTTCAACATTTCCTTGGCAATTCGGGGTCTTTTCTGGTTCCATACAAATTTTAGGATTGTTTGTTCCAGCACTTTGAAAAATGTCATTGGAATTTTGATCAGGATGGCATTGAAGGTATAGATTGCTCTGGGTAGCATAGACATTTTAACAATGTTTATTCTTCCGATCCATGAGCATGGAATGTTGTTCCATCTTTTTGTGATGGAACATGAGTGTTCTGTAGTTTCTAGAGTATAGATCCTTTACCTCTTTGGTTAGGTTTATTCCAAGGTATCTTATGGTTTTTGGTGCTATTGTAAATGGAATTGTTCTCTAATTTCTCTTTCTGCAGTTGCATTGTTAGTGTATAAGAAAGCAACTGATTTCTGTGCATTGATTTTGTATCCTGCCACATTACTGAATTGCTGTATGAGATCTAGTAATTTGGGGGTGGAGTCTTTTGGGTTTTCCACATAAAGTATCATGTCATCTGCGAAAAGAGAGTTTGACTTCTTCTTTGCCAATTTGAATACCTTTTATTTCTTGTTGTTGTCTGATTACAGGACTTCTAGTACTATGTTGAACAATAGTGGTGAGAGTGGGCATCCTTGATGTGTTCCTGATCTTAAGGGAAAGGCTCTCAGCTTTTCCCCATTGAGGATGATATTTGCTGTGGGTTTTTCATAGATGGATTTTATGAACTTGAGGAATGTTCCCTCTATCCCTATACTTTGAAGAGTTTTAATCAGGAAAGGATGCTGTATTTTGTCAAATGCTTTTTCTGCATCAACTGAGAGGACCATATGGTTCTTCTCCGTCCTCTTATTAATGTGTTCTATCACATTGATTGATTTGCGAATGGTGACCCACCCTTGCATCCCGGGGATAAATCCCACTTGGTCATGGTGGATGATCCTTTTAATGTGTTGTTGGATCCTATTAGCTAGGATTTTGTTGAGGATTTTGGAATCCATATTCATCAGGGATATCGGTCTGAAAATCTCCTTTTTGATGGGGTATTTGCCTGGTTTGGGGAGGTAATGCTGACCTCATAGAATGAGTCTGGAAGCTTTCCTTCTGTTTCCATTTTTTGAAACAGCTTCAGGAGAATAGGTGTTATTTCTTCTTTGAATGTTTCGTAGAATTCCCCAGGGAATCCATCAGGTCCTGGACTCGTTTTTTGGGAGGTTTTTGATCATTGCTTCAATCTCGTTATTGGTTATTGTCCTGTTCAGGTTGTCAGTTTCTTCCTGTTTCAGTTTTGGCAGTTTATAGGTTTATAGGAAGCCATCCATTGCATCCAGATTGCTCAGTTCATTGGCATATAGTTGATAATAATTTCTAATAATTGTTTCTATTTCCTTGGTGTTAGTTGTGATCTCTCCCCTTTCATTCATAATTTTATTAATTTGAGTCCTTTCTCTCTTCTTTTGAATAAGTCTGGCCAGTGGTTTATTGATCTTATTAATTCTTTCAAAGAACCAGCTTCTAGTTTCATTGATATGATCTACTCTGTTTCTGGTTTCTAATTCATTGATCTCTGCTCTAATCTTAATTATTTCTTTTCTAATGCATGGCTTAGGCATTATTTCACTTTCTGTAGTTCTTTAAGGTGCAGAATTGGTGAATTCAGGATTTTTCTATTTTTTTGAGTGAGGCTTGGATGGCTATATATTTCCCCCTTAGGACTGCCTTTGCAGTATCCCATAGGTTTTGGACCGATGAGGTTTCATTCTCATTGGTTTCCATGAATTGTTTAAGTTCTTCTTTGATTTCCTGGTTGACCCAAACATTCTTGAGTAGAGTAGTCTTTAGCTTCCAAGTGTTTGAATTTCTGCCAAATTTTTTCGTGTGATTGAGTTCCAGTTTTAAAGCATTATGGTCTGAGAATATGCAGGGAATAATCTCATACTTTTGGTATCGGTTGAGACCTGATCTGTGGCCCAGTATGTGGTCTATTCTGGAGAAAGTTCCATGTGTGCTCAAGAAGAATGAGTATTGTTTTAGGGTAAAATGTTCTGTATATATCTATGAGGTCCATCTGGTCCAGTGTGTCATTCAAAGCTCTTGTTTGTTGATTTTTCTATTTAGATGCTGTATTGCTGAGAGTGGAATATTGAGGTCTCCTAAAATTAACGTATTATGATCAATATGACTATTTTGGTTAACAGTTGGCTTATGTAGATGGCTGCTCCCATGTTGGGGGCATAGATACTTACAATTGTTAGATCTTCTTGTTGGATAGACCCTTTAACAATGATATAGTGTCCTTCTGTGTGTCTGACTACGGTCTTTAGTTTAAAATCTAATTTGTCTGATATAAGAATTGCTACCCCAGCTTTCTTTTGAGGTCCATTGGCATGGAAGATGGATCTCCATCCCTTCACTTTCAGTCTGGATGTATCTTTAGGTTCAAAATGCATCTCCTGTAGACAGCCTATGGATGGGTCCTGTCTTTTTAGCCAATCTGCAACTCTGTGCCGTTTTAGGGGTGCATTTAGGCCATTCACATTGAGAGTGATTATTGAAAGATATGAATTAATTGTCATCATGTTGCCTGTGAAGACGTCGTTTTTATAGATTGTCCTTGTAAATTTCTGTTGTATATCACTCTTGGGGTCTTTCTCCTTTTATAGAACCCCCCCCCTTAATATTTCTTGCAGGGCCAGCTTAGTGGTCACATATTCTTTCAGTTTCTGCCAGACTTGGAAGTTCTGCATCTCTCCATCCATTCTAAATGACAGCCTTGCCAGATAAAATATTCTTGGTTGCATGTTCTTCTCGTTTAGGACCTGAAAATGTCTTGCCAGGTCTCTGTGGGTAGGTCTGACGTTATTCTGATGTTCTTCCCTGTGTATGTAAGGAATCTCTTCCCCCTACCTGCCCTTAAGATGGTTTCCTTGGTTCTAAGATTTGTGAGTTTTACTATTACATTCCGGGGCATTGGCCTTTTTTCCTTGGTCTTGGGAGGGGTCCTCTTGCCTCTAAGACATGACTGTTTGTTTCATTCCCCAGATTAGGGAAGTTCTCAGCTACGATTTGTTCAAAAATATATCTTCTAGCCCTCTCTCTCTCTTCATCCCCTCAGGGATCCCAATAATTCTGACATTGGAACATTTCATATTGTCACTTAGTTTTCTGATTCTGTTTTCATGGATTTTGAGTTGTTTCCCCCTCTTTATCCTTCTTTTCTATCAATTGGTCTTCTAGATCACTAATTCATTCTTCTGCCTCGCTTACCCTAGCTGTTAGAGTCTCTAAGGGCAGAACTTAAAAATGCTATCAATGAGATCTAATCTAGATACTCTAGGTTGCCATTAATCAATTTCTCCATTCTAGCTCTTGTCTTCACAACTGCTACCCTGAATTCCATATCCGACATCTTGGTTACATCTGTATCCATTTGTAAATCTGTGGCAGAAGTCATAATCTCTGAGTCTTTCCTATTTTGGGGGTTCCTCCTCCTACTCTTTCTGTTGATGGGTGGTTGAGGGAATGTACAGAGTCCAAATTATTGACCACAACCCAAGCAAGATGCACCTGTTTTATAGGGACCTTAGGGTTGTTGGCCTCTTGTTCTCCCAGCCTGTCTTCTCGGGGGAGGGGCCTGCTGCACTTTTACTCAGGCAAGCCTGTTTGGGCAGAGTTGCCCTGCCCACTGTGGTGGTGGGGGGGAATGGGCTCAGTGAAAACTGGTTTTTGGGGCTTTTGTTCTCTGGTGGCTTTCCTCGTCTCTTCCAAGAGAGCAGAAGAGACCGTTTCCAACCCTCTGCCTCAGAGCAGAGAGATCACAGTCTGTTCTTCAGTGAACTCTCCAGGCCACATTATTTCCGTTTCTGTCTGTGCTGCTATAAACTGCAGTGTCCTGGGTTGTGCGCCCCTCAGCAGGGCTCCCAGTCCTTGCCTGCAGGTCGGGGTACAGGAGCTCGTCTCTGCCCTTTGTACTTCTAAAACCGTCAGCCGCCCCCAGTTTGCATACATGACCCCGCCGCTTCAGGTTTCAGTCTGGGGGGCTGCCTTAAAGTCCTTTCCCCACCACTACCAGTCTGTGAGTCTGTGCCCTGTCCCCAGTGCAGGAGGCTGTTGCTCACTGGTGGTGTAGGATCCCCACGGCTCCCTCCGCCTTCCATTTATCTTTGGATATCTGCCCACAGAATCATGGCTCCCCGCTTCATACCTCGAAACCAACTGCCTGTGATATTCTGTTTGTAGAAATCCAGATATATCTTCTTACATCTCATGCTGATTTCATGGGTGTTGAGTGGTCTGGTAGATATCCAGCTCAATTCCGGGGACCAGTTGGAATAGGGTCCCCTGCTCCTTCCCCATCTTTTTTCCATCCAACTTCATTCCTTTTTAAGGGTAAATATTTCATTTTACATCTGTACCACATTTTATCTGTTCATCTCTTAATGGACACTTGGGTATTTACACATATTAGCTATTGTGAGTAAGGCTGTTATGAACAGAAGTGTAGAAGTATGAATTCCTGCTTTCATTTATTTTGGGTAAATACCGATGAGTGGAATTGCTGGGTCTTATGGTAATTCTTTAACCTTGTGGGAACTGCCGAATTGTCTTCCACAGTGGCTATACCATTTCGTATTCCCATCAGCAATGCCCAAGGGTTCCATTTTCTTTAGATCTTTGATTTGCATTTCCCTGATCATATTGAGTATCTTACAATGATGATATACAAATGGTCAAGAAGCACATTAGAAGTCTTTGCACATTTTTAAATTGGGTTGTTGTCTTTTTGTTGTTGAAATGTAGTTTTTTTTTTTTATATAAGTCTGGGCTTTTTCATCATATAATTTTTTTTACCCATTCTGTAGTGTTTTTTCACTTTCTTAATGTTTTCTGGTACACAGACCCCAAAACATGAGCAACAAAAGAAGAAATAAACTGGTATTAGAAATCCTAGCATCAGCAACCAGACAACAAAAAGAAATAAAAGGTATTCAAATTGGCAAAGAAGAAATCAAACTCTCTCTTTTTGCAGATGACATGATACTTTATGTGGAAAACCCAAAAGACTCCACCCCCAAATTACTAGAACTCATACAGCAATTCAGTAATATAGCAGGATACAAAATCAATGCACAGAAATCAGTTGCTTTCTTATACACTAACAATGCAACTATAGAAAGAAATTAGGGAGTTGATTCCATTTACAATAGCACCAAAAACCATAAGATACCTCGGAATAAACCTAACCAAAGAGGTAAAGGATCTATACTCTAAAAACTACAGAACACTCATGAAAGAAATTGAGGATGACACCAAAAGAAGAAAAAACATTCCATGCTCATGGATCGAAAGAATAAACATTATTAAAATGTCTGTGCTACCCAGAGCAATCTATACTTTCAATGTCATCCTGATCAAAATACCAATGGCATTTTTCAAAGAGCAGGAACAAACAATCCTAATATTTGTTTGGAACCAGAAAAGACCCCGAATCGCCAAGGAAATGTTGAAAAAGAAAAACAAAGCTGGGGGCATCATGTTGCCTGATTTCAAGCTATATTACAAAGCAGTGATCACCAAGAGAGCATGGTACTGGCACAAAACAGACACATAGATCAGTGGAACAGAATAGATAGCCCAGATATGGACCCTGAACTCTATGGTCAAATATCTTTGACAAAGCAGGAAAAAATATGCAATGGAAAAAAGTCTCTTCAATAGATGTGCTGGGAAAATTGGACAGCTATATACAGAAGAATGAAACTCAACCATTCTCTTATGCCATACACAAAGATAAACTCTAAATGGATGAAAGACCTCAATGTGAGACAGGAATCCATCAAAATCCTAGAGGAGAACATAGGCAGTAATCTCTTTGACATCGGCCACAGCAACTTCTTTCAGGACACGTCTCCAAAGGCAAGGGAAAAAAAAGCAAAAGTGAACTTTTGGGGCTTCATCAAGATAAAAAGCTTCTGCACGACAAAGGAAATAGTCAACAAAACAAAGAGGCAACCCACAGAATGGGAGAAGTTATTTGCAAATGACATTACAGATAAAGGGCTGGTATCCAAGATTTGTAAAGAACTTCTCAAACTCAACACACAAAAAACAAATAAGTCAAAAAATGGGCAGAAGACATGAACAGACACTTCTCTGAAGAAGACATACAAATGGCTAACAGACACATGAAAAAATGTCCAACATCATGAGCCATCAGGAAAATTCAAATTAAAACCACATTGAGATACCACCTTATATCAGTTACAATGGCAAAAATTAACAAGGCAGGAAACAAATGTTGGAGAGGTTGTGGAGAAAGGGGAACCCTCTTACATTGTTGGTGGGAATGCAAGTTCGTACAGCCACTTTGGAAAACAGTATGGCAGTTCCTCAAAAAGTTAAAAATAGAGCTACCCTATGGCCCAGCAATTGCACTCCTGGGTATTTACCCTCAAGACACAAATGTAGTGAAAAGAAGGGGCACGTGCACTCCAATGTTCATAGCAACAATGTTTGCAATAGCCAAACTGTGGAAGGGGCCGAGATGCCCTTCAACAAATGAATGGATAAAGAGGATGTGGTCCATATATACAATGGAATATTACTCAGCCATCAGAAAGGAGGAATACTCACCATTTGCATCGACATGGATGGAACTGGAGGGGATTATGCTTAAGTGAAATAAGTCAAGCAGAGAAAGACAATTATCATATGGTTTCACTTATATGTGGAACATAAGGAACAGCATGGAGGACATTAGGAGAAGGAAGGGAAAAATGAAGCGGGGGTATCGGAGGGGGAGATGAACCATGAGAGACTGTGGACTCCAGGAAACAAACTGAGGGTTTTAGAGGAGAGGGGGGTGGGGAATGGGTTAGCCCAGTGATGGGTATTAAGGAGGACTCGTATTGCAATGAGCACTGGGTGTTATACGCAAACAATGAATCATGGAACACTACATCAAAAACTAATGAAGTACTGTAGGGTGACTAACATAACCTAATAAAAAAATAAAATTTATAAAGTATAGACAAAAAGAAGAGATGAAGTATCTGAATAAACCTTAGTGTATTTGTCCTTTCTCCTAATGAAAAGTACAATGAGATTTTTTCCAATTTTTGCTTTAACAAGTAATACCACGCTTCCTGTGCTACTCATTCATATGTTTGAAAGTCTCTTTAGGGCCATAGTTCTCAACCTGGGTCAGTCTTGCCTGCCAGGGAACATTTGGCAATGTTTGGAGACATTTTTGATTATCAAGACTGAAGGGAGGTGTGCTCCTGGCATCTATTGGGCAGAGACTAGAGATACTGCTAAAACATCCTACCCTGGAAGAACAGACTCCCACCACCCCACTACAAATTGTAGCATTATCCAAATTATTCAATTTGTTAATAGTGCGAAGGTTGAGAAACCTTGCTCTGGGCATATACTTTGAGGTGGGATTGCTAAAGCTTGGGGTACATGCAACTCTTTCAGTTATATGAAACAGATTTCTGTAAAAGAAAATATTTTCAATACAGGTAAAGGTCGGAATGTTTTGAATTAAAGTTTCTTTGGTGATAATGGCTATCCAGCAGTTATAAGCAATTTAATTAAACCAGATAAAGTTAGTGGCATTACATAGAGTTAACTATTTACTTACCTAGAGGGTACATGTAATCTTTTAACTTCATGAACTAAAATACATTGTTACTTCCTGTCTGATTAAAAGATTGATTGTAGAGTGAGAGTCTGCTTCAAAAAAGTATCACTTGTGTAAGACAACAGTAGTTGGAATATTAGGCTGCAGATGACGATTGAATGAGAGAAAAATGACAGCATGAAAAGTGTAGAATTTTTCCCTGACAGAGATTATTATTAAATATAGAACAGTTAAAGGTTTGAAAACATTCTCTCTAGTGTGATTTAATCTTTTAATTGTAAGCAAGGGAATTAACAATGAATTTTGCACCCCACTTTTAAGTCTATAAGACCCCTACCCCTCCTTAAAAACCTGAGGAAAGTTCTAGCCCCACAACTATCTGCAGTGCTTGTGTACATACATTTTAGCATATGACTTTTGGGTGGTTTATGCATTTTCTTCGAGTCTGTTCGTGGGTCACACCCAACCCCCAGATTTCCAGGTTAAAAACTTTGCTAAAAAGGTGTATTTGAAATTTTCAGTAAAAACTTAACTATATTGTTTGTATCTTCAGTGATGGAGAAAAATAGGTGACTTAGAATTTTTCAAGTCCTCTAACATTAAATGGATGCATACATATCTTAATTTTATATATATAACCTTCAGTTTTTTTTTTTTTTTGGTCTTTTTATTAGGTGTATGCAGCAGTGCTATGGCAACAAACTAATGAAAACAGACAAAATTCAACAGAAAAAGTATGTTTTGGAGCTGCCCTACCAGAAGAAAAACTTAATGACTTTCGTGATGAACAAATTGGACAGTTGCAGGAGCTGATGCAAGAAGCTACTAAACCCAATAGACAATTTAGTATTACTGAATCTAGGAAACCAACATTTTAGTCTACGCAATAAAGCTTAACAAGCATTTTAAGTTCAGAACCCCTTATTTTAAGTCTCATGGTTTTTAGGAATTTGTTTCTTAAGCTTTTAGGCTTTGAGAATGCCTAGTATTAATGAAATATTTTATTTGGGGGATGTTATTAGTGGTATCTACAATATATAGATCAATATGACTAGTACACAAAACTGCATTTAAGTAACAGTACTTGCTGGATAGGATTTGATTTTTGGACTAAACAAGAAAGAATGACTCTAAAATTCCACAAAGTTGTGGAATTTTGCCAGAATTTATTTTTATATATAAATTTAATGCTGTTCTTTTTTTCCAATCAGGCTACAGGGTGGTTTTTTTTTTTTTTTATTAAAATACAATGTATTATGCTGTTCTTGTTCAAGCATTAGCCTCATGGTTTTAGCTTCAACAGATAAGTATATTGTGATAATGACAGATGTGGAATTCCAGCAAGGTTGTTATTTATATATATTGTCATTCTGAAAGTTTCATCATTTCTACTTTAATGATTATTCTTGTAAATATCCATTCTCCCCGAGTCATTGTTCAGATACAATGACAGATTAAAAAGAAGCTTTAACATTCAGTACCATCATACATTGTATAATCTATCATACAAATGATAGTGTAATGTTTCTACAGTGTTTCTTAATAACAGATGAGCCCTTAAATTTATATAATTTGTAGTTACCTTGAGAATCTCATTTATTGCCTCAAAGTTGGGGAGATATAAAAACACTTTTATAAATTTTTTAAGTTGATTATAAACTGAAAAAAATCAAGTGGTAATCCCATGTACATCCTAAAATGTTTAATTTAAAAAAAATTACTGAAACGTCTTGTAACTTTAGTTATGTATGTCTACTTTGAGATTGTGAAGTGATTATTTTTCAGATGCTATTGCATTTATTCAGCTCTTTAAAAATTGATTCATATTTACTCTCTTTTGCCATATGGGCTTTTTGTCTGTGTATGGCTGCCAGACTCCTCACTCCTTTTTAGTATTCCTCATTGAGTCTGCAACCCTCAATGTACATTGATGTAACCACTGTGGAAAAGAGTATGGAGGTTCCTCAAAAAATCAAAAATAGAAATACCATATGATCCTGTAACTCCGCTACTGGGTATTTACCCAAGAATACGAAGACATTAATTCAAAAAGATGTATACACCCCTATATTTATTGCAGCATTATTTGCAATAGCCAAGATATGGGCCCAAAGTGTCCATTGATAGATGAATGAATAAAGAAGACACAGTGTATGTGTACATATAAACTGAAATATTACTCAGCCATAAAAAAAGAATGAGATCTTGCCCTTTGCAACAACATGGATGGACCTAGAGGGTATTATTCTAAGTGAAATAAGTCAGAAAAAGACCAATGCCATATGATTTCACTTATATGTGGGACTAAAACGCAAAACAAATGAACAAACAAGCAAAAATAGAAATAATCTCATAAATACTGAGAACTGGTGGTTGCCAAAGGGGAGGGGGATGGGGGACTGAAAATAAGTGAAAGGGATTGAGAGGTATAAAGTTTCGATTATAAAATAAGCCATCGTAATGAAAAATACAGCAAAGAGAAAACTGTCAATAATATTGTAATAACTGTATGGTGACAGAGGGTAACTACACTTATATACATGACACAGTGTTCACAACGATAATCGTTGAATCACTATGTTGTTCACCTGAAACCAGTATAAAAGTATACATCAACCAAATACTTCAACTAAAAATAAAAAAATAGTGTAGATTGTATGAGAAGAGAATAAAGGTAGTATAATTTAAGTATAAATGTGATTTCTAATGTATAACTCATTTTTATATAATGACCATTTTAGTGGTTACATGTTATATAGAATTGGTTTTCTAATCAAAACCAACCACTAAAATGATTGTTTTATAGAAATGAGTATGTAACTTCCAAGTTAGTAATTGAGGATAAATGAGATAGAAAAAAATTGAGATAATAAGCAAAATATGTCAGTAACACATCAAATGTGTATGGACTATTTTATTGACAAATAAAACCACTTATATGCACACCTAAAGCATAAAATACAGAAAGTTATACCAACCAAAATTAATCTGATATAGATATATTTATATCTGAAAACAACCGTAAAACCAGAAACACTGTTAGAGATAAAGAAAGTAACTTCATATAATGAAAGGTTCAGTTCATTGAGAGGATAATTTTTAAATTGGTATTTACCTGGAAGTAAATGATTAAGCAGCCCCATATTTTAGGGAGTTAACACAGTTGTAAATAACCAATGACTCAATCAAGAAATTCTAATGGATCCTAAAATATAACTGGAACTGAACACTAGTGAAATACTTGATAAAATTTATAGGCTGTAGCTAAAACAGTAGCTGGAGGAAATTCATAGCTTTAAATGTGTCTAGCAAAAAGAAAGCCTGAATATTAATGAGAAGCATCTATTTTAATAAGAAAAATAGCACAAAATAATCTCAAAGGAGATAAGGATTAGAGCAGAAAGTAATAAAAAATCAAAAGCTTATTCTTTGAAAAAGACTTTTTTCAGTGACAAATCTCTGGTAATGTTGAATAAGAAAAATATCAGGAGTGAAAAGAGGACATAACCATTTCTTTTCTGACATTAAATAGATATGATACTATGAACAACTCAAAACCAGTAAATTTGTAGTCTAGAAGGGTTAATTTTTAAAAATTATATAGCTTAGCAAAATAGCCAGAAAAATGGTTCCATAGCTTTTAAATTAATTGTATCAGTATAGAAAGAAAATTTGAGGTCTAAACAACTTCTTTGGTGAGTACAGCTAAATATTCAAGAAATTAAACAAGCTTTTTGAGAGAATAGAAAAAGAGGGATACTTCTTCCTAACTCATTTTATGAGACTGTCAAATATCTGATACCAATAATAATGGTATGAGTAAGGAAAATTACAGGCCAATTTCACTTATGATATAGATGCATAATTCTAAACTAAGTATTAGTAAAAACAAATACAGTAAAGCATGACTTATCATGACTTGGTCAGGTTTATGTTAGAAATCCAAAGTTGTTTTTACATTAGAAAATCAATTACTATGATCCACCACATAATCAAAGGAGTGTAAATGTCATCATCTCATTAGATGTATAAAAAGCATTTGCTAAGCATTCAACATCTATCCATGATAAAAATCTCTTAACAAACTAAATATAAAGGGCACTTCATCAATCTAATTAAAGGGTTTCTACCAAACATCTGCAGCAAACATAATGATGAATCCTTGAAAGCTTTCTCTTTGAGATTGGGAAAAAGACAAGAATATTTGTCATCACTGCTTTTCAAGTCAAAACTGTTAGTCTGAGACAATATTAATGTATATGTTGAACATCCAAAATAATCTATAAATTATTAGAATAAGAGAATTTAACAAGTTTGTTAGATGCAAAAATTGCTGTACAAAAATCAATTGCATTTCTATATAAGCAGCAACAATGTGAAAATTTATAAAAATATTAAAATAGTATCAACAAATAAATACAAAGCAATTTCACAAAAGGTATTCAAAACTCTCTGGAGAAAATTTTGAAATTTTTCTTAAAGACACTAAAGAAGACTGAAAATGTGGTATTCTTTTCACTTGGTTACATTTGTATACAGTTCTGATTGCCAGGTGCTCAGATAGTAAGTGACAAAGCAGAATTCTTTAAAGCATTAAAGTTCCTTATACCTAAGGCTAAATCTTGAATACATTATTGAATTCATTCATATCCTGATGGCTAGCAGATCAACATCTGCACATTTGGCATGCTTCATTTTTGTGTAATTTCTCATTGCAGATTTGTCAATGTACAGTAAATTTTGTAAACTTGCATCAGGTTTACGAATACAGTACCATTTAAAAAGTGTTACTCCATGCTCAAAGATTAGAAGATTTAGAATTGTAAGTATAATTATTCCTGAAGCTTTATAGTTTTGATGTAATCTTCATCAAAATTCCAAATGGTTTTTTAATTGAAAAAGCTTAAAGATTTATATGGAAGTGGAAAGGACCAAGAATAGCCAGTACACTAAGAAGAGAATGTAATAGAACTTTCTCTGCTAGCCAGATATTGAAATACACTATAACTATAGTTATGAAGATAGTGCAACATTTTATTATATGGAGGCTTAGCTTATCCAATGGTGGTACCATCCTACAGGGCAGAAAGGACTGCTTTTCAACAAATGGTTCTGGGAAATTCAGATATTTTTATGGAAAAAAAATCTTGGGTACCTAGAATTGGTTGTAGGTTTCTTAAAGATCAAAAGAAGACAAAGTTACAACACTGTAAAAACACAATATAAAGAATATCTTCAAAATATTGGGGTAGGAGGATTTTTTTTAAGTAGGCTTCACATCCAGCATGGAACCCAGTGCAGGGCTTGAACTCACAACCCTGAGATGAAGACCTGAGCCGATATCAAGAGTCAGATGCGTAACCCACTGAGCCACCCAGGAGCCCCAGGAGAGGATTTTTTTTTTTTTTTTAGTGCAAAAGTGAGAGAGAGCCCAAGCAGGGGTGGAAGTAGAGGGGCAAAGGGAGAAGGAGAGAGAGAATCTCAAGCAGGTTCCACACCCAGCGCAGAGCCCAATGCAGGCTTGATCCCGCTACCCTGAGATCATGACCTGAGCCGAAATCAAGAGTCAGACACCTAACCGACAGCCACCCACGTGCCCCAGGAGAGGACTTTTTTAAAGACACAACCAGCTCTAGCTGTAAAGGAAAAAAGTGAACATATCTAAACACATTAACAAGTTACTTTTCCATCAAAAGCGGTAAGTGCAAATGCATGCCTCAGAATATGGATAGTTGTATCACATCAATAATGCTCAAAGAAATAATATGCAGAACATCTAAAGAACTATAGATCAGGGGTGCCTGGGTGGCTCAGTTGCCTTTGGCTCAGGTCATGATCCCAGGGTCCCGGGATTGAGCCCTGCATCGGGCCCCCTCCTCCGCGGGAGGCCTGCTTGTCCCTCTCCCACTCCCCCCGCTTGTGTTCCCTCTCTCGCTGTGTCTCTCCCTGTCAAACAAATAAATAAAATCTTAAAAAAACTATAGATCAATAAGAAAGATATAAAATCCAAAACAAAATGGAGGAAAACCTTGAACAAGAAATTCACAAATAAGGAAATTCACATGGTCAGTAAACAAAATCCTTTTTCATTTGTAATAGAGAAATTCAAGTATAAATCACAATGAGATTGTATTACAGAACTTTCAAATTGAGTAAAATGAGGAAACTGACAATAACAGGTGTGGAAAATGATAGAAAGTAATGGAAACTCTCTTATCTTGCTAATGAGAGTGTTAATTAGCATAACTTCTCTGGAAAACAGTTTGACATTCTCTAACAAATTTGAAGATGTTATACTGTATAAATACTATTGCATTATGATGTGGTGGTTGAGTACCAATTCTGTTGCCAACTACATGGATTTGAATCCCATCTTTTTACTTCTATGACCTTGAGGATGTGACTTCAAATATAAAAAGAGTAAGATTTTTACTCTCTTACTCCCAATTCCTGCCCCAGGAACTAAGTTTTGCCCTCATGGGAGTTTTTTGGTGAAGATTAAATGAGTTAATCTATGTGAAATGCTCATAACAGTATCCAGAACATAATAAAAACTATAAAGAATTTTCTATCATTGTTATTGCTATCCTTGTTATTAATATTACTTTACAACCCACAAAATCACTCTGACATATGTACACTGGATAATCTTGTGCATTTGTAGTAGATTAGGATACTATGCAAGAATGCTCATATAAGAATGATTTTTAGCAGACTCAAGCCAGAACCAATCCTAATGTCCCTCAAACAGACTGGATAAAAAGTTATGGTGTAGTCAGAGAGCAATGAAACTGAATAAACTACATCCTCTCATAACTACAATACTGATGGAAAGAATTTAAGTCAAATCCAAACACATACAGTATGAATCCATTGGTACAAAGTTCAAAACCAGGCAAAGTGAAACAACAGTGTAAGGGATGCAGATATTAGTGGTAAAACTATAAAGAAAAGTAAGAAAATAACAGTCACAAAAAGTAGTTACCTCTAAGGGAGCAAACAAAGTTAGGATTGGGAATGATATATGGGGCTCTTTAAGGGTCCTGGGTGACTGTTTTATATTTTGACTGGGTAAGGTTTCTATGAATGTTTACCATTATTCTTGGCCTCTCCACTCCCGACATATGACATAATGGACCTTGTTTAAAAAAAGAGCATTTCGCTATTGAGTATGCTGTTGGATTAAAAAAAAAAAAAATACAACAGGTGCCTACACTCAATATTCAATAAAGTCGGAAAATAATCATTTTATTAATCAACCACAGGTTTTCTTTCATTTGATATAATTAGCTCCCCCCTTTTTCTTTTTTAACGTAATCCAACTCTACAGTTTTGATTTATTCATAGTATTTCATGAATGTGTTCAATATGTACTATAGGAACACACTGGCTTGAGAAGGAAAATAAAGGTAAGGGTTAGTTTTGTGTTTGCACTTGTTGCTTTCGTTTTTTTATAAAGCTCTTTACTTTCTAGCCCTTGGCACTGTTTTATGTTGATGTGTTTCAAGTAAACTTGGTTTTGCAGTGACCGGCAGGCGAGCTTGTTGGCGTCTTCTCTTCAGTCTCTAATTTATTCTTTAGTAAGAAACCTGATAGACAAAAGACTATAGGACTTTGTAATGTCAATTAGATTCATATAAAGCTATTCAGTTTGAAGAGGCTGATTAAGTTTATCTGGTCTAACCACATTTTTCACCTCATTTTTAGAATTTATTTGATCCAGAATGCATCTTCACTCTCAAGATTAGTGAATTTCAAACATAAATTTATTTATTTCAACTAGTTTTGTGCTCTGAATATCTCTAAGTCTGATAGAAACATGTAGAAATGCTGGGCTCAATCAGCAGTTATTATGGGCTTTAATAAATGCGCAATTTCTATACAAACTCTAAGACTGTGCTATTTTAGCAAAGAAATAATGGAGTTCAATGCTAAATACCTGAAATAGTACACTCTTTTCAGGGTTTCAAAACATCTCAGTGCAAAAGCTGATAGAAGCTCAAAGTTAAATAATTGTTGCTAAGCAACTTTAAAATAATAACTATCTGCAGAGTAACGGCATATCTAGTGAATGCTGCCACTCACATTAGATGACTGAAAAGAGAACCAAGCACCAGGATAAAAAGAGTAAAACTGTAAATTTAAAATGTTTATCACAATGGACTTATAAGACAAGTTCACTCAAAAGCAACGGGATTTTTATTTTTATTTTTTTAAAGATTTTATTTATTTATTTGACAGGGAGTGAAAGCAAGCATAAAGCAGGGGGAGTGGGAGAGAGAAGGAGAAGCGACACCCCGCAGAGCAGGGAGCCCGATGCGGGACTCCTCCCCAGGACCCTGGGATCATGACCTGAGCCGAAGGCAGACATTTAACCAGCGGAGCCACCCAGGCGTCCCAGCAATGTGATTTTTAAATGATCAAAAGAAAAGATTATGGTAAAAACATTTGAATGAACTAGATTTGAATGAGTTGATCTTTTGCACCAGCTTTTCTAACATTAAGATATGAATTTGATCTCAAAGCTTTATGAAACATGTGAGGGGTATCTTCTGCCTTCTAGAGACAGACATCTCACATCATTTAACTGGTGTCCCAATCCGTCTTCCTAGAGAATGCAAGTTCCATAAGGGCAAGAATTTTGTCTTGTTTATTGCAGTTTTATCAGTATGCACAACAGTGCCAACCACACTGCAAGAACTCAATAAATGTTTGTTGAATAAAATAATGATATCAAAAATAGTGCATCAGTCAAGATCCATTATGGAAACAGAAATCACCATTAATTTGAATATAGAAGGTTTAATATAAAAAAGTATTAAATAGAGAAAGAACTAAAAAGATCTAGGGAGAACTCTAAAGGATACACTATCCAAGGAAGGACCGAGTTGGAATGGGGGGGCCCTCCCCAAGGCTGGGATTCAGAACTCGCTGGAAAAGGCGTGCTTGAAGCCTGGGGGCCAGCAGAGAGGCTAGAGGTAGTCTGTATTTGCTGGGCAAGCAGGAAGCTTGCAGGAAGCATACCAAGCGGGTATGCTGAGGCTGGCAGGTGAACTTGCAGAGAGAGTTGAGGTAGCTGGATCCTGTTCATCGGCGGGGCAGTGTGCAGCCTGGGGTACGTGGTGTACGTATCTGGAGGACCTGGCGCAAGAACTTTGGGAGCACAGGCAGGCTGAGGCTGGCAGCAGGCACGGAGTGAGTCAGGTGCCGCGAGGCCTGGGATGTCTGGGGTCCATGTTGGGAGGGCCATGGGAAGTGTTCACCAGTCCGGGCCAGGCTACAAGCTTGACAAGAGACTACAAATCCTGGGTGTGCAGCCAGGGCAGAGCACCCCTGGATATCCCAAGACCTGTGCCGCTGACCTCTACACAGCAGGAGCCAGAAGCAAAAATGGCAGCACACTGGAGTCAGGGAGAAAAATCCTTCCTCCTGCAGTAATCATCCATCGACAAAGCTCAATACTGTGCTCAGTGCAAGGAAATATTTAAATCTGCATTAGCACGGAGCTGGTAATGCAGGATGACTTTGGAAAGGGAGGCAATAAACTGGTAGCTAGCACATACAGCTAACAGAAGGCTCAGTTGGGCTTTATATGGATTCTCTCATTAAACCTCAACTCTCTTATGATTTGGGTTGCTATTATTTTCTGTTTTATAGATGAATAATCTAAAATTTAAAAGAATGAAATAACCAGCTAGAGGTGAGACAGCTGGTAAGTACAAGAGCTGGGATCAACGTTTATGAGTTTGCTAGTGCCTTTGCCTTTAACCACTTTACTGTTATACTTCCTCCCAAAGGAGAATGGAACTGAATCGGTAAAGGTGATAGATGGGTCGCCTGTTGGGTCAGCACTTATTGGTCATGTCCTCATCAAGTGACACGTTAGACACTTGCTTTTCAGTGGTCTTACCCTCTCAGAGAGTCTCATTTTGCTCACCAGGTTCTCATCATGCTTTTAGGCACCTCCTCCTCAATTCCTCCTGGATGAGTGGCCCGCACTGGCCACCTAGTGGTCATGCCAACACTCAGGGCAGTCCCTTCTGACTCACTAGAGTCCCCTCTGCAGAGAGACACGGATGGCATGGCAGGAAACACTATGTAACAGCTCTCTCAAAAGGAGGAGACTGTGTAGCAAATTTCCCGAGGTCCTGAAGTCACACAAATGGCCCCTAAATCTCAACAGAGCTGTTAGTATCTTTCAAATTCAGGAATTTTCTTGATCCCCAGATCTCTGAATCCAACCACCTCTAGATGTCCTAAAAGCCAAAGCCCACAGTTCAAAACCAAATTCATTTGATTGCCTTAAACCTGATTACCCCTCAGTGTTTGGGCTTCTTTTCTATGAACTGAATTACTTACCCAGCTGTCATCACCAGAGACTGTCAACCTTGATAGCTTCCTCTTTGTCACTTCCAAAGGAAATAAATTTCTTTCCCGCCTTCCCTACCTTTATCCAATCCAGACTAAGTCCTTATGGTCCTAACTACTCAGTAGCAACTACTTCATTTTTTTTTTAATCAATACTTTCACTTCTTCAGTTCAAGGCACTATTTCACCTGGATTTCTGCAATCCCTTCCTAACTGCCTCTAGTATTGACCCCTCCAATGTATTCTCCAGAGTGCAGCTGGGGTAATTTTTCTCAAGTCCAAATCTCGTTGTTACTTTCTTGATTTAAAAACCCTTCAGTGCCATTTTATTGAGAATAAGTCTTAACTTCTTAACGGTTATTGTAAGATGCTTTATGATCCAGCCTGTGTTGATTTTTTTGGATTAGTTGGGGGTTAGTCAGGGGACAGAAACCACACCAGTCACTGCCATTGAGAGAACTGAATATAAAGAACTGTTAACTAGTTATTGAAGAACTGACAAAGCAGAAAGAGAACACTAAGATGGAGCAGAAGCAAGGATTGCAAGAAACGGCTATTAATCTGCTGGAGGGCTGGAGGAATGAAGGAAGAAGTTGAAGTGACTCAACTTCAGAAGCTTGGAGGTGGTGCCCTGAGTGGATCAAGCTCCCCGCGCCCCGCAGACAGGGCAGAGCACAGCGGGTGCTGGTGGCTCTGAGATGGAGCAGGAGGAGGCTAGTTTGCAGCTGGTGGGGAATGGGCTGCTACTTCCTGAGGGAAGAGGTGAGGCCAGAGTGACTCTGAGTAACAGGAAGGAGCAGCCTCTTCCCCTTCGGTCTAGTTTTCCTGGGATCCCCTATTGGCAGAGCCAAACAAAGCCTTTTGGCAAAGCCGAAATGTGATTGGTAGAGTCCCCGCACCAATATCACAAACCGGGTATAGAAGGGTGGATTTGAAGCTAACCGAGAATAACTTAATAACTGGCAAAATCTGTCCCTTTGGCTGGTCAGCGCACACACACACATCCTTCCTGTGCCTACTGGTCTTCCAAACAACAACAGAAACAGCTCTCTGTTTTCATCTAGCAAGGTAACCATCCTTTGTACAAATTAAGACGTTCTCATCCTTTTCTCAAAATGAGGAACCTGAAGTCTCAATAAGTGTATCCACCTTCATTAGTAATCCTACCATTTATCTCTGGGCTATAATACCTGGTCCTCAAATTCAGTCACAGTTCCATTTGAATATTTAATTGCCTAAAGGCTAAGTCGTAAACTGCCAAAAAAACTTGTATAAGATAATAAAGGATAGGATGTAAGAGAAAAATAAATTTGTGTTTACAATTACACAAACATATACCCATTCATATAATCAGCAAAGAAGAAAAAATTTATAGCCATTAGTCATTGTTTCTATAGCCAGTCACAGGACCATTGTTTATATTTATAACCTCCTTCTTCCTCTACCCATCCCATGTTTCCTTTCCTGACAGCCATAACTTTAGCAGATCAAGGTATTTTAATTGGTGAGGTGTTCTAAATCTGCATTCTTAATGGGTCTGATTCTTCAGTGGACCTGCCGTTTTTTGGGCAGAGAAATCCCTGGATTCCAAGTCGTCCTCCCTGTTTCAAACCAATTTCCTTCTAGTAATCAGAGATAATCATCTCAACCAGTAGATCAAGTCCACCTTCACCTATTGAATCAGTAGCTAGCAAACCTCAGAGTTGTTGGGACAGAAAGCAGAAATTCTGCATGTGGATTATGAATAATGAGGGGAACCACATGCAATTCCATAGGTTGATTCCTGGACCCATGTATTCTAACTGTGGGTGAGGCTGTTTTACTTACTGGTCACTGATTCAAAATATGAACTGCATCCTATAAAATAGAATCCTGTCCTGTCAGGACATCATTTCCCAACTGGCACCATAACTGTCTTCAGTAGGTTGTTTCCCCATTCTACTGGGCAAACTGCTGCTAGTGATGGCTATTGGAAGACTAGTGAACTCCACTGGCATGAGCCCATTGTATGCCTCTTTTGCTCTGGAATGAGTTCCCTGCTTAGAAGTGATATTTGAATGATATCGTGATGATGAATGAAGCATTTCAGATGTTCACAAATTGTGGTGCTGGCAGGGCATTATAAATAGGGATGGTCCATTCATATCCAGAATCACGTCTATTTGATGAGGATAAATTCCTGCCTCCTCCATATAACCAACGTAAATTCATCCCTTTTGAATACTGGCACACCAGGGGGCTCAATCTCTGATGTTGGCAGGTTAGGCACTCAACAACAGTGGGAGACAGGTCAGCTTTGGTGAGGGGAAGTCAATGCGTACTGAGCCCATTGATAGCCTCCATTCCTGCCCCCACGGCCACTTTGTACATGGGCCCATTGAGCACTGGGAAGACTGGGGAGATATTCACATCTACAAGTCATTTGTTCAACTGATTACTGAGAACTTCCTCTGCAATAGATGTTTTTTGATGACCAATAACATGGCATAAAAATGTTTTCACACTCTGTGCCCATTCTGAAAGTTTCATCCTCATACTTCTTCCCCAGACCTCACTGGAGGGTGTTTTCCAATATTGTTCTTTCCAAGTTCTTGATCATCCAGATCAACTGTTAACAACTGTCCATGAATCAATGTAGATACGTAGGTCTTCTGGTGCAAAGCGAATGATCAAATAAACTGCCCACTGGGAAAAATTTCCTTTACTGCTACTAGTAGAGTAGCCAGCCCTGGGAAAGATTGTAATGCTGCCACCATTACCTCTGGTTGCTGCTAGAATATCGTGCAGAAACACCTGTAAACCAGGACTGAGTTTTTCTCTCCTTGATCAACTGTCACAGGATTTCCCATGGGGCCTTAAGTATAGACTGGAGGAAATGGGGCAATTCAACCAAAGTAGGTGTCAAAGAAGTCTGAATCATCTACTCATGGAATGTGCTGATAGATTACTGTCATATATACTCGGCATCTAGGTTTCATTGGTAGCTCAGATCACAGGGTCATTTGATAGCTCACGGTTAGGCATTTAATCTTTATCAATACCTCATAGCTAGCCAAAACCTGTTTCTCGAAAGGATAGTTTTCTGCAGAAGAGGGTGTGAGTTTGCTTCAAAACCCCCTAGTTCTATGCTCTGACTCTCCTTTCATTGCTTCCCAGAGGCTTGTACCTCACCCCAGTTTGTCACAGACATTTTGTGTCTCATCGGATCTGCAGAGTCCTAAGGCCCAAGAGCAGCTTGCATTGCAGTGTTGACTTGCTGCAGAGCCTTTGGTTGCTTTGGGACTCACTCAAAAGTGGCAATTGTATGGGTTACTTGGTATGGGTAGGAGTGGAAACCTCACGTCCCCTTTCCAACTTGGACTTTCTGGTGAAGTTTGTGAACGTCATGCCGTTTCATTAATGGGGCATGCTTTCTTTCTCAATGCTACAACTTTACACACAATGCTCCATAGTTTTGGAATGCCTTCCTACACCTTTCCTGGCCCTTCCTCACCATTTTGGCCTCAGCTGAGGGGCCAACGCTGAGAGACTGCAGGGCGGTCTTCCTGTCCCCTAAAGCCCAGGTTGGGTGTCTCTATTTTGTGTTCTCACCATCCACTTGGCTTATCACAGCATTTATCACATTGTGTTGAAATTGCTTGTTAAATTGTCTATATCAGTATTTCTTAGCCCATTTTTAATATCATCCCCCCAAAGAAACTTTCTAGACATTTTTATCTAATCACTATGCCTCCCATAAAATTTTAATACCACATAGTCATATCTGTTCATATACTGCATGTATATCTGTGCCTCATACACTTAAAAACAGATTTTTTTTCATCCTCACAAGAACCAATTTTCACCCCCCCCCTTGTAGGTGATATTACCTCTCCCCCAACCATCCTCCTTCCTGAGAATGCCTGGTCTGTGGGCACCAACCCCCAGCAAGGCAAAAGCTGTGTCTTGTTCTTTTTTGAATTACCAGAGCCTAGCATGGTACTTGGTATGCAGTAAAGACTCAGTAGTATTTTGTAATAATGACCGATACAACCTACAAAGGACATCAAAGATCAGAGATCAAAGCAGATTGGTATCCCTATTGTCTTTCACCTTTGATTCACTCTCACAGAATTTGCTAGGCTATGATTTTTTTCTCCTTTATTATAATTTTTTAATATTTTTGTTCCCAAATTGTAATTTTCTTGAAAGCCAAGACATTCCTCATCCATTTGTTGACTCTTTCTAGAAAGATGGAGTATGGTGTTTTGCACATAGGACATAGTCATGACTAGTTATCCCAGTGTTGGAACTAAATTAAGAAACTTAAGTCTTGTCTGAGAGCAACGGTTGCCAGTTAAGCCCTCAGGAGTGGGTTGAGAAAGAGGGTGGGGGGTGATTTCCCTAAACTGACTCCAGGACCATGAGAGACTTTTCTACAAACTGCCGCCTATTCGATTTCTTCTTCCTCTGTGCTCCCTTAGCGTTTCTTTTCTGTTTTTCCATATGTCACGCGCCCAGAAAGACTGGAAGTTCCCCTCAGGCAAGGACTGTTTTTTGCTCCTTCTTGTGTTGCCTGTCCCTCACATGCTATCAGACATTAAAGGAAGCAGCAGAAGCATATCCATGTGTGAGTTCTCCCTTTGCCTCTGACTGGCTTTGTCATCTTTGGCTAATCATTTAGATTCCTAGGTCGCCATTTTATCATATGATAAATGAGAGTACTAACATTAACTACCTCAAAGGAGAGAACATCTCCTCTCTGAGGTGGAGTGTATACTCACACCCCCTCTGGGTCTCCGGCCCATGCCAGGTGAGGATAATAGAGAGGCCTTTGGTAATACAGAAAGAAGGACAACTATTCTGTTAGCCAAATAATGCAATAGGTTATACTAAAAGGGGGTCATTCTTAGAATTCAAAGAGTTTATCTTGAAATATTTTATCTTCAAACTGACTCATAAGGACTGATTTCTTCCTTTTGGGTTGATCCTCCTACATTCAGCATCTCAGGATTCTGCTCCAGCCCTTTTCCTTATGTTCAGATTTTCTCCTCCTTTCTACCATGTTAATGCTCTGCCTTTAAGCAAGCAGGTCCCCTCACTGACAGTTTTGCCAGCTACTGCGGGCCAGAACTGTGTCCACGTCCACATCTGCAAAGCAGGCAGGGAAATGCAGCCTTGTAGCCCCCAGGACCAGAAGGGTTCTATTAGTGAGAAAAATGGGAGGCAATTATGTGTGTCTGCTGCATACATGAATGAATTCAGTCGGATACATGTAAGTACTCAGTTGCAATTGGTAATTAGTTATTATTGGGTACTCAGTGCTTATTGAATGAATGTACGGATGGAAACATTCCCATATCCACAAGAGGAAGAATTAGACGTAACCCGCATTTATTCTCTTCATTTCACAGCACATACCCCGTGCTTCTGTGTCTGGTCACCCAACGCAAGCCCTAAGTTCTGAGACATGCAGGGGGCAACTGCACAATGAAAAGCAGCCTTAACCTGCTGCTTTTATTGCCTTTCTCCATTTGAGGACACGAGAGCAACAGCGGAACTCAAGATTTAGGATGCTGTTCAAGCCCCTTTCCTTTATGTTCTCAAGAAGCACGTTCTTTCTGTTTCGTTCAGGTAACCATCGCTTCTTGAGCAAGTAAGGCCACCCACTGGCAGTTCCGTCTCCATTCCTACTTCCTCTCTGCTTTGTTTGCCCCTTTGCCTTCCTGCTTAGAAAGTTGCCCCCCCCCCCCCCCCCCACCAAATGATGCCTCTTCATTTGTAGAGACCTTCAGCTTCAGGGTCCCTACCATCCCTGGACCAACCATTCCTCCCTCTCTGACTATCCGCCTTCCACCCTGATCTCTAACTTCCTCCCTGGATTCCTCTAACTGCCGAAATGTGTCATAACAGGCTTGATTTTTCTTCCTGTACGTTAGTTCCTGTGAGCAAGAATTGTGTCTTTCTCATTCTTTTTCCCTTTGCAGCTTCTACAATGTCCCAATACTCATTAGATGGGCCATAAACATAATTTGATCCACTGGTCAGTTGCTCCATTGACTGTGGTGAAGCCCGGGCCTTGCTGCTGTGACAGGTGATGGTTGACGAGGCTCAGAGGGAGACACCTTCACCTTGGCCAGGTGGATAAGAACCCCCATTGCACTGGCTCTCTGGCCTCCTCTGTTGTGTGAGCAAAGCAGGGTCTTGGTGAAGCTTCTTGTTCCAAAGCTTCCTTTCCCTTGGCCGTTTAATATTCATAAGGCCAGAAAGGCCAAATTATCCCAACCTTTCATGACCATAGGGACCCAAGCAGAGTTAACCACAGGTCCAGTCTTCCTTCCTCTCCGAGGGATGGTATCTCACTGACTGAAAGACTTGGGTGGGTGGTCAAGGCATTCGAAACACATCATAGGCAGTTTTGGGGGCTTCTGAATTTTAGGCAAAAGGCTACAGAAGCAAATCTTGCCCCTTATAGCCCATAGAGAGGATGGGTTTAACTCTGATCAGGGTTTTACGCAGAAGCCAAACTGAAGTAAAATGCTCAGAACAATCCCTTCAATGCGAAAGACAAGAAACCCCTAACTCTATTGATCAGGATTCTTGAGAGCAGAAGAAGAATCCATTCTATGTGGTGAAAAGATGCATATTTGAATGGTTCATTTGGCTCATAGAATGGACACATTCAGGAGCAGGGTCTGAAAATGCATCCTACCATCTCTTACTTATTTTGGAAAAATCCCTGTTGCCATAGCTTGCTCCTTGCACCCTCTGATGCTAAAGTCCGGACAGTAGAAAGACAAGGACATTGCCCCAGAAAAGCCAGATACTTCTGCCACTGTGCCTCCTAGAAGCTTTGATGGCTTTGCCCGTGTCATCACCTGGTGCTCACGTCTGCCTCCAAGCGTGTAGGTGGTTCCCCTTGGCAGAAACTCAGTGCAAGATCACCAGGGTGGGTTTCCACTCTGGATGATCATTCAGACTTTCAAGGCACAACAGGCTTACCCAGCACAATGTTTACTTATCTTTAAGAAAGTTTCCAGAAAAGAGGGCGTCCAGGGCAAGAGCATCACAGAGACCTTGGCTACTGTTCCTGATGTCCCTAGTCACATACATTGCTTACGTTCTGGCCACGGGAAATGAAAAGATGCTGAGTGAACGTGGATCACATCAGCACAGGGAAGCCACAGAGTTCAGAATCCCTGAACTTAGACACTTTGCTAATCACCTAGCACCCCAGAGGTCATGTGCCGACCTCCCACTCTTTCTTATAACTATAGTCCTTCCGTAAACGACAAGTTATACAGCAAACAATCTTGGATAACTAAGTACAAAATACTTAGGAGTATTTTTGGTGCTCTCAACTCACCACAATGGATATCTCAAGAACTTTGACTACAGATTTAACTGTGCTCAAACATCTCTGAGGCTGGAGGAGGATTTATAGTCCAGGTGTTAATTCTTTCCTTTCACCAGGTCACATGTAGAATCCTGGCTGAAAGGGACTGTGGGAAATAGCTTTCCTATCATCTGTGGCCCAGGGAGCCGAACAAGAAGAAAGTTGGGGCAGAGCACAGTAGGGCCTACTGCCTAACTGGCTAAGGGCCTAGGGGTCTGACGATAAGCCTCTAACCCATCTGTCCTAAGTTGTGACTTTGGACAAATCACAGAATTACTGGGGTGCCTGGGTGGATCATCTGGTTAAGTGTCTGACTCCGGATTTTGGCTCAGGTCATGATCTCAGGGTCCTGGGATCCAGCTCTGCATCAGCCTCCCCACTGAGTGGGGAGTCTGCTTGTCTCCCTCTTCCTCTGCCCTTCCCCCTACTTGCTCTCTCTCTTAAATGAATCTTTAAAAAAAAAAAAATCAAATACTTACTTGGGTTTTCTTCTTCTTGACTGCCACAAGAGACTTTTGGACTGTATTGCTTTAGCAATTAGTCTTGCTGTAATATTATACAATTCCATAATTTGGGGCAAATCTATTCCAGATTCATTGAGTTTTATAGCACCACGGAGGACACATAAGTAGATAGGCCATGCGTTAATGACTTTAAATGAAAAATCCATCCCACGTCAGAACCTTCGCTCTTATGCATCATCATACTATTTTTAGATTTTTAAAGTATTTTTCCTGCTCTTATGCTAATGGGACTTGTATAAAATCAGTTGGCTTTAATCACATTCATAATATTCAATTTCATAAGGTTAAAATCTCTTAGTATGTTTTTAATTATTTTGGACACATTTGATTTCTGGAAAAAGAATCATTTTTATAAAGAAAATAGCACCACATGCTATTGTGTATGGATTTTACATACATAAAACATTGTGTCAGGTGGCATTTACCAACTTTTGAGGTGAAAATGAAACCACCTCAGTGGGACCTAAAGAGAAGTGTCAGTTTATTACCAGCTAAGCCAAAACCCCTAAAGGAACTACCACCTGGGTATCTCTCTATCTGGCTTGGCTTTCCTCACAGATTTGTTTAAATCCTTGCCAGAGGGATGGTAAAGCTCTATGCACTTCATTACCTCTTTAGAATGATACAAACTTCAGAGAGACATTGAAAGGGCATAATGATTACAGAAGCAGAATTGAGAGAGGTTCTATGATTAAATTAATTTGGAAATGAAAAATCCTCTGACAAGTGATATTCACCTCACTGCAGTGGTTACCAACAACCCCCCCCCCAAGTTGGTGAAGCATATTTTTACAACCTTAATGAATCCAGGTCTTATTGTGTCAAGTCATTTAGTCCAGATTACAAGGATAACTAAGAAGAGATTAAAAACATCAACCTACTTTGGCAAGTTCTTTAGAATAGTTCTCAGGGGCAGTTTATCTCCTGCCTTTGAGGGTGGGATTGATTTTGGAAAAGAGTCAGGTATAGCAAATACTGGGGATGATTAGTCTGATGGTACATATCGACTCTACAAAAACGGTAATTGTAAGTAGACGGATTTCTGATGCAGCTGAGACCCAGTTCTATTGAGGGGTCAGACACACGATTGATAAAGCTTGTACGTTGAGAATTTTTGTTCCAATTCTTTCTTTCACAGTTCATGTGCCTCCCTAATTCCCAACCCTCACAGTTTTGAAACCAATACAGGTTGTAGGTCTTGAATTATTTACTTCTCAATATGACCACCAGCTCTTCTGGCTTTTTCCTTTTAGTTTTATAACAATGTGATGATAGAAGAGGCTAGCACATGCTTTTACCTGAAAAAGTCCGAGAGCCATTATTGGCAGGGGATGGAGAGGGGGTGGGAGGCCAGAAGAACCATGTGAAACCTTAGCAACCTCTGGGGAAAACAATTACAAAAATCGTCCCTTCATGTGTCAACCTCCATGACATAAAAACAAATCACCAAACCTTCCAGAGGTCCACGGGTCTATTCTTGTTATACTAAGAAAGTGCCCAGAGGTCTGATGTGATGGCCTCATCAAGCCTGGGGCTGAGCAAATATTTCTTATTTTATGATTTTGGCTTTAAAAATGTCACAAAAATTCGAATATAGAAAAGATGGCAACTGTGTCATCACATCGTGTCTTGTTTCTAATGAATTAAAGGAAGGACTAAAAAAGGATGCTTCACGAGTGAATCACATAAAAAGAGTGAGGTGAGTTGCAGCAAAAAGAAAAGAAAAGAAAGAAAGAAAGAAAGAAAGAAAGAAAGAAAGAAAGAAAGAGAAAGAAAGAAAGAAAGAAGGAAAGAAAGAAAGAAAGAAAGAAAAAGCAGCAAAATAAAGTTGGGAAGTTGGGGAAAGACTTCTAAGCACAACAGTAAAAAGATGAGGTTGTGCCCCGGAAGATGATGGTGCCAAGGAAGGATTCACAGGAATAGCATTCCTTCACGAAGTTATTCCTGTTTAAGGATTGTCCTCATGTTTACCTTGGTATCAGGAGAAAGACAGGGTAAAAATTAGTAGAGAGGTCTATTATTACTATTATATCGGGAAAAAAAATGGACAGAACATTTCATTTGTCCATTATAGAATTACAGTGAAAATAGGGACAGTAACTCCAGAGAGTGGTTCCCTTTGGGAAGGAACACTGAGCAGGTCCTAGCAAAAGATGAAACACTTGGTCTTGGTCTCTGATATTTGAGCAGGGGGGAAAGATATCTTAGAGGTAGGGTTGCCAGATTTAGTAACAAAACAAAACGTTTAACAACACACAGGAACAACACACACACAACAACAAACACACACAGGACAGTTAAATTTCAGTTTCAAATAAAAAACAGTTCTGTGTACTATTTTTAGTTAGCCCCAAAGGGCATACTAAATGAATCCAATGAATACATACAATTCAAATGTTACCAGGTACGCTGTATTTTATACCAGAGAAAGCCAGGACAGCCCCTAGGAGTGTGTGGAAGCAGAGCTGGACGGTGTAGGAAGAACTGGACCCTGTGGTACTATTTTTGGCAAGGAAGGGAGCAGCCACTGGAAGGGGTAAGAGGAGGAGCCAGAATTGGGCACCTTTGGAAAACACTAGGTTTTCTGCAATCCTGAAGTGTCCTGTCCTCCTTTATGGTAGCTGTCCTACGTGGCCAGAGGCAGAAAGGACAAAGCTTCAGGAGAAAGGAGTTCTATATAAAGCATCTCAAACTAAAACAATAATTGGGACTGGGCAGTCAACAAATACGTGTCAAACTAAGTGATTGCTCTCATCCACTTTTCGGAAACATGAAGCTTTTTCTGGTCTTCCATTTTCTCACTTTTGATAGAGACGTGAGTACCAAAATTTTTTTTTTTTTCATAAGAAAAACAACAGAGGTCACATGATGATAAATGGCAGGCGCTGGGGAGACAGAAGGATCTGGGGAGAACTATGGGGATCTCCAGCCTATGAATCTTGTCTGATCCCATTCTATGGTATCAAAATCCATAGAATGTACCACCCAAACAGTAACCCTAATGCAGACTATTGACTTTTACTTAACAATAATCAATATTGGCTCCTCAGTTGTAACAAATGTAACACACTAATGCAAAATATTAATAATAGGGGGCAAAACTAGGTGTGTGAGGAGAGGGTACATATGGGACTTTACTTTTTTGTGAAATTACTCTGTTAACTGAAAAACTGTTCTAAAATGTGGAATATATTAATTTCAAAAAATGAGTACTCTGCTGGAAATGACTTGGAACTTCTTGGAAATGCAGAATCACAGGTCCCTACAGAAGCATGCTGAATCAGAATCTGCATTTTTGGAAGATCTTTGCATGGTCTCCATGCATGTTAAGTTGAAGAAGCACCAGCACAGTTGTCAGAAATTTGGGTTATCATGTCTGATGGACTTGGTTTTCACTTCTATCTGTCATACCTTTTCTTCTAAAGGGGCCGCTGTGGGCAAGTTACCTAACGACTTCAAACCTCATGTTTTTTTAATTCCTGACACAGGGGAGTAAGAATACCTATCTCAAAGAGTTATTAAGAGGAAGAAATGGGTATTAAGGAGGGCACGTATTGCGATGAGCCCTGGGTGTTATATGCAAACAATGAATCATGGAACACTACATCAAAAACTAATGAAGTACTGTAGGGTGACTAACATAACATAATTTAAAAAAAAAAGAGGAAGAAATGAGATCCTGCTTACAAAGCTCTTAGCATGGTGCTTGGCAAATAAAAAGTAGTTGGTAAAGGTTAAGGATTGCTTATCCCTAACAACGTCAATGGTAGCAAACACCCAGGAAGAATTTGAACTTATTAAGTTAGAGTTTTGCCTTCTTAACTTCCAAGATACTTTTTTTCTAAGGAAGGAAGGTAGAGGGTTAAGGAATAAAGAAGGAAGATATGTCTTACTCCTTAAAGGAATGCTAAAGTCACTCCTCAGATAGCTGGATCATTCCGTTCTATTTGTGGAAATAATTGGCATTGTTCTCTTGGAACTCTGCATGAAAACCAAATGAATCAATCTGCTAGACTGACACGACATAAATGAACTCATTTAGTTCTCATTTAGTCCAGATGACTCGTTAGCTACTCATCCTGACTTTCCTGTTACACAGAAGGAAACGCAAGGGTCCTCTTCTAGTCCTTTTAGCAGCCAAAGTCCCAGTGAGTCTCAGCACTGGAACCTGTTACTGGCACTGGTGTATCTTTGGGATTCTATTATTTCTAGAAGATATGTAAGGCTAAAATAGTTTCTTTAAGGTGGACAGTTTAGGAAGAATTGCACTTTATCTAGCTGCATTCAGTTATCAGAAAGGTGTTTGTATTAATTATGCCTTTTTATTTTCTGTGTTTCTGATGCTTTGACATTTTGAGGCCTTATTGACCCTGGAGAGTCTGTCCCTTTTAGGCTAGCCAGTTCCCACAGATAGTAAATGAAGTAAACCCAGGGGGCATGCCTTTCATATGCAAACTGACCAATCCAGAGCTCCCCACACCCTGTCTCCTGTTTCTGGACCCTTTGCCACCTGCCCTCATCACCCAAAGGCCAGGTACCAGGGGACCAGGGGCTGCCCCTACACCACAGAGCCCACTGAAAGTATTCAGACTAGCCAATCCTAAGCCTGCTTCCCTGGCCTTGCTTGTTTCTTCCCACAGAAACCACAACAAAGGTCCTTGCCCATGTTTTTCTCCTGCTCCCTCAGCCTCTTGCCCAAACCTGGTGCTTCCACACGTGGCCCCTGTGGCCTGGTGTGCATCCTGCTCTTGAGAAGTGTAAGACACTCTGTATTCAGTGGCATCTATCTCCTGATCTGTTGGCTTCATCAGATCTGCATAATAACACCTACATTTTAAAATAGTGTTTTGAAAGGTGTGTTACAAATGACTCTATTTGACAACAGAGTAGTCTGTTTTGAGCAAACAAATGGACGCTGTAGGGTAAGTGCCCATAATAGCAAAACTCAAAGGGTAAATGGTTTGTTTTTATGGATAGGGGGTCATTCCTGTGGATTTGAGTGCAGAGAATAATTCAACTCACCATGCCAGTAAAGTATGATGATGCGATCCTTTCCAAATGCTATTTGTTCTGTTTCAAAAGTTTGTTCTTCCCATTTCTATGGACTTCCTAGTAGTTACTCAGATCTAGCCTTCAAGGCCACCTTCTCTGTGAAGGCTTCTTCAATTACTTTAGCTGTAGTTCACGTGTTTGCTCTCCTGTTTGGTCCTTCTCTCTACTGAATTCCATGTATCTCCCTGGTTAGTGCTGGTTGTTGGTGGGTCTGCCTCCCTGGCCCTGCTCCCCTAGAATTAGGAGTGCCTGGAAACTGGGGATCATGCCATTCATCTCCGTATTCCTAGCACTCAGCAATGAGAGACAGTAGTGAACACTGAAGCAGTGGGTGTTGACTACCTGAGTTAGCAGTCGAGCTCTTTTTCAGATAGTGTTTATTAGTGTGTTACGGCTGCTAACTTGAAGTGCCCCAAATTGGGTGACAGAAATTTCTCAGTTCTGGAGGCTAGAAGTCTGAAATCAAGGTGTCAGTAGGGCCCTGCTTGCTCCAAAACCTCTAGGGAAAAATCCATTCTTGCCTCTCTCGGCTTCTGGTAGCCCCGAGCATCCCTTGTCTTGTGGCAGCAAAACTCCATTTCTGCATCAGTGTTCACATGGCCATCTTCGTCTGTGTCTGTGTCCAAATTTCTCTCTTGTTATAATCCATCATCCTGGATTAAGCACCCACCCTACTTCAGATGTCCTCATCTTAACTAATTACATCTGCAACAAGCCCATTCCTAAATAAGGTCACATTCCAAGGTGCCAGGGGTTAGGACTTCAACATATCTTTTGTGGGTGACACAATTCAACCCCTAACAAATAGTAAGGATGTTCTGGGAAATCCCACAGAAGGTGTGGTCTGTCCTTCCGTGCCGTCTTTTTAGAGGTGAATTCCAATTTAGAGCTAAGATCACGGATAACTTTAATAAATAGCAGCTGGAAATTGAACGTTAGAGAAACAAAGTGAAAAAACTATAGCTGGAAATTCATTATTCTCTCAAATGATATAAAAGTACCTCTGACCTAGAACTCCCTGACATTTATTAAATGAATGAAAATTAATTAGCAGACATCTTTATAATTGTCAATGGAATGAAATACCATTTACTTTTTACACAGGTCTGATCCAGATATTAGAATAATAGTCACTGCTATTTCATGTTAACTAAAATTTATTGGACAATTTACCAAAATGTTGTCAGCTTGCATTCTAATAACTTTAGTAAATAACAAGAGAAAAGCGGGTTAATTAATTCTTGAGGACAGTTTGGGAATATAATGAAAAGGATGGGGAGAAGTTGAAAGCCTAAGATGTCAGCAGTGTGGGTGCTGGCGTTGATGGCAGATGGCACCCCCTGGGGGAACATCTGTATCTTTGACATTTAGTCACAGGCAGCTCCCTGGGTAGGAGCAATGGTGGGGACATTGTGCAGACCCTGCCAGGAGGGTCCCAGCAGTGGTAGAAAACACCATGCAAAGCTGGGACAGCTGAGGAAGAAAATGGCAGGTTCCAATTGGTAGCAAAGAGGTCTTGACTTGACACGCAGCAGACACTCTCTCCAGGTCCCAGAATCATTTGGAAAGAATTAGAGCAGCCATTTGGTAGTTCCGGCAGAACTGTGAGGGAGAGCCGGACAACAGTGGAGTGGAGACATTCACAGTGACATTCCTTTACCTCCAGACTTGCCTGATTATAAGCTCTCGATTCTACAAAGAGAGCAACAAAGATCAACCAGAAGGCCCGAGGGAGGAGGAAAGTGAACCTCGTGAGGGCAAGAGAGAGAGCGGTGATATAGGCGAGGAAGATGATCGACTAAGAAATGGGAAGAGAAGCCCCCAGCGAGATTCATCAGGGATGGTTCATCAGGGATGGTTCATCAAGGATGATCCGAACAATAGTGTAGAGAGTCCCAGGGATGGTCTGGAGAAAGGGTGAGGCTAGGAAGTTGTCTGGAGGCTTTCTAAGAAGCATGTCAAACAGAGGGAAAGATGGGTGAATAAACTTTTTTCCCAGAAGGTGGGAAGGGTGTGGGGAATATTTAGGTGGCTTTGAGAGGGTAGAACGGTGGCAGAGGGATGGGGGTCTGGCGGCAGCTGGTATGTGGTGATGGGATGACCAGGGAAGGTTGTAGGATGTGGCAGGAGGGTTGCTGACATGCTGTCCTGAATGTCCGGGTATGCCAGAGGTGGGGCTGCCGTGTACAGGTGTTCAGGTGGGACCCTTACAAGGGAAGCTGGCTGAGAGCATGTGTGGGGTTTAGAATCCTCTGAGCTGTGGGCGCTCCCTCAAGATGGCACCCCCTTTGGGCGCCTGGGTGGCTCAGTTGGTTGAGCGACTGCCTTTGGCTCAGGTCATGATCCTGGAGTCCCGGGATCGAGTCCCGCTTCGGGCTCCCTGCTCGGCGGGGAGTCTGCTTCTCCCTCTGACCCTCCCCCCTCTCATGTACCCCCTCTCTCTCATTCTCTCTCTCTCAAATAAAAATAAATAAAATCTTTAAAAAAAAAAAAGATGGCACCCCCTTTGGATGAAGAAGGGAGGCTTTGCAAAATTCACAAAATACCGTATGGACTGGTGTCCCCTGACGAAGAGTACTTTCTTTGGTCATTTCTGACACCTGGGCCACTAATACATTTTCTTCCGTTTACCTCCCTGCTTGGAAATAATCATTCATTCTGTAAAGTCTGGGGCCTCTTAATTTTCCCCAGCAGCTCTGACAGAAGGCATCAACACAAACTTGAGAAAGCTTTATGTTGCATCTCCCCTTGAGCTCTCCCTGTCAGTTACTGCTAAATACTTTTCTCGCCTTCACACCGGGCCTTGCTTTCTGCACGGACCAGAATCTTCACAGCCATGAGTCTGTTCGGGGCTCGGTCATTCTTCCTTCTCGACAGGCTCTTTGTACATTCATTCCCAGTTTATGCACAAGCTTCTCTGAGAGGGAAAGGCATGAAGTCTTTCTCTGTACCTTTCTCAGGCTAAAGCTTTCTCTTTTGGTTCTTGAAACCATTTGATTATTTGTAAAACGATGAATTACCTCTCCATAAAAGTGCACACAATTACATCAATATTTTCAGTAGTTCCTGGATTCTGTAAAACTCATTCATCGCCCTGCTCCAGAGACCATTTGAAGGAGTTGTAGACTCCTGTATGTTGTATACTGTAATTATTTTCTCTTTTGTAGAACTCAGTCTCAAGTGCAAAACAAAATCTTGACGTAACCAAATGTCTATGGTATCTAGAGGTATCTGTATTTGCCGCCACTGCTCTGGGAATCCTGTGCTATGATTTTGCTCTAGTCTATCTCCTGGTCTCCAGCTTCATTCCCTGAATTCAGGCCTTAATAATTTCTAACCTGGTTTATTACATGTGGGCTCCTTGCTTATTATCTTGATTCTTACCCCCCTTCATTCCATGTTCCACTCTGGCTTCCAGAGTGATCATGGTAAAATAAAACTCAGGTGCCATTTCTTTGCTTAAAAGCATTCAAGGACATCCCTGCTGCTTATAGCTAGTACATGATCAGACACCTGTGACCACTAATCCTTCATAGATCATAGTATAAAGCTTCAATCAATGTATAAAATCTGGTTTTGTTCCACTGAGATGATGTGATGGTCAGGGAGAACGGGAGCTGAGAGGGTCACGTGATTCCACATAGACTGGGGTCCAGCTTGCTCTGACACTAACAATAAACCAGGACAAAAGAACAGTCATTGCTTCCTGGAGCTGCGGAACCCTTGTCTCAGAAGGTGGAAGGAATCTCCAGAGTGAGAACAGAAGATAATTCTAAGCAAAGACCACACAGTGCTGATGGATAGCCAGAGTTATGCTCTGGTTGTTGTACTATAGTTTTCTGTCCAAATCTCTACAAATGGGGGTTTGTAAGTCTCACAATCTTCTATAATTTTATGATGTATGAAAAAGAGAAAAATGAGTTTTCTGGAACATGAAATGAGGCTTTTAATATTTTCCTAACTTTGCTAAAATACCTAGAATAGATTAACATCCTAAACCCTGAGACAAGGATTATTTGGGGGGTGACTGGAGGAAGCATGGTCAGGGGTGGAGCAGGGAGATGGGGAAGGAAAGAGAGCCACGAATGGGCATGTTGCTGTGCTGTTATTGCTGTCTGCAAGGGACTTCTGGAAAAAGGTGTTAAAACAAAACAAAACAAAAAAACAAACCCCAAAACAAAACCCTGAGAATAGTCTCCCTGGGGGTTGAAGACGCAGGAATATTTTCTAATACTCTTCCTTCATTGTTTGAGGGGCATCCTGGCTCTCCTAGGCACTTTTGGCTTCCCCCTTGTACAACCTGGAGAGTATTTTTTTTTACCACCAGGAAAAGCCCTCAGATGACAAAAAGATGTTGGGGTTCGAGGGAAATGTCTGATGGTGACTTCCTGAATTGCCTGGGGGGACAGGGGTCCACCGGTTGGCTATAAATAGCTCAAGATTCATCACTTTAAAACGTAGATTCATTTACAATTACAGTTTAGAATAATTATGGTACTTCATTTAGTAGTAGTGGTATATAGATATATATACACACATACACACATACATACAGTACTGAATATCTTTATATATTTTAACCTGCTGTGATATCATGTTATTTTCCATTCAGTTCTCTACTGGAGACTCAAAAATGATAGAAAACCATTGGCTTAAAGACTGGTGACCAAACTGCTAACATGACATTCCAGTCCCTACTGATCTAGCCTCCTCTCTGTCCTGTGCCTCATGTGCATTATGGCCCAGCATGACAAAACCCTGTGTTGTTTCATGCTCCTGGGCCTTTTAACATGCTGTTCCTCTCCTACACTGTTACTGACTCCATCCTTCAAAGCCCCACTCATTGTATCTTCTGTGCAGCCGTCCCTGGCTGTCTACCTCCCAATACTCCTTTCCTACTTGGTTCCACCACTCCACCTTGCATGCCCTTCTTTCTGCATGTATCTCATTGGTCTCTCACTATTTTTGGCATATGTGTCCCCCACCGGCCTGCATGATTGTCCATGTTTTATATAAATTTAAATCCCCATCATCTACCACAAACTTGGCCCATGGCAGATACTTGCTGATTATTATTTAACTAAATTGAACTATATTTCCTGAATCTCTGGAAGGAGCCACATGGCTGCAGAGCTGGGTAGATAAATTCATTCAAGCGTATAAGACCAAGGTCAAAAGAAATAACAAAGGCAGGCACATTTTTTCTTTTCCATTGTGGTGAAGAGTTTGGATTTTATTCTAAAAGGAAAGCCATTGAAGGGATTTAAACAGAGGCCTCACGTGATCCAATTTGCATGTTAAATACATCACTCGGGTATGCTTTCATTTGGATACTAAAGAAAGCATTGTTCATGCCGCACACATTATGCAAAAACAAGTCCACATCCTTGAAATCGTCAAGGATGATTAGAAAGAGAAATTTAAATGTGGCAAGTCAGACAAAGAAATCACCCTGCCACCTTCCTATTCTCCCATATATGAATTTTCTATTGAGAATCATAACCTTCCCCCAATAATATTTCAGCTAAAACATAGAGGTAGGTCTTTTAAGTCTCTGGCAGAAAATCTGATGGCAGTTCCCAACCAAGGTAAAAAGTATACAATGTCCTAATGATAAACTTGTTGGAAGTTTAGAAAATGGGCAGGGTTTTGTTTTGTTTTTTTGTTTGGTTTTTTTTTTTAATTTTTTTTTAAAGATTTTATTTATTTATTTGAGAGAGAGAGAATGAGAGAGAGCACATGAGAGGGGGGTGGGTCAGAGGGAGAAGCAGGCTCCTCGCCAAGCAGGGAGCCCGACGCGGGACTCAATCCCGGGACTCCAGGATCATGACCTGAGCCGAAGGCAGTCGCTCAACCGACTGAGCCACCCAGGTGCCCCTGTTTTGTTTTGTTTATTGTGTATCATCATCAGGCCCTCTGGCAGGTTCCACCAGATGAGCAGCTAAGCAGTAGACTGGCTGCCTGATCCAGGCATCCCATCCTCGGGAAGGTGAACCTCTACAGTGTTTCTGAAGCCAGACAGAACCTTTGTATCCTCCATGTCTAAAGTCACCTGTCTTATATTCCCTGCTCTGTGACCATCTCTGAGTGGACACCTCTCTTGACCCTTTGTTCACTAGCATTTACCTGGGCTTAGACATTTCTATTGCAATGCCTGGAACCATGGCATTGACTGGGATTTCAGAATGAAAACCATTCTTCAAGGAAAACTGAACACAGTTCAATTTCCAATATACTTTACTACATGACTCCTGTAGAAATGTCTCCTTAGCTTCAGGTGCTCTGGTGGCATTCTGGAAGCAATAGATGGAGAGATGGAGAGGATTAGGCGTCAGTCAGATTTGCTGCTGTGTGATATTGGTTATGTTTAACTTCTCTGACTCCAGTTCTGTCATTTATAACATGAGGATAATAATGCTTACCATATAGGGCTATTAGAGAGTTTAGAGTGAGTGTATATACAGTGCCTGGCACGTAATAGATACTAATAATAGTGTTTATTACTTTTATATTTGCTGATTTCTACCTCTCCATGGGATTAATAACTTTCTACCCATCAAGAAATAAGTTAGAGTTGCAGTCTCTTTTTTCTCTTTGGAATTTTTAATCTGTCATCTACTTGGTGATACATCTTTTCTTTTCTCACAAAAGAAGTCATCCCTCCCCAACAGAGATGTCCTGACAGGACTCAATTTCCAAACGTTCTTTGCAGCTAACTTATATCAGATTGGGATGCTGTAAATGGAAACTCCATTTTTTAAATTCTTAAAAATCAACTAACTAACTTATTTATTTTGCAGGTGACAGGAACAGCAGGGATGGTGATTTCCTAGTGTTTGCAAGGTTGAGTTTCCGAGGCAGAAGCAGCCCCAGTGATAGAGCTACCAGTGGTTGCAGTAAAATCAAGTTAGTAAAATTTCATGGGGTGATGTGGGGCTTTGTTCCTTAGCCTTAAGATTCCTTTACCTAATATCCCTATATTAAGGTGATATAGGATATTACCCATTCTGCTTTAACTATCCAGAGCAGGTTCTATGATTCTGGGGTTGTTTTCAAATAAACTCTTTATTTGTAGTAATTTTAGATTTACAGATAATTTGCAAAGCAAGCTGCAAAGTTAGGAAACATTACCCCAAATCACCCTCACTTCTTATACCAGTTGTAAGTTCGGAGGTCCCCAAGACCACTCTCAATTTTGATGATTCACTAGAAGGACTCATAAAACTCACTGAAATCTGTTATACTCTCAGCTACAGCTTATTACAGCAAAAGGAAATAGATTAAAATCAGCCAAGGGAAGAGACCCATAGAGCAGAGTCCAGGAAAGTTCAAAACATGGAGCTTCCACTTGTCCTCTCCTCGACATTCTGATTGCATTAACTTTCCTGGCAACAGAGTATGAATTGCTCATCAGGGAAGCTCACCCAAGCTGGGGTATCCAGAAGTTTCACTGAACACATAGACCTGGCTGGCTGTCCACATGGCTAATCTTACTCTCCACCTCATTGGAAGGCTGAGCTAATACTGTGTGACCAAAGTCCCTATTCTTTTCTTTAATCTTATTTTATTTAAATTCAATTAATTAACACATAGTGTATCCTTAGTATCAGATGTAGAGTTCAGTTATTCATCAGTTACATATAATACCCAGTGCTCATTACATCATGTGCCCTTAATTCCCATCTGCCAGTTACCTCATCCCCCACCCACCTTCCCTCTAGCAAACCTCAGTTTGTTTTGTAGAGTTAAGAGTCTCTTATAGTTGGTCTCTCTCTCTGATTTCGTCTTATTTTTCCTTCCCTTCCCCTATGATCCTCTATGTGGTTTCTTAAATTCCACATATGAGTACTTCACTTAGTAGTAGTGGTATATAGATATATATACACACATACACACAGTACTGAATATCTTCATATATTTTAACCTGCTGTGATATCATGTTATTTTCCATTCAGTTCTCTACTGGAGACTCAAAAATGATAGAAAACCATTGGCTTAAAGACTGGTGACCAAACTGCTAACATGACATTCCAGTCCCTACTGATCTAGCCTCCTCTCTGTCCTGTGCCTCATGTGCATTATGGCCCAGCATGACAAAACCCTGTGTTGTTTCATGCTCCTGGGCCTTTTAACATGCTGTTCCTCTCCTACACTGTTACTGACTCCATCCTTCAAAGCCCCACTCATTGTATCTTCTGTGCAGCCGTCCCTGGCTGTCTACCTCCCAATACTCCTTTCCTACTTGGTTCCACCACTCCACCTTGCATGCCCTTCTTTCTGCATGTATCTCATTGGTCTCTCACTATTTTTGGCATATGTGTCCCCCACCGGCCTGCATGATTGTCCATGTTTTATATAAATTTAAATCCCCATCATCTACCACAAACTTGGCCATATGATAATTGTCTTTCTCTGATTGACTTATTTCACTTAGCATAATACCCTCTAGTTCCATCCATGTCGTTGGAAATGGCAAGATTTCATTTTTCTGATGGTTGAGTAATATTCCATTATGTGGTATATATACCACATCTTTATCCATTCATCTGTTGATGGCCATCTGGGCTCTTTCCATAAAAGTCCCTATCTAAATCACATTGTTAGACTATCTTTGTGCACCAAAGCCCCCAGGTAAACAAAAATACTTTTATTAGGACATTCTCCAGGCCTCTTTGGTCTAGGTCAAATTCTTGACAACACATAAATCTAAATAAAAATGTGAATATACTTCACATCAGTTTTGACATTAAGCTACTCTTTGGTTGCAGTAGCTACTATTCAAGTATCTTATATATTCCAGGCCATTTACAAGCATTATTTCCAATCATTGCAGTAGTATTTTTTCAGGCACTAGGATATTTTATAGATGAAGTAACGGGATATTTTAAAGAGAAGCATAAATATGCCCAAAGTCACCAAGATAGTAAGTCATAGAGTCATATTTCAGAACCAGCCCTGATGCCGAAGTCAATCTTCTTTTTATTTGGTCACTGGACTCCCACAGGGTGCTGGTTTTACCATGTGATAGGAACATTTGCCCTGGCCTCTGCTAAGTACAGACAAGACTGATGGACTACTGCCCACTCCAATAAACTCTGATTAGACATGCATGCACATTTTTTGGATCAGTCTTCATATTTGTATTACTCACATGTATATGAATATTTTTTAAAAAAATAAATATACAAATATACAAAACATGCAATATACAAATAGCATGAGTATACTGCAAAGTTCCTACCCCTGTAATTTTTGCTATAGATTTTTTAAAGATATATTTTTAAAAGATTTTATTTATTTATTTGAGAGAGAGAGAGAGCACAATCAGGGGGAATAGCAGACAGAAAGGGAGAAGCAGGCTGCTGCTGAGCAGGGAGCCCAACACGGGGCTCAATCTCAGGACCCTGGGATCATGACCTGAGCCGAAGGCAGATGCTTAACTGAGCCAACCAGGTGCCCCAACCATAACTTTTCTTAAGCTTATTTGAATCTCATTCCTTTCTTCACAAACTTGTTAAGTGCTCGCTGTTAGTATTCAAAATATTTCATGTTCATCTCTTGTAAATAAATAAATCTAATTTTTCACCTTCTTAATGTGCTTGCTTGGGGTCTGTAAAAGTTCAGAGTTTACTTTTAATTCCCCAAAACTGGGTTCCCCAGCACTTTCTTCTCCCTCAAGAACCAGAAGCTCAATCTAAGCTCTTCCTCTAAAGTGTAACATACTCTTACTGCTGAGGAAGTAGAGTTCTAGGAGCGGTGTTCTCAGTGTTAGGTGGGTTAATTAGTAAGTGCTAAGCATGGGGCACCACAGGGAGCTGGTAGTAGGATGAAACTAATACCAGGTCAGACAACAAGAACTACAGTGTCTTAACAATTAAAAGAGATTTAAATAAACCTAATCTGAAGGCTGACAGAGAAAATCTACATTCACACATTTCCAAGGAGATAACAAATTAACTCCTACCCATTGTATTGTAAGATGAGAAAACAGGAGCATGATGATGTCAGATAGCAATATTAATAACAGCAGCAATAATAGCTTCTACTTATTAAGAGGTTTCTGGGTGGCATGTGCTGTATTAAACAGAGCACATTGTATCATTTACTACTCATGATTACCCTGAGATAGGAATGATTATAGTCTTTCTCTGTAAATTGAGAAATGAAGTTTATAAAGGTTAAGTAACTTACCCAAGTTCACACAATTGCTAAATGATGGGAAGAGGATTTGAGTAAAGAAGTCTATGTCCAAATTCATGCTTTTAAACACTAGGTTCTATTTTTGATTAGGAACTCATAGCCAATAATGGAACCACAAGAAGAAGCCATCTTTCTACTGTTACAACTTGATAGAAATCAATATGCCTTTATGTCTCATTATTGATTGCCTTAATATTGCATAGGAACAGCTATGTTGTCAGAAAACAGAATTGGGACAACTAGTAATCTCCATCGATGTCTTCTTATGAGGGACCTATGGAGATAAAATATATTTTTCTGGCCTTTCAGATAAACCTTCCATCTTCCACTATTTGTCTTCTGTCAATCTTGTGTCCTCAGGAATATCAAAATGCAACAGGTCTTGAACTTTCCTAAGCAAATAAATGACCTCAGACTGATTTTCTTCCTCCTTCACTCCCTTCCTCTCTGCCCTTCAGAACTTCATATTGATTCTGGTTCAGGTTTAGCAGGTGTAACAAATTAGAAATGAAAAGTGGGATTGACAAGAGAACAATTTACCAATCAAGATATCCTCCTATATAACCTGATTCCAAACCTCCTGAAGTGTAAATGAGAGAGAATTATATCTCCAGGCCAAAAATGAGAGACTTACTCTAAAGAAATGAAATGAATCTTTTGGGAAAATGAGAAGTCTTATAGTTTGTGTTTTAATATGCCATAGTTTCATCAAACTTCCCAAACTTAATGGGCTCCTCACACAAGAGTGGTTATATTAATATCAGAAAAAGTGAGACACTGTGGCATCCTAACAAGTATAGTTTATGAAAATGATTTAACAGTGATGAATTGTATACACTCAAAGACAAAGAAGCCAAATGCATAAAGCAACCACTATTAGATATGCAAGAATAATTTGATGAAAGCACAATAGTGAGAGATTTTAATGTACTTTTTTTTCAGAATAAAATAGATCTACTAGACAAAAATAAGCAGGGATGTAGAAAATTCTAAAAGTTTTGTTTAATACATAGGTATAGAATTTTTAATCCAATAGAGCACAAATTTTTTTTGTACAATAAAATTTGCATTTGACCACAAAGAAGTTAACAATATTTTTTTCATAAAATTGAGTTTTTTTTTTTGCAGACTGTACGTTCTGATCCTTATATGATGAGATTAGAAATTAAAAAAAGGATAAATAACAAAAACTTACTTAAAATTAAAGAAAAATCCTTTAATTCTTGAAGGAAAAAGGACCTTAAAACTGAAATTATAAGATATTTAAAAAGCAATGAAAAGGAGACCATCTCATCCCCAAACCAATGGGACTCAACTAAAGCAGTTTAGAGAAAAAATTTGTAGCTTGAAATACCTTTATTATTAAAAAATAAAATAATACCAAAATAAAGGAATTTTGGATCCATCTTAGAAAAATAAAAAATGACAATAAAATAATTCTAAGAATGTAAAAAGATGGTTACAAGAAAAAAAAGCTGAAAATCTCAAGAATGGAACACAAAGAAGAATGGAAAATAAATATAAAAACTGTTTTTTAAAAATTAGAGAATATTCTCAAGAAACTGGTAGGGAAAAAATGGCACAGAGAAAACAAAATTATATAAGTTTATAAATATGAAAATAAGGAAATAAGCACAGGAATGAATGAGACTAAAAAAACCACTAAAATGAGACTAAAGTGCTACCTGAAACTCTGTAGCAACCAATGTGAAAACCTAGAGAAAAATGATGATTTGCTAAAAAGTGTAAATTAGCATAACTTTTTCCAAGAATAAGTAAAAAAATTTTTGAATGGATCAATCATCATAAAAGAAATTGAAAAGAGAAAAGATTTTTCACTAGAAAAGGTGCCAGGACCACATGGTTTCATAGTCAATTTCAATGTGATTTGAACCATTCCAGACAAAGCATGAAAATCTCAACAATTTCATGAGGTTAGCATTTAAGTTTAATAGCAAGAGCTGATGAAAATAGTTCAGAAAAGCAACTTATAGACTAATTTCATTCATAAGTGCAAACCCTACATAACATTACTAAGTAGAATTGAACTAAAATTAACATATCAACATGAATAAGAGAGAAAATTATGTGATTATATCAACAGATGCCGAACACATTTAATAAGACTCAAGATTCTCACAAAAATAAGAAAACACTATCACCATTATCATTTATCATTTCACTGGAGGATACAGAGACTATAATATGATGTCAAGATGAAATAGCTGGTACAGCTTCTGAAAAAAAAAAGATAAAACTTTTCTTTTGCTAATGAAAACTATTTTTCTGTGAGGTTCTAGAGACTGTCCCAAAGAACTATATAAATTGAAGGATATTTATTAAAATGACTGAATATAAGGTGAACATACAAAAATCCATAACTCTTCTCTATGGTAACATCATTCAGAGATAGAAATAGAAAATACTTCATTATTAATAGCAACTGTTTTGTCAAATGCTTTTTCTGCATCTACTGAGATAATTATTTTTTATCTTTCATTCTGTTAATGTGGTATGTTTATTGATTATATGTATTGAACCATTTTTCCATTTCAGAATACATTCCACTTGATTATGATGCTTTTAATGTGCTGTTGAATTCAGTTTGCTAGTATTTTGTTGAGAATTTTTGTATCTATATTCATACACACACACACACACACACACATGAAAACCCAGACCAAATTACAGTATTGGCTTGTAACTTTCTTTTCTTGAGTCCTTATCTGCCTTTGGCATGAGAGAAAAGTTGGCCTCCTACAGTAAGTTTGGAAGTATTTCCTTCTCTTCAATTTTTTTTTAAAGAAAATTAGAGGGATTGGTGTTAATTCTTTAAATATTTGGTAGAATTCATTCATGAAGCCATCTGGTCCTAGACTTCTCTTGGGAGGCTTTTTATTACGGATTCAAATGTGTTCAGATTTCTATTTCTTCATGATTCAGTCTTAGCTGTATGTTTCTAGGAATTTATCCATTCCTTCTGGGTTATCTAATTTGTTGGTATATAATTGTTCATAGTCCCTTATGATCCTGTGTGCTTCTCTGGTATCAGTTATGCCTCCTCTTTCATTTCTGGTTTTATTTGAGTATTCTCTTTTTAACTTGGTTAATTTAGCTAAAGCTTTGTCAATTTTATCTTCTTAAAAAACCAGCTCTTAGTATCATTGATATTTTCTACGGTCTATTTTATTTATTGCTGCATTAATCTTTATGATTGCCTTCATTTTGCTAATTTTGGCATAGGTTGTTCTTTTTCTAGTTCCTTGAGGTGTAAAGTTAGGTTGTTTAAGATTTTTTTTCTTCACATAGGGATTTATCCCTATAAACTTCTCTCTTAGAACTGCTTTTGCTGCATCCCTTAAGTTTTGGTATGTTGTGTTTTTATTTTTGTTTGTCTCAAGATACTTTTTGATTCCCCTTTTACTTTCTTAATTCATTGGTTGTTCAGGAGTGTGTTGTTTCATTTCCATATATTTATGAATTTTCCAGTTTTTCATCTGTTCTTGATTTCCAGTTTCATATCATTGTGGTCAGAAAATGTACTTGGTATAATTTTAATCTTTGTAAATTTATTAAGACTTGTGGCATAGCATATGATCTATACTGGAAAATGTTTTGTGTATGGGAAGAATGCTGCTGTTAGATGGAATGTTCTGTATATGTCTGTTAGGTTAATTTGGTCTACAGTGCTATTCAAACCTGCTGTTTCCTTATTGATGATCTATCCATTGTTGAAAGCAGGGTATTGAAGTCCTCCACTATTATTGTATTGTTATCTATTTCTCCCTTCAGTTCTGATAATATTTGCTTTATACACTTGGGTATTTCAATGTTGGGTGCATATGTATTTACCATTATTATATCTCCTTGATGATTTGACCTATTTATCATTATATAGTAAGCTTCTCTGTCTCTGGTGACTGGTTCTGACTGCAAGTCTATTTTGTCTGATGTAAGTATAGCTAGCTCTGCTCTCTGTGGTTACCATTTGCAAGGGTGTCCCTCCTCGTTGGGTTCAACTGTGGTTTTGCAACTTCCTACCTGGATGCCACAGCTCCCACAAAAGCACATTTTGTCTGTGGATGGCTACCAAATTATTGCTGCTGAGAGGGTCTACAGGAGGGTGGCCTCCTATTCTGCCATCATCTAGATGTCACCCCCACCAAATTAATTGTTAGTGTCCTAGAGTGATGATATTTAACGTTCTTTCCTCCTTTCCCTCCCTCTCTTTGTTCTTCCTTTCTTCCTTTCTTTCTCCTTTTAAAATGTTTTTCAGGGGATGCCTGGGTGGCTCAGTCAGTTAAGCATCTGACTCTTGATTTCAGCTCTGGTCATGATCTCAGGGTCCTGAGATTGAGCCTGCTGTCATGTTCCCTGCTCAGTGGGGAATCTGCTTCTCTCTCTCAGTTCCTCTGCCCCTCCCTCTGTTTGTGTGTGATCTCTCTCTAAATAAATAAATCTTTTAAAAATTAAAAAAAAATGTTTTTCAAAATTTTTTTACAAAATCCTAAGCAGGGGGAGGGTAATCAATCTTTATCATAAAAATTGCACAATAACAAATGTCATCAGTCAGAAGAATTGAAATTAATAATATAACTATCAAGAATTGGGAAAGGCATTGGGAGGTTTTGGGGATAAAATAAGCAATGTAAATTCCCTTCTTTCATAGTTAGGAGACAATAAAGAATGCCTATAACTATAAAACCAAAAAAAAAAAAAAAAAGGCAGGGGGTTGCTAAGCATGTAACTTATTGCTATGGAAGTATCCATTAGAAAAGGTAAAAATCAGAGGACTGGCTCAAGATGGCAATGTAGGAAGACCCTGAACTCACCTCCTCCAGGGACACAAATCTGTACCTATTTATGGAGCAATTTGTCCTGAAGAAAAACTGAGGGCTGACTGAACAGCTACTGCACAACAAAAAATGGAGAAGCACATAGAGAATGGCCAGAGAGATGAAGACATGGTAACGAATAGAACCCCCACTCCAGATGTTGCACGCTGCAGTGGGGAGGGACAGCACTGAGGGACTGGGAGTAGAATCACCTGCCCTAGGGCACACAGAAAGTCATGGTCTAAAAGAACCACTAGAGTATAAAGACAGTAGCCTTTGAACCCTGGCAAACTGCAAGGGAGCTGCTGGACTAACCCCTGGCCTGGAAGCACTGGTGAGCACCACAGTTTATATTCCCCTCCATGTTGATAACATAGACAGGAGCAGAGTGTTGGATACCTGTTGCCTCAGCAAGCTTTGGGCCCCTAGCCCACACCAGCCCTGGATGCCTGTAAAAAACAGTACATAAAAGACCCAGTCCTAGAATTCCACCAAATATCAGGAAAGCTGCTGGAATTCTCCCCAGTTGGAGGGGTTGGTGAACACCATGGTTTACATTCCATCTCTATCTTGACAGGGGGATGGGGCAGGGTCTGGATACCCTAGCTGGCCCACCTCCTCAGTGAGCCCTTGGCTGCTAGCCCACACCAACCTCGGCCATCCCACCAAGGCAGCCCTGCTGTGCTGCCTACTGGGACACCCTTGGTCAGCACTCACTGCAGCTCCAGCCACTGCACCAAGGTGATACTGGCACAAAGCACCCCCAGAACGCTCCGGGTCCAACTTCAGCTTTAGACACATTGCACCCCCAGTGCAAAGTACTCCAGAACCTTCGAGCTCATACCAATTTTGGTTCTAGCCACCCCACCAGGGTGCCCCCTGTGGGAAGCATCCCAGGAATGCCTGGCCCATGTCTGCCTCAGTTCCAGCCACCTCACCATGTACCCCCTCTATGGAACACCCCAGGATATGCTGGCTTATGCCTGCTTTAGCTGTCTTACCAGGATGACTGAATGGATAAGAAAAACAAGACCCATCTATATGTTGCCTATAAGAGATTCACTTCAGACCTAAAGATACATATAGACTGAAAGTGAAAAGATGAAAAAAAAGATATTCTATGCAAATGGAAGCAAAAAAAAAAAGCTAGATAGCAATAATTATATCAGACAAAATAAACTTTAAAACAAAGGGCACGTGCTGTGATTAGCACTGGGTGTTATACATAACTAATGAATCATTGAACACTACTTAAAAAACTAATGATGTACTATACAGTGGCTAACTGAACATAATAAAAAAATAAATTAAAAAAATAAAACAAAGACTGTAACAAGAGACAAAGAAGGAAACATTGGTTCTGAATGACACTTTAGGCCAGATGGACTTATACATGGAACACTTCATCCAAAAACAACAGAACACACATTCGTTTTCAGTGCATATAGAACATTCTCCAGGATAGATAGCATGTGAGGCCACAAAACAAGTCTCAAAAATATTTTTATTTACTTATTTTATTTCTTAAAAAAGATTTCATTTATTTATTTACTTGAGAGAGTAAGAGAGTGCAAGCAGGTGGAGGAGCAGAGGCAGAGGGACAAACAGACTCCATGCTGAGCACAGAGCCCGACAAGGGGATTGATCCCAGGACCCTGAGATCGTGACCTGAGCTGAAACCAAGAGTCAGATACTTAATCAACTGAGCCACCAAGGTGCCCCTCAATAAATATTTTTAATATTGAAATCATATTGGGCATCTTTTCTGACCACAATGGTATGAAACTAGAAATCAAATATAAGAAAAAAAGTGGAAATCTCCCCCACCCCCACATGTGGAAACTAAACAACATGCTACTAAATAATGAATGGGTTAACCAAGAAATCAAAGAAAAAATAGAAAACACATGGAAACAAACAAAAATGAAAATATAATAGTCCAAAATCTTTGGGACACAGCAAAAGCAGTTCTGAGAGGGAAATTTATGCAATAGAGGCCTATCTCAAGAAACAAGAAAAATCTCAATCTAACTTTACAGGTAAAGGAGCTAGAAAAATAAAAACAAAGCCCAAGGTTAATAGAAGGAAATCATAAAGGTTAGAGTAGAAATAGAGACTAAAAAAAGAAAACATCAGTGAAACCAAGAGTTTTTTTTTTTTTTAAGATTTTATTTATTTATTTGACAGAGAGAGATACAGCGAGAGAGGGAACACAAGCAGGAGGAGTGGGAGAGGGAGAAGCAGCCTTCCCACGGAGCAGGGAGCCTAATGTGGGGCTCAATCCTAGGACTCTGGGATCATGACCTGAGCCGAAGGTAGACACTTAATGACTGAGCCACTGAGGTGCCCAAGAGTTGGTTGTTTGAAAAGAAAACTGATAAACCTTTAGCCAGACTCAACAAGAAAAAAAGTAGTAACAACTTATACCATAGAAAAACAAAGGATTTTAAGACACTACTATGAAAAATAATATACCACCAAAATGAACAACTCAGAAGGGATAAATTCCTAGAAACATACAATTTTCTCCCCAAACTGATCAAGACATAGAAAATCTAAATGGACCAATTAGTAGTAACAAAATTGATCAGTAATCAAAAAACTCCCAACAAAGGTCCAGGACCAGAGGTTTTAAAGTGAATTCTGCCAAAGTTTTAAAGGAGAGTTTATACCTATTCTCAAATTATTCCAGAAAATAGAAAAAGAAGGAAAGCTTCCAAATATATTCTATGAGACCAGTGTTACCATAATATCAAAACCAAATAAAGACCCTATAAAAACAGAAAACTACAGGCTAATATCCCTGATGAACATAGATGTACAATTTCTCAACAAAATATTAGCAAACAACTTTCAACAATACGTTAAGAGGATCATTTACCACAATCAAGCAGGATTTATTCAGGGATGCAAAGATGGTTCAATATTCCCAAATCAATCATTGTGACATACCACATCAACAAAAGGAAGGATAAAAATCATATGATTATCTCAATAGATGCAGAAAAAGCATTTGACAAAATTCAACCTCCATTCATGATAAAAACTTTCTACAAACTGGATTTGTAGGAAACATGCCTTAACATAATAAACACCATACATGAAAAACCCACAGTTAACATCATACTCAATGGTGAAAAACTAAGAACTTTTCTTCTAAGATCAGGAACAAGACAAAGATGTCCATTCTCACCACTTTTATTCGATATAATACTGGAAGTCTTAGCCACAGCAATCAGATAAGAAATAAAGGGCATCCAGGGGTGCCTGGGTGGCTCAGTCATTAAGTGTCTGCCTTCAGCTCAGGTCATGATCCCAGGGTCCTGGGATCATGTCCCACATTGGGCTCCCTGCTGGGCGGGAAGCCTGCTTCTCCTTCTCCCACTCCTCCTGCTTGTGTTCCCTCTCTTGCTGTGTCTCTCTCTCTGTCAAATAAATAAATAAAATCTTTAAAAAAAAAAAAAAAAGAAAGAAAGAGCATCCAAATTGGTAAGAGAGAAGTTGAACTGTCACTGTCTGCAGATGACATATTATACATACAAAACCCTAAAGATTCCATGAAAACTATTAGAATAAATGAATTCAGTAAAATTATAGGATAAAAATACCCAGAAATGAGTTGTATTTCTATACACTAATAATGAAATAACAGAAAGAGAAATTAAGAACACAATCCCTTTTACAATTGCACCAAAAAGAATAAAATACTTAGGAATGAACTTAACCAAGGAGGTGAAAGACCAGTAGTCTGAAAACTATAAAACACTGATGAAATAAATTAAAGATGATAACAACAAATGGAAAAATATCCCATGCCCCTGGATTAGAAGAATATTGTTAAAAATGTCCATAACTACCCAAAGTGATCTACAGACTTAATGCAATCCCTAACAAAATACCAACAGCATTTTTCACAGAACTAGAACAAATATTACTAAAATTTGCATGGAACCACAAAAGACTCTGAACAGCCAAGGCAATCTTGAGAAAAAAGAACAAAGCTGGAAGTATCACAATACCAGATTTCAAGATATCCTATAAAGCTGTACTAATCAAAACAGTAGGGTACTGTCCCAAAAATAGACACACAGATCAATGGAAAAGAATAGAGATCCCACAAATAAACCCACACATATATGTTCAACTAACCTATGACAAAGGAGGCAATAATATACAATGGGGGAGAAGATGGTCTTTTTGACAGATGGTGTTGGAAAAACTGGACAGCTATGTGCAAAAGAATGAAACTGGACCACTTTCTTACACTACACAAAAAATAAACCCAAAGTGGATTAAAGACCTACATGTAATACCTGAAACTATAAAACTTCTAGAAGAAAACACAGGCAGTGATCTCTTTGATTCAGCTTCAGCAACATATTTGTGGCTATGTCCTCTCAGGCAAGGGAAACAAAAACAAAAATAAACTATTAAAGCTACACCAAAGTGAAAAGCTTTTGTACAGTGAAGGAAACAATCAACTAAACAAAAAAGCAACCTACTGAATGGGAGAAAATATATTTGTAAATGATATATCTGATAAGGGGATAATACCCAAAGTATATGAAGAATGCATACAACTCAACACCAATAAAACAAAAATAATCTGATTAAAAATGAACAGAGGATCTGAATAGACATTTTTCCACAAAAGACATACAGATGGCCAGTAGACAAATGAAAAGATGCCCAGCGTCACTAATCATCAGAAAAAAGCAAACCAAAACCACAATGAGATATCACCTTATACCAATCAGAATGACTAGAATCAAAAAGAAGAAATAACAAGTGTTGGTGAGGATGTGGAGAAAAAGGAACCATTGTGCACTATTGTTGGGACTGTAAATTGGTGTAGCTTCTGTGGAAAACAGTGTGGAGTTTCCTCAAAAAATTAAAAAGTAGAATTACTATACTATTCCATTACTGGGGATTTACCCTAAGAAAACAAAAATACTAATTTGAAAAGATATATACATATATATACCCCTATGTTTATTTCAGCATTATTTACAATAGCTAAATTATGGAAGCAACCCAAGTGCCCATTAACATATGTACAATGGACTATTACTCAGACATTAAAAAAAGAGAGAGAGAGAGAGATCTTGCCATTTTTGACAACATGGATGGACCTATAGGGTATTATGCTAAGTTAAATAAGTCAGATAGAGAAAGACAAATACCATATCATCCCACTTATATGTGGAATCTAAAAAACAAATAAATTAAAAAAAAACAACAAAGAGTAGAAACAGACCCATAAATACAGAGAACTGATGGCTGGCAGAGGGAAGGGGGGATGGGCAAGATGTGGGAAGGGGAGTGAGATGTACAGGCTTCCAGTTATGGAATAAATACATCGTGGTGATAAAAGGTACAGATTAGGGAATGTAGTCAATGTAATGTAATAACATTTTATGACAGATGGTAGCTATACTTGTGGTGAGCATAGCAGAACATACAGACTGGTTGACTCACTATGCTGTAAACCTAAAACCAATATAACATTGTGTGTCAACTATCCTCAATAAAAAAAATTCCTATGAAAGTAGGTCTTAATATAAGATTACAATTACAAAAAATTACAATAATAAAGGGGTGGGAGGAAACATTGGTAGGTGATGGATATGTTCATGGCCTTGATGATGGTTTCATGGGTGTACACTTACCTTCAAATTCATCAAGTGGTATACAATATATATGTACAGCTTTTTACATGTCGATCATACCTCAATAAAGTGGTACCTCAATAAAAACAAAATAGTAAATAAAATTACCAAAAAAGGTAAAATCAGAAATAGTTAAAAGAAGTCATTGCTGGTGTATAGAACTGAGGTTCGGATGGGTAGGATAGGCATTTATTCTCTCAAACTCTGAGTTCTCTGTACTATTACATTTTTTTAACCAGTAAGAAACATTTGTTACCAGTTACCAGCCAGTGAACCTTGAGCAAGCTACTTACTTCTCAAGGTCCCATCCTCATCATCTATAAATGGGAGAAGAAATAACAGCTGCCCTCTCCTAGGGTTGATACGAGAATTATATGTGAATTGTTGACCATAGTGCTTCTGATAAAATAAATGCTCAAAGCCTGTGGCCACTATTTTTATGATTATACTTAAAAAGTTCTAAGTTTTATTCCCCTTTTTAGGGCCCAGTGCTTCCACACTGTCCTCAGCTCTGCTCTCAGGGAGCTAAGAGCTCTCCTTCAGAAGATGTATTTCATCATCGTCACCAAAGACAGAGAACCACGAGTACCTGAAAATGTGAATCATAAAGGTGTAGATTTCTGTGTAGACACACAGCAGTCCTCAAATTGTATCTGGAGACCTATTCTGCCTGCTTCCGGCAATGTGAGGATACCTCTAACCTTTTGTCAGGAATGCTGGAGATAGCTGGTATGTGTGATCTATGATATATGGTCAAAAGAAATAAAGCTTGACTTGGACACCTGTCCACTGTGTATAATGTGAAAAAGAAATTTGTGGAACAGTATGGAGAGTATGAGTTCATTTTTCATTAAAAATAGAAATACAAAAACCCATTAACCCTGTTAATTTTGTTATAAACCTTCTTACAGCTAAATTATTACAAGGACTAGATAATATTTTTATTATTAGAACAAAACTACAATTCTTTTGAAAGGAAAAACAAACTGTGTTTGGTATTGGAGGAGGAAGTGTGGATCAGTGGCTAGGCAGTAAAGAACTCACATTTATTTCCTATGAAATGTAGTATTGATACCAATTAAGCACTAGTGAAAATCAATCTGTGAAAGGAACTATGATTCATTTCGAGACTACATTCATTTTCAAGACGAAGCCCCTTGCTTCTGTATTTATACTTGGCAGCTCACCTGTTTACTTCATGGAGCAAGGCAAAGATATTTCCTACTGGAACTATTAGCAACCATGTTGCAATGAAATAGCGGTTGAAATATTCTTCATCATCTGAAATGTTACTGCAGGGGCCCCATATGAACTTCCCTCCTGCCTGAATTTATGGACAACTTTTTCCAGACTTCAAAGGGCTTGAAAGCTGTGTTTCCACACCGGGGTTGAGAGCTTCTGAGTAGCTTCCAGGCAGTATGAGATCATGTTCAAATAAAGGGCAAGGGGACAGAAGGGAATAAAGCCTCAAAAGGAATACAGTGAGCTAAAATTCAGAGGCTGAGACTCTATCTCTGCAAGTACGAGGGTCCTGGCAGTGAGGCATGGGGGAAAGCTTATCAGACTCTAAGAAGGCCATGACAAAGAGAGAATCCAAGTCACTGTTTCCAGGTTGCACTTAATTTTCTCATGAATAACCATTGTCCACCCCACTCCTTCTGCCAATGAGAATGACAAATGGGAACACCTCACTGTCATGTGGAAGGTGAATGGGAGTTAAAAAGAACGATAAGTAGAGGGGAGAAGCCCATGGAAAAGAGTAATTGAGGAAGATGCCATCTCTCTTGAGTATAGGCATTAAACTCTTCAAGGGCTCCTGGATGTAACCTAGGATTCGTAATTGCTATGACATGATGGTGTCCCCTCGTGAGGGTCTCTTTAATAATTAGCAAGGGAAAAAAGGATTAGTAAGGTAAATTCTTGAGGGCTCCTTCCTCAAGAAAGCAGGAGAAACACCATTTGTGTCATCAAAATATAGTTTAAAATAAGAAGACCCCATTTACCAGAAGTGCTATAGTGCTTGGACTGCAGCTGAGAGCCTTCTTCTAGAAGGCTACAATTTTACTTTAAAAGGCAGTGGTGTTGTCTCCTGATATTATTCTCAAAATACTCAAAACTCTTCAGTGAAGTTTGGATCCTTTCATAAAAGTTTTGAATCCTTTCACTCTATGTGCCTCCGAAGTGAGCATAGTTTTGAATCCTTTCATAAAAGTTTTACCAAAATAATGAAAAAAATGGTCTGACTGCAAGAAGGCAAGGCATTTCCTCCAGAATTTTTCATTTCTGGTCAGTAATTTTCTTAGCATATATATTTTTTTAAGTCAAACCTTTTTGGGGGAGATAACTGTAGATTCACTTGTAGGTATAAGAAATAATACACAGAGAAGAGGAGAAGATGGCAGAGGAGTAGGGGACCCTATTCCAACCGGTCCCTGGAGTTGAGCTGGGTATCTACCAGACCACTCTGAACACCCACACAATCAGCCTGAGATGTAAGAAGATCTGGATCTCTACAAACAGAATATCGCAGGCAGTTGGTTCTGTTGTAGGAAGCAGGGAGCCGTGAATCCGTGGGCAGATATCGGAGGATAAACAGCAGCGGGAGGGAGCCTGGCCATGGGGATCCTGCACCACCAGTGAGCAGTAGCCTCCTGCAGTAGGTAGGGGCACAGACTCGCAGACCAGTAGCGGCGGGGAAAGGACTTTAGGGCAGGCCCCCTCCCCCCGGATGGAAACCCAGGGCAGCGGGGTCGCGTGTGCGAACTGGGGGCGGCTGGTGGTTTTAGAAGCACAAAGGGCAGAGAGGAGCCCCGACCTGGAGGTGAGGATTGGGAGCACTGCGGAGGGTCGCACAACCCAGGACACTGCAGTTTATAGCAGCACGGACAGAAACGGAGAGAGTGTGGCCTGGAGAGCTCACTGAAGAACAGACTGCGATCTCTGTGCTCTGAGGCTAAGGGTTGGAAACAGTCTCTTCTGCTCTGACTCTTGGAAGAGACGGGAAAGCCACCAGGGAAAGCCGCCAGAGAACAAAAGCCCCCCCAAACCGGTTTTCACTGAGCCCATCTGCCCAAACAGGGTTGCCTGAGTAGCAGTGTGGCAGGCTCCTCCCCCAGAAGACAAGCTGGGAAAACAAGAGGCCAGCAACCCTAAGGTCCCTAGAAAACAGGTGCATCTTGCTTGGGTTGTGGTCAATAATTTGGACTCTGTACATTCCCTCAATCACCCATCAACAGAAAGAGTAGGAGGAGGAACCCCCAAAATAGGAAAGACTCAGAGATTATGATTTATGCCACAGATTTACAAATGGATTCAGATATAATCAAGATGTCAGAGATGGAATTCAGGTTAGCAATTGTGAAGACAATAGCTAGAATGGAGAAATCAATTAACGGCAACAGAGAGTCTTCTAAGGGCAGAACTGAAAGCTGAATTGGCAGAATTTAAAAATGATATCAATGAGATCCAATCTAATCTAGATAATCTAACAGCTAGGGTAAGCGAGGCAGAAGAACAAATTAGTGACCTGGCAGACAATTTAATAGATAAAAAGGGAAAAGAGGCAGCCAGGGAAAAACAACTCAGAATCCATGAAAATAGAATCAGAGAAATAAGTGACACCATGAAGCGTTCCAATGTCAGAATTATTGGAATCCTGGAGGGGGTGGAAAGAGAGAGAGGACTAGAAGATATATTTGAGCAAATCATAGCTGAGAACTTCCCTAATCTGGGGAATGAAACAAACATTCGAGTCCTAGAGGCAGAGAGGACCCCTCCCAAGATCAAGGAAAACAGGCCAATGCCCCGGCACGTAATAGTAAAACTCACAAATCTTAGAACCAAGGAAACCATCTTAAGCGCAGTTAGCGGGAAGAGATTCCTTACGAACACAGGGAAGAACATCAGAATAACGTCAGACCTATCCACAGAGACCTGGCAAGCCAGAAAGACCTGGCAAGACATATTCAGGGTACTAAATGGGAAGAACATGCAGCCAAGAACACTTTAGCCAGCAAGGCTGTCATTTAGAATGGATGGAGAGATGCAGAGCTTCCAACACCGGCAGAAACTGAAAGAATATGTGACCACTAAGCCAGCCCTGCAAGAAATATTAAGGGGGGTTCTATAAAAGGAGAAAGACCCCAAGAGTGATGTACAACAGAAATTTACAGGGACAATCTATAAAAACAACGTCTTCACAGGCAACATGATGACAATTCAATTCAATTAATGGCCTAAATGCTCCCATAAAATGGCACAGAGTTGCAGATTGGCTAAAAAGACAGGACCCATCCATATGCTGTCTACAGGAGACCCATTTTGAACCTAAAGATACATCCAGACTGAAAGTGAAGGGATGGAGATCCATCTTCCATGCCAACGGACCTCAAAAGAAAGCTGGGGTAGCAATTCTTATATCAGACAAATTAGATTTTAAACTAAAGACCGTAGTTAGAGACACAGAAGGACACTATATCATTCTTAAAAGGTCTCTCCAACAAGAAGATCTAACAATTGTAAATATCTATGCCCCCAACGTGGGAGCAGCTATCTACATAAGCCAGCTATTAACCAAAATAAAGAGTCATATTGATAACAACACGTTAATTGTAGGAGACCTCAATATTCCACTCTCAGCAACAGACAGATCATCTAAGCAGAAAATCAACAAAAAACCAAGAGCTTTGAATGACACATTGAACCAGATGGACCTCATAGATATATACAGAACATTCTACCCTAAAACAACAGAATACTCATTCTTCTTGAGCGCACATGGCACTTTCTCCAGAACAGACCACATACTGGGCCACAGATCAGGTCTCAACTGATACCAAAAGACTGAGATTATTCCCTGCATATTCTCAGACCATAATGCTTTAAAACTGGAACTCAATCACATGAAAAAATTTGTCAGAAATTCAAACACTTGGAAGCTAAAGACTACTCTGCTCAAGAATGTTTGGGTCAACCAGGAAATCAAAGAAGAACTTAAACAATTCATGGAAACCAATGAGAATGAAACCTCATCGGTCCAAAACCTATGGGATACTGCAAAGGCGGTCCTAAGGGGAAAATACATAGCCAACAAGCCTCACTCAAAAAAATAGAAAAATCCCGAATTCACCAATGAACTCTGCACCTTAAAGAACTAGAGAAAGCGCAACAAATGATGCCTAAGCCACACATTAGAAGAGAAATAATTAAGATTAGAGCGAAGATCAATGAATTAGAAACCAGAAACACAGATCAGATCAATGAAACTAGAAGCTGGTTCTTTGAAAGAATTAGTAAGATCGATAAACTGCTGGCCAGACTTATCTAAAAGAAAAGAGAAAGGACCCAAATTAATAAAATGATGAATTAAAGAGGAGAGATCATGACTAACACCAAGGAAATAGAAACAATTATTATAAATTATTATCAACAACTCTATGCCAATAAACTGAGCAATCTGGATGAAATGGAGGCCTTCCTGGAAACCTATAAGCTGCCAAGACTGAAACAGGAAGAAACTGACAACCTGAATAGGCCAATAACCAGTAACGAGATTGAAGCAGTGATCAAAAACCTCCCAAAAAAACGAGTCCAGGGCCTGATGGATTCCCTGGGGAATTCTACCAAACATTCAAAGAAGAAATAATACCTATTCTCCTGAAGCTGTTTCAAAAAATAGAAACAGAAGGAAAGCTTCCAGGCTCATTCTATGAGGTCAGCATTACCTTAATCCCCAAACCAGGCAAAGACCCCATCAAAAAGGAGATTTTCAGACCGATATCCCTGATGAATATGGATTCCAAAATCCTCAACAAAATCCTAGCTAATAGGATCCAACAACACATTAAAAGGATCATCCACCATGACCAAGTGGGATTTATCCCAGGGATGCAAGGGTGGGTCACCATTCACAAATCAATCAATGTGATAGAACACATTAATAAGAGGAGGGAGAAGAACCATATGGTCCTCTCAATTGATGCAGAAAAAGCATTTGACAAAATACAGCATCCTTTCCTGATTAAAACTCTTCAAAGTATAGGGATAGAGGGAACATTCCTCAAGTTCATAAAATCCATCTATGAAAAACCCACAGCGAATATCATCCTCAATGGGGAAAAGCTGAGAGCCTTTCCCTTAAGATCAGGAAAACATCAAGGATGCTCACTCTCACCACTATTGTTCAACATAGCACTAGAAGTCCTGGCAACAGCAATCAGACAACAACAAGAAATAAAAGGTATTCAAATTGGCAAAGAAGAAGTTAAACTCTCTCTTTTCACAGATGACATGACACTTTATGTGGAAAACCCAAAAGACTCCACCCCCAAATTACTAGATCTCATACAGCTATTCAGTAATGTGGCAGGATATAAAATCAATGCCCAGAAATCAGTTGCTTTTTTATACACTAACAATGCAACTGTAGAAAGAGAAAGTAGAGAAACGATTCCATTTACAATAGCACGAAAAACCATAAGATACCTTGGAATAAACCTAACCAAAGAGGTAAAGGATCTATACTCTAGGAACTACAGAACACTCATGAAAGAAATTGAAGAAGACACAAAAAGATGGAAAAACATTCTATGCTCATGGATCAGAAGAATAAACATTGTTAAAATGTCTATGCTACCCAGAGCAATCTATACTTCCAATGCCATCCTGATCAAAATTCCAATGACATTTTTCAAAGTGCTGGAACAAACAATCCTAAAATTTGTATGGAATCAGAAAAGACCCCGAATCGCCAAGGAAATGATGAAAAAGAAAAACAAAGTTGGGGGCATCACGTTGCCTGATTTCAAGCTATATTACAAAGCTGTGATCACCAAGACAGCATGGTACTGGCACAAAAACAGACATACAGACCAATGGAACAGAAGAGAGAACCCAGACATGGACCCTCAACTCTATGGTCAAATAATCTTTGACAAAGCAGGAAAAAACATGCAATGGAAAAAAGTCTTTTCAATAAATGGTGCTGGGAAAATTGGACAGCCACATGCAGAAGAATGAATCTCTAACATTTTCTAACATCACACACAAAGATAAACTCAAAATGGATGAAAGACCTCAGTGTGAGACAGGAATCCATCAAAATCCTAGAGGAGAACATAGGCAGTAACCTCTTTGACATCGGCTACAGCAACTTCTTTCAAGATATATCTCCAAAGGCTAGTGAAACAAAAGCAAAAATGAACTTTTGGGACTTCATCAAGATAAAAAGCTTCTGCACAGCAAAGGAAACAGTCAACAAAACAAAGAGGCAATCCACGGAATGGGAGAAGATATTTGTAAATGACACTACAGAATAAGGGCTGGTATCCAAGATCTATAAAGAACTTCTCAAACTGAACACCCAAAAATCAAATGATCAAGTCAAAAAATGGGCAGAAGACATGAACAGACACGTCTCTGAAGAAGACATACAAATGGCTAACAGACACATGAAAAAATGCTCATCATCATTAGCCATCAGGGAAATTCAAATCAAAACCACATTGAGATACCACCTTACACCAGTTAGAATAGCAAAAATGGACAGGGAAAGAAACAACAAATGTTGGAGAGGTTGTGGAGAAAGGGGAACCCTCTTACACTGTTGGTGGGAATACAAGTTGGTAGAGCCACTTTGGAAAACAGTGTGGAGGTTCCTCAAAAAATTAAAAATAGAGCTACCCTATGGCCCAGGAATTGCACTCCTGGGTATTTACCCCAAAGACAGAGGTATAGTGAAAAGGGCTATATGCACCCCAGTGTTCACAGCAGCAGTGTCTGCAATAGCCAAACTGTGGAAAGAGCTGAGATGCCCTTCAACATATGAATGGATAAAGAAGATGTGGTCCATATATACAATGGAATATTACTCAGCCATCAGAAAGGATGAGTACCCAACTTTTACATCAACGTGGATGGGACTGGAGGAGATTATGCTAAGTGAAATAAGTCAAGCAGAGAAAGTCAATTATCATATGGTGTCACTTATTTGTGGAACATAAGGAATAGGAGAAGGAAGGGAAAAATGAAGGGGGGTGGAAATCGGAGGGAGAGATGAACCATGAGAGACTATGGACTCCAGGAAACAAACAGGGTTCTAGAGGGGAGGGGGGTGGAGGGATGGCTTAGCCTGGTGATTGGTATTAAGGGGGGTATGTACTGCATGGAGCACTAGGTGTTATACAAAAACAATGAATCGTGGGTCACCACATCAAAAACTAATGATGTACTGTATGGTGACTAACATAACATAATAAAACAACAACAACAACAAAAAAAACCCATAGAGATCCCCTATGCCCTTCACCCTGCTTCCCCCAGCTGTGATGCTTTGGGAAACTACAGAAGAGTATCAGGAAGCTGACATTGATACAGTCAAGATACATAACAACCTCATCACCACAGGATTTCTCATGTTGCCCTTTTATGGTCATATCCACTCTTCTCTAAACTCACCTCCTCCTTGACCCCTGGAAACCACTAATCTGTTGCCATTTTGACAATACTGTATAAATGGAATCATATGTTACCTTTTAGGATTAGCTTTGCTACTTAGGATTACTCTGTTGATTCATCCAGATTGTTGTGGGAATAGTTTGTTCCTTCTTATTGCTGAGTATTCCGTGGTGTGGATGCACCACATTTGTTTGACTAGCCACCGAAGGACATCTGGGTAGTTTTCAGCTTTGGGCTATTACAAATAATGATGCTATGAACATTTGTGTACAGATTTTTGTCTGAACTTAAGTTTTCATTTCTCTGAAGTCAATGCCCAGGTGCCAACGTTGGGTCATATGATTGTAGCATTTTCAATTTTAAAGAAACTGTTATCTGTTTTCCAGACCAGCTGTGCCCTCTCACATTCCCAAGAACCATGTATAAGTGCTCCAGTTTCTCTGCTTCTTCACCACCCTTTGGGATTGCTAGCATTTTCTTATTTTAGCCATTCTGAGAGTTAGGTAGTGACACCTCATTGTGGCTTTAATTTGCCTTTCCTTGATGGCTAATAACGGTGATCTTTCCCTGTGCTTTTTTTTTTTTTTTTGCCATCCATATATCCTCTTCAGAAAAATGTGTGTTTATATATTTTGATTAGCTAATTAGATTGTTTTATTTTACTGTTGAGTTTCAAGGTTCTTCTGTAGTCCTTGAGAGAGAAGTGGTTTGTGAACATATTCTCTAATTCTGTAGCTTATCCTCTCATGACCTTCACGGGATATTTCACAAAGCAAACGTTTTAAATTGAGATGAAGTCTAACTTACCCACTTTCCCTTTTACAGACTGTACTTTTTGTGTCAAGTCTAAGAACGCTGCTTAGCCCTATGTCCCAAAGATTTTCCATGTTTTACTTTTTCCTAAATGTTTTATAGCTTTACATTTTACATTTGAGTCTATAGTCCATTTTGAGTTAATTTTTGTATAAGGTATGAGATTTAGGTGAAGGCACCTCCCCGCCATGGATGTCCAGTTGCTCCAGCATTATAAATAGAAAATGTTATCTTTCACTGAACCGCTTTTGTTCTTGACTGTATCTCTTTGTATAGCTTTTCTAGTGATTGCTTTAGGTATTATATATACATAACTATCACAATCTACTAAGGTAATCACTTCACCAATTGGACTGAAATACAAGAACTTACCTCCTTTTAAGTTCTATGCTCCCTCCCCTCGTTTTAATGTAATTGTCTTAAATATTTCCTTTACAGCCATTTAGAACCACATCAGATAGTGGTATACTTTTTGCTTCCACCATCAAACATAATTTAGAAAATTCTAGAGAAGGAAAAAACCTATTGTATTTATGCATGTTACCATGTTCTTTCTTCCTTCTTAATGTTATAAGATTCCTTCTGGCTTTCTCTTTAGAGAATTTCGTTTAGCCACTCCCAACTCAGCATTTGCTGGTACAGATGGGGGTAGGACCACGGTTTTTTCTGTGGTGTTTAGTGGAAATACAGTGGTTATTGTCTGAAAGTTTTCTGTCTTGGTGACTGTTCCTTTATTGGTTCTTTGGCTAGAGAGAGCAGACTTTTGTTGGAGCTTTTTGGTCTGTGCCCTTTGGTGTTGCTGGGTTGTTGGCTTCTTCCGCTCAAAGTCTAGAATATAGGATGCAAAAAGAAAACCCAAGCAACTCATCACCATGTTGTTTCTGGGGTTCTAGATTCTCTAGTGGTCTGTTGCCTCTCCTCCACCTTTCAGAGTCTTCTTATGTTTGTTTTATATCCAGTTCCTGGGGTTTTTAGTTGTATTAATAGGGAAAAAGAGGGGCAAGTATAGTCAGCCTCAATCTCCTGGAAGTGAAAATGGCTTGAGTTTTGAAATTAATCATTTTCTCTCAGCTACTGAAGGAAAATAATTCCATCATTGGTTGGTTAGAGAGATAGGTCATCTGAATAAGGACTCAACAAAGCACTAAAACTCCTTCTGCTGACTTCACCTAAAAGGCTTACCTGCCTTAATCTAGAACTCCCAAACCAATCTAGTCTCGCATTCTCTATTTTCAAATCTAAGTCATGCTTTCCAGAAAGTTTCAAATTTATTCTGTAAACAGAAAGCTCCTTGAGGCCAAGGGCAATTTTTTATTTCCTTGGTTATTCCAAGCTTTTCTTTTTCTACAAATAGGTTGAAAGAGGTGGATAAGGATAAGGTGACTATGTAGGATTTTAATAATGATAGTGTGACTAAGACTAAATAGCACATAAGTACTAGGCTAGATTATTTCCACAGGGCATCATACCATACCTTGAATTTTCACAAAATCCTATACATTAAGTAACAATCTCATTTTATAGATAAGGAATTTAAGATTCTGAGAGATTACATGATTTATATAAGGTAACGTGGCCATCAGTTGATTCCAGGACCCAAAGAGTTGATGCTCTTTATATCCTAAAAGCCTAAACTACAGAAAGGAGAAAGAGTAACCAGACACAAAGGAGATTCTGGCAGGATTGGCAGGATTTGTTTGCTGCTTTGATTTGGGATGTAATGAAAGAGAAGGAACTGAACAAGACTTTGGGGTTTACAGCAGAAAACAGTGACTGTCCTTAGTTGGCAGATGGAGATTCAGCTGCAGTCATCAGTGCTTAGAGAATCATAGGTGCGCCAAAAGAGTGGAATCCAGCCTAGGTCTCCAGAAACAATTCCCAGATTCCATATGTGACCTATTAGGGCACTTACTACTGCCGAGGTCATCACTGGAATTACTGAGTTCAAAGACACCCCATCATATAGATTGCTGCCTCAGCTGTGGTTGGGCGCATGAATCCAGAGCCTGGCTGCTGCAAGCACCACAATTCCTGGTCAATGCCCAAGAAGTTGCTGAATGGACATGGAAGTATGGCTGCAACAACTCATCTCTCCATACCCTCGATTTGAAAAGTAATACAGCCCCAAAGGCAGCCCTTTCAGACTTGTGCGTGCCTCCAATTGGCAGAGCCTAATTGGTGTTTTGAGCCATGGCTGCAAACAAATCTGAGAAATGTAATTTTAATTTTCCAACCTTAAAATTAAAGTAATTAAAAAAAAAGCACACTAGAAGGTAAGTGGAAGGAGGGTGAACAGGTCAAACCATAACACACTTTAGAGATTGCTAACCTCCAGGATGGAGGAGATGATGGTGCCCTTTACTGAAATTGGAAACATAGTAAGAATTTTGCAAGGCTTGATAATGAATTCAGTATTTGAATTTTTAGTATGACGAGCAATAGACATGTTAATCAGAGATGAGGAATTCCAGGATGGAGATTCAGCCCGGCAGATATCAGCAGGTGAAGAAAATCCAGAACCACAATTGTGGCTGAGACTGATCAGGGCTAGGATATGAAATAGAGGAAAAAAGCAGTACTGGCTGTCTTAGTCTCAAGAAAAATTAGTTCTGGGGCAGGAATTGAGTAACATCTGTCTACTTTCAGTCCAGAGGCCAAAGAAACTTCCTTTAAAAAAGTAACATGCCTTTTATTGGAAAACTGGTGAGGCAACAAGTGTTGGAAAAATATAGTGAGAGGTTCAAAGTGAGTCTTCTGTGAATATAGGGTATTATGATATAGCCATTCTATTAAAAATGATAGTGTTACACTTGGTGATTTCTTTCTTAATTTAAATTGTCAAAAAATCAAAATAAGATATATACATGGTATCAAGTTAAATGATACATATTACTAAAGATGAAAAGCAAGAGTTTCTCTCCACATTCCTCTCCATCCTGGACCCACTGTGTGAATCCAGATAGCTTAAACAATTGCCATTTAATTAATATACTTACAAATAATTTGAGGTAGTGCAAAAAACTAAATTTTCTAAGTCCTTGCTTGCCTGAAAATTCATTCATTTCACACTTGCTTCCTATAAAGTCATTTTGTCCCCTCAGAATGTATCACTGTTACTTCAGAAAGTTGTCATAAGGATTCAGCTGTGTAGACTAATTTCTGAGATGCTTCCATCCAGAGGGCTGACTGATATGCCTGAGGATGTCTATGACTAGTTGTGTCTAAAGTTATAACTGTTTCTTATTATCTCTGGTTGGACTTATTAATAGCAGAAGTTATAAAGACGACCTGGGTATAAAAGCAGGAGGCTGTTCTTATAAATATGCTGAACTCCCACGCCTCTGAAAGTTGATTTGCCAGGTGCCAGTCCGAGGGGCCCAAAGGAATCACAGAGAGCCCATCAAGAAACAGACTCTTCTGCTTTTATCCATATAAAACAAACAACATCATTTCTTAGTTTACAATGACATTGTCTTTTCTGCTCACCAAAAAGGGATGGTCAAGCTTTTAGCATAGTACAAAGCCTTGTTTTTAAGACAACAATGACAATGGGATTCTCATTCTTTGATTTCTTTCTTCTAAAAGCTTCTATCATCTTCTATCTTTGGAAGTATGACATTCACAAAGATGCATGTAGACTATACAAAAATTATTATTTATGGAGCTTGGCACTCTGTGGGTCTTCTCTGTGGCCAGAAAAGTGTCTTCTATGATTTTTATATGTATATATATTACATTCATATATTTACCCTACATTCTTCCATTCTATTTTCTCCATTTACTTTTCCTAAGGCCATTATTAGTCAAATGGTAAACCATCTGATATTTTCTCTTATCTCATATTTTCTATATCTTTATCTTCTTGCTCTGTGTTTGGGAGAGATCCTCAGCTCTCTTTTACAGTCTTTCTTATTGATTTTTTTCTAGATAAGGCAATCATTTTAACCTTTAATAGTTCTTCCTTCCTCTGTAATTGGTTCTTTTTCTTAGTATCTTATACTTGTTTTATGGATAAAATGTTTTCTTCAGTTTCTCTGACTTTTTAAGGTTTTTTTTTTCCCCTTAAGTTCTCTTTTGTTTCCATAATTATCTATTACATACACAGTAAGTAGTTCAGGTTTTTAATTTAATGAAGTTGTTTTTCCTAAATTGTGATTTGGGATTGTTTATTAATATTAAGGGAAGAAAAACTGGGTAGATAGCTTTGACTTGAGATGTATGTGCACAGGCGTGGTGCGTGCGTGCGTGCGTGTGTGTGTGTGTGTGTGTAGGGAGTTGTCAATCAACAGCTTTTTTTAGTTGAAGTATAATTGACACAATGTTACCTTAGTTACAGGTGTACAGTAGAGTGGTTGAACAAGTCTGTACGTTATGCTATATTCCCCACAAGTGTAGCTACTCTCTGTCACCATAAACGCTATTATACCACTGACTGTATTCCCTATTCTGCACCTTTCATCTCTGTGACTTACTCATCCCGTAACCAGAAGCCTGTATCTCCCATTTCCCTTCACCCATTTTGCTTATCTCTTCATACTCCCACCCCTCTGGCAACCACCAATTTATTCTCTGTGTTTATGAGTCTGTTTCTGTTTTTTGTTTGTTCATTTGTTTTGTTTTTAAAATTCCACATATAAATGAAGTCATATGATATTTGTCTTTCAGCATAAGCATGCTGACAATACTCACTCCATTTTTGGCTGGCCACTCTGTTCACAAGGGTAGGAGGACCTCCCTCTGCGCTATGTGGCCCCCTGGAAGCCGATGTATTCCCTGACTGGAATGCAGGGAGGCTTGGTCTGCTGTTACCTAAGTGTGTTTAGACAAGTAGTAGAGGTAACACGTGCCCCCACCTGCTATGCACAGAGGGCACAAGTTCTGTTTAGTGTTATCAGTTATCATCGCCAGAGCCTTTGACCTCACCACCATGCCCTCTTTCATATCCCTTCACTCTATAAAACTTGTGGACTAAGATCTAGACTTTGCAGAAGGTAGCTGTGCAGCTCTGGATCATCATCTTCCCAATCCTCCCTGTCGGTAAGACACCCTGAATATAACTGTGTAAACTGGATGGAGTTGCCTGCTTCAACTTTCAGTCTCAAAGTGCCTTCTCAGTTTGGAGGATAGTTTCTCCACCTTCCAACGTTTTGTCTGACTTACTTCACTTAGCATGGTACTCTCTAGGTCCAACCATGTTGTGGTGAATGGCAAGATCTCATTCTTTTTTATGGCTGAGTAATAATTCATCATGAATATATAACTTCTTTATCCATTTATCTATTGATGGACATGGGTTGCTTCCATACCTTGGTTATTATAAACAATGCTTTAGTAGCTTTAAGGTGAGCATTCCTGGAGAGGGCTAGGTTTGAGTTCTCAGATTTGAGGTTGGGGGCAAAATATACTGCCTTTTCTTTACTTATAGGATGTTATAAACTCAATGTTTGTGTCCAACCTAAATTCATACATTGTAATTCTAATTTCTAGTGTGTTGGTATTAGGAGGTGGGGCCTTTAATAGGTGATTAGATCATGGGGAGGGGCCCTCATGAATGGGATTAGTGTCTTTATAAAGGGATCCCAGAAAGTGCTCTTACTCTTTCTGTTGTATTAGGATATAACAAGATGGCAACTGTCTATGAACCAGGAAGCAAACTCTCTCCAGATATGGAATCAGCTAGTGCCTTGACCTTGGACTTCTCAGCCTCAAGAACTATGAAAAATAAATGCTTATTGCTTAAGCCACCCAGCCTACGATATATTTTGTTACAGGAGCTTCAAAAGACTAAAATATAGAGATGGGTCCAGTTTGAGGTCTAAGTTCTGCTTCTTAGTGGCTTTATGACTTTGGGCAAAGTATTCACCTTTTCTGTAGGGCAAAACTGTTTTATAGAGAAGGGCTTCATTGGCTAAGTTCCTGTATCTGTCCATGGTACCTGAATCAGAACTAGATATTTGGTAAAGTTTGCCACTGTATCCTTTGAATTCTGTGTTTTTCCCTTGCAAAATTTACATATATTTTTCTGTCTTCATCTACTCAGCTCAGAAAGACCTTGAGGGCAGGAATTCATTTTTTTTTTTTAAATTTCCACAATTAACATAATTCTTGGCACATAGTAGGAGCTCAATAAATTGTTGTTGAATAAATCTCACTAAATATGATTTTAAAGACCTGAAATTGTGGAACTTGAGGGAGCTCAAGCTTAAAATCTTTTAAATTCCTTTTTGAAACCCCAACCACATTCTAAATACCATGCATATTACTTCCATATAGGAAAGAAAGATCCCTAATGATTAATAGTGATAATGAAGCAATTAGGTTAAAAATTGTTAGCTTATATTTATTCATCCTGAAGTATTTTTCAGAATCTTTATCTAGGTTGGTCAAAACAGTGACTCCAATGCAGGGAAGAAATAGAACTTAATTTAATTACATTCTTTTCTGGGGTGGACTGTGTTTATCTCACTGATCATCCCTGGATCATGCATGCTCACTTGTTCTACAGAGACTATTTTACATATTTTGTTTACCTCTTTTGCTTTTGTGATTTTGATTTACTTTTATTCCAACTGCTGCCATTTGTCATCAACAATTAAGTCCCTCAAAAATTACTGAGAAAATATTAAAATTAGACCTAATACCAGGCAGAATTAATCATAAAAGTATTTCCTCAGGGTTCAACTCTGAGCTGAACTGTTACACTTTCCATGAAGCTGTGTGTAGTTCAGTTCTTTCTTTCAGAGTTATATACCACCGTAATGTAATTCTGTTTCAGTGGCTTATAGTTGCCTAGAACTCTGGTGGTAATAGTGTTATCCTACAAGTTGGAGATGTCTTGGTCAAATCCTTCTTCTCATATTTTAACTCAACTCTCACCAGTTTCTTTTCTCTAGTTCATTCATGTTTTTCTTACTGTTTTCATATAAGGAAAGGAAATCTGGTATAGGTGTGAATATATCGTGCTTATATGCAGAATGTAGAAATCGATGTTAAGTTCACTTCAGCTACAAATCTCAATATTCTTTATGTTTCCATTGCCACCTCTCTGGGTCAAGTTCTTACTACATTTTTGGATTATTTTTATATAATAATAATATTATTATTATTTTAACCTACTGGTCTTAGTTTTGCTTGATCCTAGTTCTTCTCCTTCACTGCTATTGTGATGGGTAACTATTGGATTGTTTTCCTAGAAGCCTTTTTCCAAGTACTTTCCCCCATTTCTCCATTATGATTGCAACAGAAGCAGAGCAAGGGAAATACATGCTAAGATTTTTGCCTTCTTTGAAAGTTTGAGAAGATCTACAAGGAAACTAAATGTGAGCCTTAAGTTTCAAAGAGAGAAAGGTAGGAAAAAAGAAAAATATTTATGGTTAGAGACATTATATACCTTTGTCAGAAAAATGATAGAAAAGTGAATTACATAAACACATTGAAAAAAATTTAAATTTCCTGCTGATATGAAATGAAATACTTAACATTCATTGATATATCATGAGATTCATAATAAGCTATTGCAGGTTAATGATAAGTTGGTGGGGTGTCACTAATTCAGAGTATTTTAAGAGTTGTTACTGAAATGTCCTAAAATCTTATATATAAAAGATGCTATGTCATCTCAAATTTGACAACAATCTTAAAAAAATTAGACCATAAAATAAGCCTCAACAAATTTAAGAAGATCGAAATCATACCATGCATCTTTCCTGATCACAACCCTATGAAACTAAAAATAAATCATAAGAAAAACACTGGAGGAAACACAAACACATGGAGACTAAACAACATGATACTAAGCAATGAATGGGTCAGTGTAGCAAATCAAAGAAGAAATTAAAAAAAAATACATGCAAACAAATGAAAATGAAAACACAGTACTCTAAAATCTTCGGGACACAGTAAAAGCATTTCTAAGAGGAAAGTATATAGTTATATAGGCCTAACTTCAGAAAGAAGAAAAGAGAAAGGACCCAAATAAAATCAGAAATGGGAGAGGAGAATTAACAACTGACACCACAGAAATGCAAAGGATTTTAAGAAAATACTATGAAAAATTATATGCCAACAAACTAGACAACCTAGAAATAGATAAACTCTTAGAAGCATACAATCCTCCAAAACTGAAGCAGGAAGAATAGAAAATCTGAACAGACCAATGCAAGTAAGGAAATTGAATCAGTAATCAAAAAACTACCAAAAAATAAAAGTCCACTATCAGGCATTTAAAAAAAAGTTAACACCTATTCCTCAAATTATTACAAAATATAGAAGTGGAGGGAAATTTCCAAATTCATTTTTTGAGGCCAGCCTGACCCTGATACCAAAACCAAATCACACACACACACACACACCCACTCACCCACAACTATAGGCTAATATCCCTGATAAACATAGATGTGAAAATCCCCAACAGATTATTAGCAAACTGCATATAACAATACATTAAAAAGATCTTTCACCACAATCAGGTGGAATTTATTCCAGGGATGTAAATATGGTTCAATATTTCCAAATCAATCAACATTATACACCACATTAACAAAATGAAGGATAAAAATCACATGATTATCTCAACAGATGCAGAAAAAACATTTGACAAAATACTACAAGTTGTATTTGTTGGGAGTAAAAACCTCAACAAAGTAGGATTAGAGGGAACATACCTCAACATAATAAAGGCCAGATATAAAAAGCTCACAGTTAACATCATTGTCAATGGTGAAAAACTGAGAGCTTTCCCCTCTAAGATCAGGAACAAGACAAGGATATCCACTCTTACCACTTTCACTCAACATAGTACTGGAAGTCCTAGCCACAGCAATCTGACAAGAACAAGAAATAAGAGGCAGCCATATTGATAAAAAGAAATTAAACTGTCACTGTTCACAAACAATATGGTACTATACATAGAAAACCTTCAAGACTCCACCAAAAAACTACTAGAATAAACAAATTCAGTAAACTGACAGGATACAAATTACTATCCCACATTGGTAGCATTTCTATATACTAATAATGAAGTAGTAGAAAGACAAATTAAAAAAAAATCCCATTTATAATTACAGCAAAAAGAAAAAAAAAATACCTAGGAATAAACTTAACCAAAGAGGTGAAAGACCTGTACTCCAAAAACCATAAAACACTGATGAAAGAAATTGAAGAGGACACAAACAAATGAAAAGATATTTCATGCTCATGGAGTGGAAGAATTAATATTGTTAAAATGTCCATCATACCCTAAGCAATCTACAGATTCAGTGCAATCCCTATCAAAATACCAATAGTGCTTTTCACATGACTAAAACAAATAATCCTAAAATTTGTATAGAACCATAGAAGACCTCAAATAGTCAAAGCAATCTTGAAAAAGAACAAAGCTGCAGGTATCACAGTGCAAGATTTCAAGATATACTACAAATCTGTAGTAATCCAAACAGTATGGTACTGGCACAAAAACAGACACAGTCAATGGAACAGAAGAGAGACTCCAGAAAGAAACTCACAATTATATGGTCAATTAATCTATCACAAAAGAGGCAAGCATATGCCATGGGAAAAGACAGTCTCTTCAACAATGGTGCTGAGAAAACTGGACAGCTTAATGTAAAAGAATGAAATTGGACCACTTTCTAATATCATACACAAAAATAAACTAAAAATAAAGAACTAAATTTGAGACCTGAAACAATAAAAAATTCCTAGAAGAGAGCATAGGCAGTAATATCTCTGATATCCCTTGTGACAACATTGTTCTATATATGTCTCCTGAGGCAAGAGAAACAAAAGCAAAAATGAACTATTGGGACTACATCAAAATAAAAAAAAATTTGTACAGCACAGGAAACTATCAACAAAACAAAAAGACAACCATGGGAGAAGATATTTTCAAATGATATATCCTATAAGGGGTTAATATCCAAAAAATATAAAGAACTTATACAATTCAACACCAAAAAACAATATGATTAAAAAATGGACAGAGGACCTAGATAGACATTTTTCCAAAAGATATCTAGATGGCCTACAGACAAATGAAAAGATGTTCAACATTACTCATCAGCAGGGAGCTGCAAATCAAAACCATAATGGGATATTTTACACCAGTTAGAATGGCTAAAATCAAAACAACAAATAAGAAGAGTTGGCAAGGATGTGGAGAAGGAATCCTCATGCACTACTGGTGAGAATAGTGAATTGGTACAGCTGCTGTGGAAAACAGTATGGAGGTTCCTCAAAAAGTTAAAAATAGAAGTACCTTATGATCCAATAATTCCACTACTGGAATACAAAAACACTAATTTGAAATGATATATGCACCCTTACATTTATTGCAGCATTATTTACAATAGCCAAGATATGGAAGCAACCCAAGTGTCCCCAATAGATGAATGGATAAGGAAGAAGTGGACATATATACAATGGACTATTAAGTAGCCACGAAAAAGGATAAGATCATACCTTCTGAGACAACATCCACAGACCTAGAAGGTATTATGCTAAGTGAAATAAGTCAGAGAAAGACAAAGACTATACTATTCCATCCATACGTGGAATTTAAAACAAAAACAAAAACAAAAAGCTGAATCAGACTTCTACAGAGAACTGATGGTTGCCAGAGGGGAGTGGGATTGGGGGATGGGCAAAATGGGTGAAGGGAAGAGGGACATAAACGCCTCCAGTAATGAAAGAAGTCACAGGAATCAAAGGCAGAGCATAAGGAATACAGTCAATGATATTGTAATAGCAATGTAATAGGACAGATCGTGGCTACACTTGTGAACAAAGCATAATGTATAAACTTGTCAAATTACCAAGTTGTACACTTGAAACTAATGTAACACTATGTTTCAGCTAGACTCAAAAAAGGAAAAAAAGCCTTCTCAGGTGCTAACTTGGCTGTGAAGCTTTTTCTGATGACTCCAAGCAAATATGCTTTCTCTAATACTCCGGTTTCTCTTCAAAACGCATAATCTTTCGCCTTTTACAAATATGCTTTCTCTTTTTGTGAATCCCCATGTTCTTTGTTATATAACTCTGCCAAGAGCTTGCCACACTCTACCTAACAGAATTTTGCATGGATGGGGTGCCTGGGTGGCTCAGTCGATTGAGCACCTGACTCTTGGTTTCGGCTCAGGTCATGACCTTGGGGTCCTGAGATTGAGCCCTGCCTCACGAGGGCTCTGTGCTCAGCAGGGAGTCTGCTTCAGATTCTCCCTCTCCTTCTCCCCCTGCTCCTTTCCCTACTTGTGCGCATGTGCGTTCTCTCTCAAATAAATAATCTTAAAACATTTTTTTTTTTAAAGATTTTATTTATTTATTTGAGAGAGAGAATGAGATAGAGCATGAGAGGGGGGAGGGTCAGAGGGAGAAGCAGGCTCTCCGCCGAGCAGGGAACCCGATGCGGGACTCGATCCCGGGACTCCAGGATCATGACCTGAGCCGAAGGCAGTCGCTTAACCAACTGAGCCACCCAGGCGCCCCAATCTTAAAACATTTTTGTACGGACTGGACTAATTTTGACTTTTCAACTGTAAACTCTCAAGGACAAAAATTATATCTGGTTCATTTTTGAGGCCTTGCATATTTTTGGGGGGTTGTCAAATTTCAGGGAAGAGTGTTCTGAAATCTGAACAAATGTTGACAGAGGCATTCAATCTCAGAGCCTCTGAAAGCAGGGCCATGATCACGCAGACCAATTCTGATTAAGTTGGCTAGGGAATTTAGGAGCTGTCTGTGGCTACAATTTCAGGTACACCAGAAAGAATCCACATGACCCTGTCAGCTGCCTGATACTGGATATTCTACTAACAGCTTTATGTTTGAATATTAGAACTCAGATTCAAAATCCTATCAGTCCTGGTAGAGATAAGACAAGCCTTTAACCACTGAGGTGATAATCACTGATAGCAGATCTTCTGAGAGTCAGGTTTTTTATTTTTTTTAAAGATTTTATTTATTTATTTGAGAGAGAATGAGATAGAGAGAGAGCATGAGAGGGGGGAGGGTCAGAGGGAGAAGCAGACTCCCTGCTGAGCAGGGAGCCCGATGCGGGACTGATCCCAGGACCCTGGGATCATGACCTGAGCCGAAGGCAGTCGCTTAACCAACTGAGCCACCCAGGCGCCCGAGTCAGGTTTTTTAAAAAGGTACCTGTATGTGTGTATATTTCTCTGTGTAGTGCCTTAGGATGGAATGGGGCAATCTGTGGAGGGGAAAGAAAATGGAAAGGGGGCTTCAGGATCCTGTAGGGCAAAACACACACACTTTACTATCCTGTCGAGGAGGGCTGAAATTTGGGTAAGTGATATCGAGCCTTCTGCAGAAGGAGAGTCACAGGCTTAGACTGAAAATTCAGAGGCCCATTCTTCTCTTTAAGAAGTTATTTGATTAATTTTGGAGTCTTAGAGGGATTACTAAATACCACATCTGTCTTTTACCACCTCAATTCAGAACCAACTGAGAAGGGGACACAAGAGAATAAGGAAGTGATTGAAATTGTTTATCACTGATGAAAACCGAATTGAAGAATGCAACTTAGTTACATGACAGCTAGCACCCTTTGCCCCTGAGATAGACACAGGTGTGCCTGAGTTGCTGGCACATGTGGACATTGGGTAGACCCCCCTCCGGGGCAGAGCCATCCTTCTGAATGTATTATATGATGATGATGAAAAACACATGTGTCCCGAAGGAAGGCTGGTTTCTAAAGTGTAGATGGAAGCTTCTGGGCCAAATGTTTCCATTTGGTCTTTCAGGTTGACTAATCAGATATATCACTCTCCTTATCTAGGCCAGATGAAGCAGTGGAGAGAGGCCAGGAAAATTCCTCCACTGGAACACAGGAGAGGAAAGAGAGAGATCTACTCCCAAGTCCACACACAACAATAAACTATCAGCGGAACACACTCATCTGTTCTTTTTTCTCTTCTACATTAAAAGGTTTTTGGTACATGACATGGTAGCAACCCTGACCAGCTGAGGGTTTGATGTTATTAAGACAATTTTTTTTGCCCATAGGAGTTTATGATTTTTAACAAATTGAAAATGACAGATATAACAAATAGAACCATTTCTTAGAACTTTCCTGAACAATTGTGCGAGTAATCGATCGCCTCTCACTCTAAATTTTACCCTTCATTTTCCACTCTGTAACAATATTTCTCCCTTGCCAGTTGACAGGATGTCAAGCTTCGTCAGAAGAGAGTCCCAGAGGAACAGTGGAGAAGAAAGAAATTTTTCTCTTCCTGGCAGCAGGGTGTTCCTCCTCGAAGCAGGTTCCTGGAGTAGAGACATTACTACAGCTCCAGGCTCTGGCAGCAGCCGATGTCCAGCAGCACATGGAATTTTCCTCTGGACATCTTCCCTTAGCATCTCCCTGGGAGGCTTTACAGCAGAGCACTACCAGCCTGGCAATTCCCTGTGAATGGCTTTCCCCACATGCCCTCAGAAAATAGCCCCAGGGGCACCTGGATGGCTCAGTTGGTTACGTGTCTGCCTTCAGCTCGGGTCATGATCCTGGGGTTCTGGGATCGAGCCCCATGTGAGGCTCCCTGCTCGGCGGGGGGCCTGCTTCTCCCTCTCCCCGCTCGTGCTCTCTCTCTCAAATAAATAAATAAAATCTCAAAAAAAAAAAAAAAAGAAAAGAAAAGAAAATGGCCCCAGAGGACTTCTCTGCCATCCAGTGAACCTTGACTATGTTCTTGGCAATAAAATCTGGATCTCTGGTGGGGACCTCTTCCAGATCTGATCTGTCTTTCCCTTGGATTCTGTATGTCAACCCAAGGGGCGGTAGTTGCTCTAGTAAACTTTTCTTTCTCTTTACTCTTTTCTAGTCAGTCTTCTGATTTCTTCAATCTCCTGTTATAGTTAATAATTCTTTATAATTCTTTATAGTTAAGACTCTATATTAAATGTTGTCTATTCAAATTACTCTGTGGTTTCTATCTCTGGATTAGACCCTGACTGATATAACTATTAAATAATAATTTGAACGGTATGACGGTATGCTTCAGAGCATGATAATTATGAAGAACATCACCTTTTAATATTTGACAAGCAGGTCATTTTTTCACAATTATTTCTGAACCCTGAGAAAGATAATTGAAAGCAATCTTTTCCATATGTATTATATGTTAAGCCATTTAAGTCTATGAAAATGAAGCATCTCTCTAAATGTTCAAAAGGTTTTGAGTATGAGATGGAAATATGATTTGATAATGTCACCAATTTTCAAATGCTTCAGTAAAAGAGTTTCTGAAAGATGCTAAATCTATGTCATTAAAACCAGTGACAGGGATTCAATTTTAATCTGCCTGAAAAATTGCCTGAACAGCTAAAAATGGCTTATCTCAAATGCTTACTCTTACCTTGAGAATCTTTGCATATTTGTGGCTAAAAACCTCAGCAAAAGCACGACTAGGCACTGGTCATAATGGAGACTCTCCAGAACATCCAAATATTATTGGGATAAATAGTCTGATGGGTGCCTGAGTCACTTTCTTGGTGGCTGGCTCTGGATTTACAAATTTAGTTACATTCTCAGTAAATTTGGTTCTAAGAAAGCTTAGAATGATCATATATGCTTTTATGGATATGACCTCAAACACTATTATCAGTTCCAGAAAAAGGACACATATTTAAACATTACTTTTGTTGAGAGACAAAGCCAACCAAGACCATAACTTGATGTTATCCTCATGAATGGTAGTAAGTCCAGAGGTCTGGATTCTAGCCTTTACCCTAGAACAAACTGGTTGAGGACCTCCGGCTGGTTATTTGAATCTCCCCAGGCCTCATTTATATACACATGTAAAGTGAAGGGACTGACTGAACAGATTTCTGCTAATATGTTAAAGTTCTATGACCAAAGTGAAGAACTTTAGGTTCTTCACATGCCTCCCATTTAGATTCTCTTCTTTCTACTATTTTCTCATAAATCTTTGAGTCTCTCACAGTTTTTAAACACATGGCTGATGCCACACCCTAAAAGGTCACTAATGGGCTGTTGGGTGAATGAGTGACCTGACTCTTTCCCCTGGTTCTTCTGATTTCTGACTATAGTAATCCCCTCATTTCATGGCTGATTTCATACAGCTTATTATTTGCAGACATATAACTTCTGCCTCATCATCATTCACCACTTTACTTTTTCTGAGTCTAGTTGACACACCATGTAAATTAGTTTCAGGTGTACAACAGTGATTTGAGACTATATCATTCATTTGCATGTGCATAGTCTCATCTCCCCAAATCTAAGTCCAACATCTTTTTTCCTTCATGCTACTGAACAGATTGCTATCTACATAGCATGTAGTTTATATAATTCTTTTTGAAGATTTATTTGAGTGAGCGAGCATGTGGGGTAGGGAGTAGGGGAGGGGCCAAGAGAGAGGGTGAGAGTAACTCGAGCAGACTCCGTGCTGAGGGCAGAGGCTGACACAGGGCTCCATCTCAGGACCCTGAGATCACGACCTGAGCCGAAACCAAGAGTCAGAAGCTTAACTGACTGCACCCCCCAGGTGCCCCTGGCATGTACTTTATATGTTGATTGCTACATACCCTTTTTTTTAAAGATGGACAAAAATAGTCAAAGCCAAATCTATCTTTCTGAGAGGATTTTCCCTAAGGAAAAGTAGAATTAAAAAAAAAAAAGACCGGCAAAATCTTTCCCAATGATTTTTTATGCTTTAATTCTTAAAAATTTGAAAAATATAGAAGTGAATGTAGGAAAAAGAAACCCTATTCTTCCCTATCCTGTTCCCTAGGATGTAAACAGTTCAGTGCACAATCTCAATCTTTTGATGGACATTTTTAGTGTATCTTGCAACATCTGAAAAAAATACTCAGGTACATCTCAGTGCCAGGAAGATAAAGACAACACTGTTACCACCCATTAATACACACAGACGACAGGACAAAGAGGTACAAAGTAGTTATTCATTTTTTCCCCAGGCTGTTGCCTACAATGGACATTTGGAAGGCCCTTCCCACTCCTCTCCTTCCTTCAGGTGCCCCACTGTCTTTCCCAGCCTGAGGCAGCCTCTTCCTTCCTAAGATAGTTCCAAGACTCTGAGACTGGCTTCTGGCTTTCTCTTGGAAGGCCCCCAGGAATGAGGTGTAGGTATTTTTAATTCTTCATTAAGAAATGGCTACAACACACACCTTTCTCTTCTTGATAGTAACCATTTTTTGTAGCATAAATTTGAAGTGTCATCGTTTATTTCCGTTGTGTTAGCCACCCAGCCTGTGGTTTGTTATGGAAGACTAACACAACAGGTGTTTCCATAACTAGGCTTATATAGGCAGACTGTTTCTAGAATTTTTAAGAACTGGGCAGAGGCAGCAGGCAGGGAACTGTGCGCCATAGATCCTTGCGTACTTGCGCATTTTTGAATACTTCATGAGATGGTTTCACATGTTTACACGTTCTGATATTCCTCCTTTCGAAACAGAGTCTAATTCTCCTCCCCCTGAGTGTGGGACGGGTGTGGGAGAGGTGCTTCTATTGGACAGAATGTGGAGGAAGCCACGGTGTCAGACTTCGGGGGGAGGGTCATAGCAGACACGTGGCTCCCATCTCCAGAGACCAAAGTGGCTCCAGCAGCCCCACAGGGAGGCCCACACAGTAAGGCACGGAGGCCTCCAGCCAAGAGCTCCCCGCCCCCGCTCCCCGCCGACCAGGGTGCCAGCACGAACTAGCTCCTCCCACCCTGGTCTAGCCTTCAGACAAGGCAGCCTGGGCTGACAGCGTGACTGAATGGTCATGAGCCAGGGCCGCCCAATTCAGTTACTCCCAAATTCGTACCCACAGAAACCAGGAGATAATGGATGTTTATTGTTTTGCCACTAAGTTGTTGGGGAACTACTTCTTCTTCTTTTTTTTTTCCTAAAGATTTTATTTATTTTTTTGACAGAGACACAGCGAGAGAGGGAACACAAGCAGGGAGAGTGGGAGAGAAAGAAGCAGGCTTCTCATCAAGCAGGGAGCCCGATGCGGGGCTCGATCCCAGCACCCTGGGACCATGACCTGAGCCGAAGGCAGATGCTTTAACAACTGAGCCACCCAGGCGCCCCTGTTGGGGAACTTCTTAAGGTAGCAATAGATAAATACACTCTGTAGGCATTATCCATTAAACATCTTAAATAATTTCTGCCAGCCATTAAGAAACTCCTAGAGTTGTAAAATTTTGGAGCTGAAAGGACCCCTGGGGCCCTCAAGCCACCAGGGCGGCAATCAAGGTAACCAAGTCCCTAGCATGACCATGTCCAGGTGGAGCAGGTTTCAGAGCAAGGTTTGATGCTGTGTGCATGCAAACGTGAAAGCTATTTCCAGAAACATAGCCAAGTCCTATGTCATGCTGTGGATTTCCTTGAGAGGCGTCCGGAGAGAGTGGTGGGCTGTCGGCACCGGTAGGAGCCGAGATGGAAGGAGGCAGTACCACCAGACGCCACAGGGGGCCGAGCAGGGTCAGTTTAATCGTTCTTCTTAAACTTGCCTTTGATGTGGGGCACCCGGTCCAGCATCAGCCGCCAGGCCGTGGCCCCCACCAGCCTCACAGTGGCTAGGGCACCCCACATGCCTGCCGGGGGAACCCAGGTTTGGCTAGCTGGCAGTAGCACGGGCCCAGGAACGTGGGCAGCCTCCTGGCCCATTCCGCAGCTCCTTCAGGATATTTTCAATGTTTTGTAAAAATATTCACCAATGTGATATGTAAAAAGTAGCATCTTCATGTTTGAAGTTGCATTTCTATAATGTCATGTATTTATGAATCATTTGCATTTCTTATTCTTCGGACTGCTGGTGTCTTGGCAGTTTTTTTTTTTTTTTTTTTTTTTTTTTGTACTCTTCTGCCCCCCTATTTTTTTTTTTTTAAGATTTTATTTATTTATTTGACACAGAGAGAGAGACAGCGAGAGAGGGAACACAAGCAGGGGGAGTGGGAGAGGGACAAGCAGGCTTCCCACTGAGAAGGGAACCTGATGCGGGGCTCGATCCCAGGACCCTGGGATCATGACCTGAGCCGAAGGCAGACGCTTAACAACTGAGCCACCCAGGTGCCCCCGTGTCCACCTATTACTGAAATCATTTTTATGTTAGGAATAATCCTTTATCAGATATATTGAGGCAAATACACAGATTTGTCTTTTGACTTTGTTTAGGATGATTCTTTTCAAGTTTTTATTTGGTTTAAAAAACTTTGGAGAAGTTCAATGATATTTCCTTTTGGAAATATTTGGAGTCATAGCTCATGGTAAGACAGGATTTCCTTTTTCCCGTATATAAAAATGTCCATCCATATGTTCTTTAAACTCAGTGATAGTTTTGATCTACCTGGAAATTATTTTGGAGAAAGATGTGAGGTAGATTTTTTTTTTTTTCTTGATCGGCTAGTGTTTACCATACCATTTATTTAAAAAATAATGTCTTTTCCTCACCACATTGACATGGATGGTTTCATTTATAATTTCTTGGTAAAAAATGCATTAATCATTTTTATAAGTTCACATACTTGTCCCCAGCTCTCTCACCACTGCCTTCTAGAAAATCTATGGTTCCTAAGCTTGAGGACGGTCTGTAGACTTAGTCTTTTGTGAGCCAACAGTTCTTTCTGGAGCCTGACTTGATGAAGGCAAAAGAGACACTGAATATCAGAGGCAGTTGGAAATCCAGGATGGTTATAAAACTTGAAGTCAGTAATATCAGAAAAATTTATATTTGTACATTATGCAGGTTAGAAATATGATACATTAATGCCATGAGAAAACATCCCTGCATAATCATTTTTCTAAAAGTTACATATATTCTCATTTGGCCAGAAAGCTATTTTCAGTTTGAAATATTTGGAGTGCCAAGTAGGCTAAGCATTTATTAAATTGATAATAGTATTGTGACCACCATTTCAATTACTTAGCTATGGAAACCAAAATTGTTCTTTGTGAAATAAAAATGGGGACACAATATAGGTTGCTCAGCCTAAGAAGTCACTGCATAATTTATTTTACTCATGTATTCTAGAATACTATTTTGTGAATAGTATTTGGCTGGGAGTATTGAAATTCTTAAGGAAAAATCTTTTTGTTTTCATTCTACATTAATTTATCTTATCCTTTTTTCATTCTTAAACATTATGAAAAGCTTTGTGATACAATTTGAAATTCTGATAATTACCTGAACAAATCTAAGGATAGGAACAGCAAAATAAGAACATAAAGAAATTGGAAGAGTTTTGGGTACAATAGTATATAATGATAGGATATTTGGAATAGAGTTATTCTTTGGTTGGAAACAACCATAATCTCCATCGTTATCTCATTGAAAATGGCAACTACCTTTTACTGAAACACTGAGATATCTTATTGATGCTCAACATATGGAAACCTCTTCCTGTATCTTTTATCTTTCTGAGTTTGCTACCACCATTCATTCTCATTCCTCTAGTCCAGACCTGGTGTCAGATCCCACCAATTGTATTATTCAGAATCTTTCCTGTTCACTTACTTTTTCCCCTTTCTGATTTACTCCAACTTCATGGCCATCCTCTCTAATTTCAGAAACAGCTTCTCAGCTTTTCCTTTGCCTCTCAAGTTGCCTCTTTCCAGCCCTCTCCAAAGCCAACAGACTCTGGTGTGTTCTAAATTCTAAAGTGCTAATTGATCATACTACCCTCCCACTTAAAAATTCTTCTGTAGCTCACCAAGGATCTCAATATAAAATCCAGACTTTTTTGCAAGACAAATAAAGCACATTTCTGGGAGTTGTGGGATGCAGCACCATACTCCCAAGGACCCAGGAGGAATCTTGTCCACCTGTATATCCAGTAATAGGCAGGCAGACCTTGGTATGGGCTGTAGAAACAGTAGAGTCAGTAAGTTTTTCATGCTCTTTGTCTTGCCTAATGCTCTAGCTAGAACTCTATTATGTTGTGTGGTCAGAATAAACACTCTTGTCTTGTTTGTGATCTTAGAGAAAAAGCTTTCAATTTTTACTGTTGCAGATAAAATGATCTATATAGAAGATGCTACAGACCCAACCAAAAAAACCTGTCCAAACTTAACAAATTCAGTGAAGTTGAATGGTATAAAATCAACATACAGAATCAGTTGCATTTCTGTACAATGACAAACATCTGAAAAAGAGAAAACTGTCTCATTTATGATAGCATCAAAACAGTAAACATTTAAGAATATATTTAACCAAGGAAGTAAAAGATCAATACAATAAAAGCTACAAGACCTGATGGAAGAAAAGAAAGGTGACATGAAAAATCGATATCCCATGTTTATGAATTTGAAGAATACTGTTACATATCCATACTACCCAATGCTATCTATGGATTCAACATAATCCCTATGAGAATTCCAATGGCATTATTCACAGAAAAAACAATCCTAAAATTTGAATGGAACCACAAAAGACCCCGAATAGTCAAGGTCATCATGAGGGGAAAAAAAAAAGAAAACCAGAGGCATTATACTTCCTGGCTTCAAACTATACTACAAAGCTTTATTTATTAAAACAGTATGGTATTAGCATAAAAATAGATACACAGACCAATGGAACAGAATACAGAAATATTTGTCAACTGATATTTGACAAGGGAGCCAAGAACACTTAATGGATAGAGAATAGTCTCTTCTGCAAATGGTGCTGGGAAAACTGGACAACTACATGCAGAGAAATGCAACTGAACCCCTCTCTTACATCACTCACAAAGATTAACCCAGAATGGATTATAAGACCTAATATCATAAAACTCCTAGAAGAAAACACAGAGAAGAGGCTCTTTGACCTTGGTCTTAGCAATAAATTTTTACATGTAACACCAAAAGCACAAGCAACAAAGGCATAAATCAACAAATGTGACCATATCAAACTAAAAAGCTTCCGTAGCAAAAGAAACAATCAAAAAATAAAATAGGCAACCCATGGAATGGGAGAAAATATTTGCAAACCATCTATCAGATAAAGCATTAATGTTCAAGATGCATAAAGAACTGAGAGCTCGATAACCAAAATCAATAATCCTATTTTTAAAAATGGGCAGAGGAACTAAACAGACATTTTACTAAAGAACACATCCAAATGGCCAACAGGTACATAAAAAGATACTCAACATCATTAATCATCAGAGAAATGCAAATCAACCCACCATGAGCTATTGCTCACACCTGTTAGAATGGCTATCACCAAGATGATAAGAGGTATTAGGTGGTAGTGAGGGTGTGGTGAAAAGGTTAGCATTGTGCACTGTTGCTGGGAATATGAACTGGTGCAGCCACTATGAAAAAACAGTATGGTAGTTTCTCAGAAAATTAAATATAGGACTACATCTGATCCATCAATTCCACTTCTGGGCTTATAGTCACAGGAAATGAAAGTAGGATCTTGAGGAAATATCTGTACTACCATGTTCCTTGTAGCATATTCACAATAGCCAAGATATGGAAACAACTTAAATGTCAATGGATGAATGGATAAAGAAGATGCAGGATATATATATTTCAGTCATGAGAAAGAAGAAAATCCTGGCTTTTGTGACAACATGGATGGATCTTGAGCGCATTATGCTAAGTGACGTCAGTATGAGAAAGAAATACTTTATGATATCACTTACATGTGAAATCTGAAAAAGTCAAACTCATTAAAACAGAGTGGAATGGTGGTTACTAGGGGCCAGGGGGTGGGAGAATTGGGGAGATACTGTTAAGTGTACCAATTTGCAATGAGTAGATAAATAAGTCCCAGTTATCTAATGCACAGCATAATGATTATGGTCAATACTACTATATTATAAACTTTAAAGTTGCTAAGAGACTGGATCTTAATTGGTCCCGCCACAGAAATGATAATTATGTGATGTGATAAAGGTGTTAGCTGATGCCACAGTTGCAATATATAAAGATATCAAAAGAACACATTGTAAGACTTAAACTTACACAATGTTACATGTCAATTCTATCTCAAAAAAAAAAAAAAAAAAAGCAGCAACAACAACAGAAAAGGGCATTTTCTCTCACACTAATAGTGACTTGGGGAGGAGGAAGACGGGAATTTTTTCATTTTTTGTTTTCCCCAAATACTAACACATAATCTTTGTAAAAGATTAAAAAGATTCAGAAATCTATGCTATAGACAATAAATATGAACCGAAATAGATTTCCTTCAGAATTTCCCAGGCTTTGCTCTACTGTCATTTAGTTTCCATTTTTTTGCTTGTTGAGAAGTCCGAGACCATTTTGATTTCTGATCCTCTGTTGAATACTGAGGATGATGAAGATGTTTGAAAGCAAAGGATGCAGATTTCTGAAGGTAATTTACAAAGAAGAGTTTCAAGCGCGTATTGAACAATGGTAGCATAAGTGATTCCTTTGAAAGAAAGTGACTTTCAAAGTGATTCCTTTGAAAGTAACAATACTCATTGGATGGATAAACCATGATTCAGTGTATTTCCTCCTCTGCCTGCAATATCCTTAGGCCCACTGATGATTTCCTGAGCTACAATAACAAGAAAATGTGAAGAGGGAGGTTTGGAACCATGCTGTGACATTTATCAGAAGCCGGAAAAGAACTGAATTTGTGAAACAAGACCTACAAATGTAATTCTGATTTTTTTACAAATGTGCTTTCTTTATCATCTCTTGCACATATCATTATTACATCTTTCAAGCCCAGATCAATTGCTACATATTTGCTTATTTTTCAGATAACACCTACTAAGTGCCAAAGTATCTTCCTGGTACAGACAATTCAACAGAAAGGATATAAGTGCTCTCTATCATCACAGGACTTCCTTTATCTGTATTTCTCTAATGGCACTCATTACACTTTTGTCATTTGTGAATATTTCATTCCACTAGATGGTGAGCTGTTTGATGTTAGCCTCATTTTACCATTTATTGTTATTTCCCTATGGCACTTATCTCAGTGCTTAACAATTACAAATGGTCAATGTGCTGAATCAATGAATGAATGACTTCCCAGCATGCTTTGTTAAGAGTAATCCAACTATCTTCTCTCCTACTAAATGGGTAGAACAAATTTAATAATTATGTCCTGGAGTCATATTAAGAAGTTGGCACTAAAGAAACCATTAAAATGGAATGACATTACAAAATGAGCATTAAAATTCTTTCCTTGGAATTCTAGAATACACTTTATAGCTTAATATTAGTGAATTGTGTTAGTGCAAAAAGGTTATAAATGCAGAATAATGTATTTATCCAAAAGTTTTAATACCTATTTAGAATACATTATCACTACTAGGTAGGAATATCATTTTAGAATATTGCTATAGAGAAAGTTTTTAAAATGCTCTAAATTTATCTTTGTAATTGATAATGTCTAGATGAGGAACAGCTTTGAAATCATGTCCTACTTTGATCTGCTTCATAAAGTGTTTTTCATCTTTTGTGGTAACAAAGTGTAAAGGTAAGTATTTTGAAGAACTGAAAGTTATGTCCTCAAACTTAGGGCACCAAGGAAAATTATAGAAAATCTGTTGATACTGGGCTCTACCCAGGTACATTCTCTTCCCCAAAGTTATTAATTTAGAGAGGATTACTGTCCTTTTTTAGCTTTCTTTTGTTCTATATATCATACCCAATAACTGTATTTTCATCTTTTGTATCCAAACTATATTATTTTTGGATAAGATATTTTAATGTATCATGAGCGAGATCTTGAAAATAAACTTTAAGACACATAGCTCCTCACATACTTAACTACCTCTCTTTCTTCCTGGAACTGAGGTGTTTATGTTAGAACAAGACAATTATCAGGTCATAAACACCACTTCACTATGAGTTTGCCTGACCGTTGTCTGAAGGGAAACCTGAGGATGTTGGAGCTACAATCTTTATCTGATTTTTCCATTATGAAATGCATCAAATACAGAAAGATTTAGAAAATGCCTCCATAATACTTGATTCACTCTCCCACCAGATATGCCAATACTGGTAAGCCCTGTGTTTCCCAGGATTCATTCATGACTTTGCCCACTATTTTACTAAGGTTCCTGAAAACTCAGGAAAGCTGAAGCTAGACTGTGATAAACCATGCCTGTCTTTTCCTGAGAGCCTCATCTAATAGAGTCAACAGTTCCCTTTCCTTTTCCAGCTAGGTTTCAACTTGCTACTCAGCTTCACAAAACAAAACAATCTAAAAGCTATGCTGTATTTGCTGCTTTTAAACTCAGCATGGGCTACTTTTGGCTTTTAAAGAAGAACAAAGCAGAAAAAAAAATGAGTTCCCTGTAGAGAACTGTAAAGGGTCTGAGATTTTACCCTACTTGCAAGCTAACAAGTTAGCCTGACGCAATTTCACGGATGCTAGCAGAAGACATGAGACTCTTGAATCAGAGACAAAGGACAGTTTATTACTCTCCACAATATAGAAGTAGTCATCAGCTATCAGCACTTTCCTCAGTTGGTTTTCCGAGATGCAGTTCCATCAAAGGATACAAATGGCAGCTATACATATAGTAGTTTGTCTTATAGGAGAACCCTGAGATTAGGGGATCCGCATCTTTATTAACAGTAAGCATGTCTGCCCTTTGTTCCATGGGGAAGCACTATTTTTATATTCTAAGGCTTTATGCTATTGAAATATCCTCTAATAGATAAGTCTAGAATACAGAACGGTGAGTATTTTTCTGGGACGATGTGTAGAAACATAACCAACCTACAGAGAACTGTCTTTCAACATTCCTGTAGCTGACATGCTGATCTAAATGTTCTTCCTTCCGTCCCCTTCTCCTTTCCCTAATTGCATCAGGTTCTTATTTCATAGATTCAAAATCTTCTCTTACCCTTACTGGTAAGAGATTTTCTTCTCCCTACAAGTTTTTGTTTCCTCCAAGTTAGTTTAATTTCATGTACTATTTTGTGTTATTTATGGTCTTTATCCTCCATGCTGGGAACTCTCCTTGGCTGCATACTCATGATTAAGAACAGGAGAATAAATAATATATTGAAAGCTTTGAACACATGGGTAGTGCTTGTTGACTGTGGGCTTAACTGGTAGGTGATCTCATTGAGCCAGCTAGAAGGAACACTTGATGTCAATATGTTTAGGTCTTTACTTGAGGCTGATCAATTTCACCAGATAAATTTCTTCCAATCTTCTGCTTAGATGGTAAAGAACTGGTTTTCAGGGTTCTGGGAATCCAGTGGTGGAAGCACCATGGGATTCTTAGCATTTATGTATACCTTAACAGTCTCCTTGCTTAAGTGAAGTCCTTCTCAAATCACACTTCTCTAATTCCAAATAAGATTGAGAATACTTCCTTGTATTTAGTGGCAGTGTGTTATCAAATTGTTTGCCTTTTTCTTCTTAGCAGTTGTTTGTGTATTCCTGTTCCTGATCCTGATCTTATGCTAGTTGCATGTGTGATGAGTATCTCCCTCCAGATTATAGGTTTTCTTGTCCTTGCCAAGTTTATGCCTCTGTTAAGAATTTTCCTCAATTTATAGCATTTCCTGATTCCTAGCTTTTTGTGATGTGGTCTTTGTTCCAACACTACCAATGTGAGTTCAAAGCCTGGTTCTCAGCACTACCCGCATCTCCACTGCTTTTCCTAGCTTCTGTGTTCCTAGAGGTCAACACGGTGTCCTTCCTTTTTGCTTCCTGCTTTGGTATTGCCTTCCAGAGGATTTTTAAAAACTGTCTTCCAAGCTCTTCCAGGGATTTAAAAGAGTATTTTATCCATTTTTTTTTCTTGCATTTTTGGATGTTTTGTAGTCAAAGTGCAAAGTTATCCCTATCTACCTTGTTGTCAGAAATATAAGTCTATATTGAATTTATTTTTATTTTTCTAAACATTCTACCCATGTTGGTTGGATTTTTATAGAAATGTAATTTTTTTGTAGCTAGGAGTTTGAAATGTAGAATTGAGTTTCTGCACTGGCTTGTATAGAATTTTTTAAATTTGTAGATAGAGGAATGCCTTAGCTATTTTTATTCCTAATTTTAAGAGAATGTATACATCTTTTTAGTTTGGTTGAGCTAATTAAACCTAGATCTTTAATGTTTTAGTTAATGGGTAATCTTGATAAAGGTGGTGGGTAAAATTAGTTTTATGTGAACATACTCTTTTTTTTCTTTACAATATTTTAATTAATGTTTTCTATGATAGATGTCCTTAACCTGATGGTTATAAATTGACCATCTTTGGAAATCTTAAACCTTTCCATATTGTGGAGAAGCACTTTGCTTTTCCAAGAAAATAGTCTAAGACAGAAACTCAAATTTTACTTAATGTTTACAGCAATTGGTATGCACAGTTTTCTAACCTTTTCCTTATCTAACAAGATGTAATAGCTGCCTGATATGTCTTCTCAAAGCCCTGTGTCACATTTTTCATTCTTTCAAGAGATTCCCCATTAAAGTTCCTGGCACAGCAGTTTTATTTTCTAGCCAAAACTGATTTAAAGAATTTTAGGCTTAGAGTTACATATTTCTATAAGAGAAATAGGGACATTAAACTTTTTTTTTTTTTTTAAAGGAACTCATTCCTGAAGGAAGAAGCCCACACAGGTTAAGACAGCTAGAGGTAAAAATGCTAAGGTAGCAATAAGCCTGAATGATAAAAGCTCTAAGAAAGTACAAGATCAAGATAGTCTTTTAAACAAATCTTAACCTCCATTGCTTTCAGACATTCATCTCAGTGAATTATTAAAAGCAAAGGAGAATGCCATCATAATTCCAAAATCTTATTTATATTAATATTTGACAAGATGGCATTTTTATCCCATAAATCATTTTTCTCTAAAACTGGAGAAATTTACTCTTAACAATGGTCCCCAAGTTCCTTAAATTGCCTACAACCAATCTAATGCATAAGGGCACACATACAAATTTAGTGTGTCCTTCCATTGCTATACACTTAGCACAGTACTTGGTGCAAATCATGGAACTTAACTGCAGTGGGCTGAAGGCTAGGAAAGATCTACTCTTTTGTGATTCAAAAATCTGTACCTTGTAAAGAAGATGTGACACACACACACAAACACACACACACAATGGAATATTACTCAGCCACAAAAAAGAACAAAATCTTGCCATTTATAACAACATGGATGCACCTAGAGAGTATAATGCTAAACGAAATAAGTCAGCCATAGAAAGACAACTATGATATGATTTCACTCATGGAATTTAAGATACAAAATGAATAAAGAAAAAAAAAAGAGAGACAAACAAAAAACACCAGACTCTTAAATACAGAGAACAAACTGTGTTTGTCAGAGGGTGTTTGCCAGAGGGTAGATGTGTGAGGGGATAAAGGGATTAACAGTACACTTTTCTTGATGAGCACTGAGAAATGTATGGAATTGTTAAGTGATTATATTGTGCATCTGAAACTAGTATAACACTGTATGTTAATTATACTTCAAGAAAAAATTGTATCCCATTGAGGTAATGACAAACAAATGAAATAAAATAGACTAGTGGGTGGTTCTTAAAGATTACTGTGCAGAGAAGTCATCTACCATGTATATGCAATGCAGATTCCTAGGCCCCCGCCACCAGAGATTCAGTAGATTTGGTTTAAGGTCTTGGAATATGCATTTTTGAAAATGCTCCAGGTAATTCATTTTAAGGAACACTACAGTTGGAACTTATAACCAGGTACTCAATGTACTCAATGAGGTTTACTTCAGGCCAAATATCTGTCAGGAAAGACTTCAAGGAAGAGGTGAGGTAGCTCCTGAAGCATGATGTGGGTTTTATGTCTGGAAAGGAGAGAGGAGTCCTTCACATGAAAAATGTCATGAGCCGAGGCCTACAGGTGAGGATAGGCCCCATGAAAAGAGGCAGTGAGGAGACACTGTCCTAAGGCCAGAGACCTGGGGGTGTGCTAAGAAGATTAGAAAGGTCAATGTTCAATAAATACTTGTTGGATCAAACTATTGGCTTCTAGGTAAAATTTCCAGGCACCACAAAGAGGTAAGATTTGAAGTAGGAAGACAATTTGACCTGAATAACCTTAGTCCTGAAAGCTCATCATCTGCAGGTTCAAAGGACTAAGTGAAATTTTTTCTTCTCCATTTTCTCCATCCTATTCTCTATTAAAAACCATAATCTCTCTCCTTGTCTCTGCACCTTGTTGATGGAAGTGTGTACTTCCTCTCTTTTTGTAACTTGTGGGTTCATTTAGTCTTATTAGACTTATTAAATTATTATCAGATTCCAGACTTTTTGAGGGAAGGTCCTTAACATATTCACATCTTTTTTTGTTCTATAGTAACATTGTAAAATGCCATGCACATAAGTGGTGTTCAAAACATCAGTTTAAAGAATCAGTTGAACATGATGTCACTTTATCGATGAGCATAATGTTATGTACCAGGCACTATGCTAGGTACTTTGTATATAACATTGCACTTAGTTTTTGTAAATCTAGTACAAGGGAGACATTCTTATTCACATGTTGCAGGAAAGGACACTGAGGCTTGGAAAATCAAGCATATGACTATTTTCACATAGCTACTAAAGGACAGAGGTAGAAAGAGATGCAGGACTAAAAACTGACTCAAAAGATGTACTCCATCACTGCTGGATGGAGAAAGAATGAATGAGTGAATGTATGGAGAGTGTAAGACTAATTAATCTTAAGTGTGTGAGAATAAATGAAATTTTAATCATGTATGAATTGCAATCTGCTTATTCTAGAGGTAAAAGGAAAGTAAGCAAGGGATACTTCAGTTCTGAGCTCTGTGGAAGAAGGTATGGTCTTTTGGCAGGGGGGAGCATAGACTCTATAGGTAGAAGGTGCCTAGAGTGCAGGGTGAGGCGTGCTGGACATTCTATACCTGAGTTGATAGGGAGGGAGACCCAACTGTTGACAAACTATTGTAGGACAACATAAAAAGAGGGAAAAAAACCAAGTCCTTTGATCAGAGTTGGTCTAGGGTAAACAAGCACCCAAAAGACTGGAGAAAAAAAGCCAAACCAAAACCAAACCCACCAGTGCCTAGGTCCCATCTGCTGAAATTCTGATTGTATCGGTCTTGGGTGAATTCCCAACATTGTTAAATGTTACATTTAAATATGCAGCCAGGGTTGGAAATCACTGTTCTGGGATTTTATTTCATTTCCCAAACACTAGGGTTTGATGTCGTTGATTTCACAGTTCTGCCTTTCCACAGTCGTCCTTTATGGTAAGAAATTATCTCTTTGAAGTTACCGGTTTCCTGATATTGAATAAACAATATGATTACCACCAAGGAACTGCTTTGTGCTCATTAGCTGGGAGCCATCTTTTTCTGAGCAAGTCCTGCATTCTAAGAGATTTTGCTTCTGGGGCCAAAGTATGCAGTCACCGTCATCAGACTGGCTTAGCAAAATTAATGAAAATGTAATTAAGCAAGTTTCCCTCAGCCATTTGAAGGGTCCTTATAATTTTTTAAGATAATAAAATAGAAAGATAACAAATTAAGAAAATGATTTTTTAAATAGCAGGTTTGCTTTTTCAATTAAACTCAAATTATATCTCTAATGAAGTGGATCATTAGTGATGATTTCAAATTATAAATCAATACTTCAGGGAGAAAGCATGGGCTTTTAAGTTGGAGATATATCTCTGAAACCTGACTTTGCAGTCATAGATGGATAACTTTGGGAAGGACATGTGACTTTTGTATAAACCTGAGTTTCCTTGTTTATAAGATGAGGATAATCATCAGTGCAATGGTGTGCTAGTAAATGCATAACAACTGCCTTCATGAAGGGAAGGCTCATTTGTGGCATTTGACAATTTCTAATATGTAAATACTCCTATCATGGCAGATTTCAAGTTACCAGCAGAACTGGGTCACACATTTCCTGGAAATTTAACAATGGGCTCTCATGAATAACACTGATAAAATAATGCTAAGCATTTTTATCTTAAAGAAGATAAAATGAGGTCATATGTAAAATACCTAACTCAGTGGTTGGCCCAGACTTATTCAATATCTAGGGTTTCCTAATTCTAAAGTTTGCAAAAATTCCCAATATTATTGTACTGAAGATATAATTGCTAGCCCTTGGAAAAACAATTTTTATTTTACCTATGGCAAAAAAGGGTAGTACTGTTTTGTTAACTTGAGCCCGAAATACATCTATGTTCTTCCAAGCTGTGTTAGTTCTCAATTCACTAGGTCACTCTTATTAGGAGTCCTGGAAAAATCTACATTTACATATTTGGGAATTATTGGATCTATATGAAGATTTGGCTCACATGTATTTATTAAGCACATTTTGAGTGCTCAGCACTATGCTATATATACTTTGGACTCTGCCAGTAACTTCTTTGAAAGGCAAGATTAGAGGGTTTGAGAGTCTTCGATTGTCTTTAACATCTTCCCACTTTTCTCAGTGACCTTCACTCCATTTTTGGAAGATAGGGCCTTGCCTTGCCTCTTCCCTACTTTCCATACAGTCAGTCACTCCTTCTAAGGGTTGTTTCCCACTAAGGGACACCACTAGAAAATAATGGCCATATCTGAGACATGAGGATGAGGATAGGAGAGCTTTGTGGGAAGCCAGACGATTGGCAGTATCCCAGATGAGGCCAAAGTTGTATATTATCCTGAGTTTGGCCAAGAGTTCACTGCCAACAGACGGCATCAGTGAAGGTCATTCAAAGCTCTTTCCTATCAAGGTACTGAAGTTCCTCCTTATTTCCTGAGTCCTAAGTACAGGGGTGACATAGTCAACAGTCATCCCCTTTGCTTTCTTCCTTGTGTTGGCCTCTTACTTTTGGCCCCCCCCCCCCCACTTTTTGCCATATAATCTGAATCAAACCAGACTGTTATCAAGGCCTGACTAGCCCTGCAGGATCTAGACCCTGCCGGCTGCTCCAATAATAACACTAACTTGCATGTATCAAGTGCTCGCTATAAACCAGCCATTGCTCTGATTCAATCCCATCAGGTGATTCTGAAAACAAACCTTTGCAGTATTAACTCTGCTTTCCCAATGAGCAAACTGAGGCCTTACTTTAAATCCCTTGTCTGAGATCATGTAGTCCCAGGTGGCAGGAGTGGGATTTAAACAGCAGTGATGTAGTGCGGGACTTCTTTCTTCAAGCTGTAAGGGCAGTCAGAATTCTGAGCATGGCCAGACCTACCATCTAAAGGGGGCAGGGAGTCAGGGAAGGGCCAGGAGGCAGGCAGAGATGGACCTCGTCTATGTCACAGTACACAAGATAGAGTACAAGAGTGAGCCAAACCCTATGCAGTTGTCTGTCTCTCCATTGCTATCCATTTTAAAATTAACTTTTTAGTTGAAGCATACACAGAGAAAAATGCTCAAGTCTTAAGTATACAGCTTGATGAACTTTCACAACAGAAACAGATTCATCTCTCCCTCCGATTTCCCTTCCTGCTATCTTCTTTTTTTTTTTTTTCTGCTATCTTTTTTTTTTTTTTTAACATAGAGACTATGGACTCTGAGAAACTGAGGGTTCTAGAGGGGAGGGGGGTGGGGGGATGGGTTAGCCTGGTGATGGGTATTAAAGAGGGCACATTCTGCATGGAGCACTGGGTGTTATATGCAAACAATGAATCATGGAACACTACATCAAATACTAATGATGCAATGTATGGTGATTAGCATAACATAATAAAATAAAAAAAAGAAACAGATTCATGTAACCAGCACCCAGATTAAAAAAAAAGGATGATAACCAGCATCCCATTAGCCCCCTTGCACCCTTTTTCATTCATTTACACGATCTTCCTTAAAGGCATCCCTCAACCTGATGTTTCTCACTAGAGTTTTTTCTGTTTTTGAACTTTACATAAATGGAATCATACACATTGACTCTTTTTGGTCTGGCTTGCTTCTCCACATTTTGTTTCTGAGGTTCAACCTTGTTGTTTCATATAGCAGCAGTTACTTTGGTCCTATCGCTGTGTGTAGTACTCTATGCTCAAACATATCCTGATTTACTTAGCTGCTCTGCTGCTGATGGACATTTAGGTTGTTTCTAGGTTTGGGCTACTATAACTTGTGCTAAGAACACTCCTCTACACATCTTTTGGGGCCCACATTCATTCCATTGGGTGTATTCAGAGGAGTGGGATTGCTGGTCCATCAGAGATACAGATGTCCGGCTTCAATAGACAACACCAACAATTTTCAAAAGTGGCTATACCAAGTTATACTCCTACCAGCACTATATGAGAATCCCAGTTGGTGCATAGTGGTTTTAATTCTTTTGTCATTCTGATGGGTGTGTTTTGGTATCTCGTGGTGGTGTTAATTTGCATATCCCTCATAAGTAATGATATCGAGTCCCATTATTTATCGGCCATTTGCTTACCCACTTTTATGAAATGGCTCTTTAAGCTTTTGTCCATTTAATTCAATTATCTTTTTCCTATTGATTTGTAGGAGTTTTGAAAATGCATCTCATCAATCTATTTTGCAAGAATTTAAAAATCTATATATAATTAGCCAAATACACTTTCTTTATATCCAAAGCTAAGAATAGTATTTAATACTTTGTTAGCTGTTGAAAAAGTAGCAACTTCTTATTCAGCAGTTTGGTGCCAGACTTGCCTCTTTCACAGATATGGCAGTCCTGTACTAATCGTGACATGATCGTTATTCTAGCAAAAGGCTCGCTTTTCCTCCTTCCCTTCCATTTTTCCCCTCCCCCTGCACCCCTTCCTCCCTCTATTCCTTCTTTCATCCCCATTTGTTCTTCCTTCCCATAACAGTTTATATTTATGCAATAACTCCATACTGAGTTTCATTTAGAGAGTTTGTTCTCAGTCCCTACTTCCCAACCTCTTTTCTGAGAACACTGTCTAAACAGCTGGGACTCAAGTTTATGTAAATAACCATATTGGAATTACCTTATGATGTTGCTTTCTAAGCACTATTTTTCATGAGAGTCATTTAAAACTACTTTTAAAATCCATTTGCAAGACACAAAATACCAAATATATGCTCATTGCGGAATTTCAAATGAATTATGTAATACAAAAACACTCATAAAATACAGAGTAACAAATAATGCCGCCCTTCCTATGAAGGTGCACACTTGGTAAAGCACATGTGATACAACAACATTTAGAGGTGCATAAAAGATAAATGCTTTCATTACAAAACCATTCTCTGGATTACAAAGGAATCCATAATAATTCACATAATGCTCCTCTGTACCAGCTCCTTTGCTCGTTATGTTTCATGTCTTTTTATATAGCAACTATATATACCAACTATGCGTAAAACATAATTTTATTTACAGAAAATGCTTTGTATGTAAACTTTATAGCAAAGTATTGCATCAAACAGGCTCTCTCTGTAGAAAGGGAACAACTTCTCAGACATCGCTGGGAGGGAGCTTCCTTTAAGTGCTTTCTCTCGTTTCTGGCAAATGGATTTCCACTGATCACTCCATAATGCCAACTCTGGGGTCATGCAGTGTTGGCAAATGGCAGAGGGTGGTCAAGCCATCCACAGAATTCTGCTGTCCCTTCTGAGGCTGAATTCAGTATTTTCACTGAATTCCAACTTAATGGGGGAAAAAATGAACCACATTTGAAATGAAAACTACAGTCTAATGCTCAATTTGCCTGTAGAAATGGCCTGAGGTAAAAGGTGTTGAAGGTGTCTCCCAATTTTAAACCTCACATTATGGTAAGAGAATATAGAAGGAATACAGAGACACTTGGATTACTGAATGCCAGTGAGAATATGCAATTCACTTGGTGAATTTTGCTCCAAAGGAGAACAGAGAAATGGTGTGGTGGGTGGAGGGGAATATGGAGTCAAGAAATGATTAAAAAAAAAAAAGAGGGGCAGAGGGAGAGGGAGAGGGAAAAGATCTTCAAACAGCCTCCCCCTTGAATGCAGAGCCCGATGCGGGGCTCAATCCCGGGACCATGAGATCATGACCTGAGCCAAAACCAAGAGTCAGATAGTTAACCGACTGAGCCACCCAGCTGCCCCCAGAAATGACTGTTTTAAGATGGAAGAAAGAACAGCATATTTGTGTTGATGGGAATGATCTAATAAAGAGGGAGAATTTGATGATGCAGAAGAGAGAGGAGAGAAGTGCCCAAGGGACATCCTCAAATGGTGAGAGGAAACGGAATTCTATGTGCAGGGGAGGGGCTGGCCTTACAAAGGGGGCACAGAGCACATGTTATCTAAGGAATGAATGACTTCGCATGCAGGGATTTATTTTCAGTTTCATATTTAGTATGAAATAGGACCTCAATGTGGTCTAGTGATTAAAAGCAGAGACTTGGAGACTAAGAGACCCTGCAGTGTCTCACACATTAAATTCCTTGGACTCTCTTTGACATAGTTTATGCATCTGTACAGCAGACCTAATAGTAGCACCTCCCTCATAGGGTCGTTGGCACTATTAAAGGGACAAAATATGTGAATTGCCTTGCAAAGTGGCTGGTGCACCGATAGGGACCCCAAATGGTAACTGCTAACATTAGCATTACCAGTGTCCTAGAGCAGCAGCTCTGGGCCCCCAGAGCCGGGACGCCAGAGGGAATGCCACGCAAAGCCCACACGTGCCCTGAGACGAGCGGAGTTCTCTCCCCCTTCTCTGGCAGTTCTCGCTGCGGTAGAGCCGAATACACATTCTTTGTGCCAGCATCACAGGTCTGCACTTCCCTGAAAATTCTGAAGGAGAGGGTCAGGAGAGTGATTTCACCTTCTTGTGGAGCCTTTCCCAGAGCAGAGCAGATTTCAGGACTGAGGTAAACTGCCAGAGAGCAGACAGGGTAAAAGGTGTGTGTGTGGGGGGAGGTGATTTACTCTGCTAGAGACACAAACAAGACTCTCCTGAGCGGGTGCTCAACGCACAGTTACTACAGTTCCAAGGAACCTGAAAGCCCATGCAAGGCATGGTGAAAACCTGAAAGTTAACCAACAGTATTAACAAAGAGAGGCTAGATTTTTGTCTTTAGTATAATTAAGTAAATATTTACAGTTTGCCAAAGTGTATGTATTAGCCTGTCGATCAATATTCCTCGTCAATGGTTGTTGGAGACTTTATTTTGACAGACTGTGTAGTAACATCCAAAACACTAACTGAGCTGTGACTAACATTTCATTGCTGATAGTTTTGGTGATTTAGGGGCAATACGAGGAAAAAAAAAAAAACAAATTATGTAGTTCTAAATCCATGTTGAGCAAGTTATTAAGTATGAGGTTCACATTCTGGGAAAATACCAATGATAAAAGGGAACCTAGGGTAAGATAACCAGGGGGAAGAGAAAACTATGGCCTTTCTGGATTTAAAAAAAAAAAAAATCAGCACATGTAGGAGTCACTGAGAATTAAGAGACCTCACAAAATTTCCGTGACAACATCCCAAGGGCTACAGTCCAGTGATATAATTAAGAGTATGCTAAACATATATTGTCAGCTGTAATCACAAGAAATTTATCATTTCTGGTTTTTGTATTAACTATGATGCCTGCCAGTCGATGATAATGTCCCTTAATTCAGTAACCAAATAGTGCCTTGCAAATTATAAATACTCAGCAACACTTAAGTTTTTTTTAATTTTTAAAGATTTTATTTATTTATTTGACAGAGAGAGACATAATGAGAACAGGAACACAAGCAGGGGGAGTGGGAGAGGGAGAAGCAGGCTCCCCATGGAGCAGGGAGCCCAATGCGGGGCTCGATCCCAGGATGCGGGGATCATGACCTGAGCCGAAGGCAGACGCTTAACGACTGAGCCACCCAGGTGCCCCAACACTTAAGTTTCATGTCTTAAATTTATCAGAGGTTTCCTCTTTAGTTAACATCTTCACACAGTTAATATCATAACCAAATCCTAAGATTTTCTTAAACTAATTAACTTTTTAATATTTAACTTATAATTATGAATTTTTTGTTATCCTTTTCTGGGTTTGGTCTTTAGCTATGGAATAGCTGTCCTGATTCTTTTCTATCCTTGATATCATATCATGATGACATGGAAAGAAAATATCTAGAGATAATTTTCAAGGCTAAAGAACTTTTACTTACTACTAAGTCTTACATGTTTTGATACTTGCCAAAGGGTCAGAGGTTGGCGAATTCTTGAGGGATCAAGGGAACGGCCACAAACTGCAGGGTGGCATCATTGATGGGCGGATGTCCCCCAAACCTAGTTCCTGCATTGCCTCCTAGACAACATCAAGAGGTGGCATGACATTGTCAGATCTCCCTCTAGACTCAATGGGTAAACTCAAATTACCTGTGCAGAGTTAAGAGGCTTTCGTGTATGTTAGTCCTCTTCACAACACTATAAAGCTCAGTATAATTATCTCCATTTTAATGAGTTAACAACTAAAAGAAACAGGCTCAGAGAACCTAAGTGAATGGCTTGTCCACAAAACTGGCAAAACTTGGGTCCACACCACTATTTTCTCACAGATCCAGTGTTCACAGTGTTCAGTCACTTTAGTAACAAGATTTACTTTTTGTTTTTGTGGGATAGCACCTGCCAATGCTTTGTATTTCTCATCCTGCTTTTTGTCTATGGACAGACTCTTTCTCTCCTTTCTTTCTTTCATTCAATGAATATACACGGAGTACCTACTAGGTTCTAGGCACTCTGCTATCCACTAGGGATACACTGATAAGTAAGAGATGCTTGGTTCTTGCCTTCATGGAGTTTAGGTTCTAGTGAGGATCAGATACCAAACAAGGAAATGCCACAAGAGATGAGTGTTTCCAAGACCTTGGGGGAAGGAGGGGGATTCTATAATGGGGGGAGACCTGGCTCAGGTCATCTTTGAGATGCAACTGAAAGATTTACATCATGACTCCATATTGTGGGAGTATCACATTTGCAGAAATATCAGCCTGGCTTCTACTAATCACTGAAAATTAAAATTTTAGTGCAGCTTATTGACAGAATGCCAAAGAGGGATTTTCTACAGGACATATGTTTTACTAAGCACATACTATGTGTGATGTATAGCATTCTTAGGTAGAAATGGCTAAGGACCCTGTTTTATAAATAAGGACACTGAGCCACAGAGAGATTAAATAATCACCAAAGGTCACACGGCTAGTAAGTAATGGAATTTGGATGTAAACCCAATACTATGACCCTTAACCACTATAATGAATTACTACTTAGAAAGCAATATTTCTCAAAAGTCTCTTCTCCGTTCTTTTCTCCCTCCATTCTTTTTTACCCTTTACATGTAATATATCCCCAAATTATTCCCCAAACATACCCACCTTGTTTTTCCAACTCCTATCTACCTTCTCCAGTTTAGACCTTTAAAGGAGAGCAATTTATTGTCTTTGGCTTTTTTCTCTCCATTGTCAACCGACCCATTACTCCTGTTGCCACAGAAAGGGAGGATTTAGGATCTATGAGTAAGAGAGAATCCCTGCCTTAGAAGGTGTGTGTATGTGTGTGAGTGTTCGCATGGGTGTGTATGAGAATTGTGTGTGGACAAATGTGTTCTCCCCTGAACAAGAAGAGGACATTTTGGTCTTTTCACTGGCAAATGCTTTATAATTTCATCTTATTGATCACTGTCAGAGAAGAGTTGGAATTATTAGCCAGGCCAGGAGTGAGAAGAAGACTGAACCATCAGAAGGAAAAGCACATTTCAAGGACCTGAGAGCAGAGCATACAGCTAGGGAAGAATTAAAATCTGCCCAGTGTGGCAGGCACAGGGGAACCAGAAATGTAAGCAATAGCCAGGTTGTGAAGAACCTTACAAGCTTTGGAGTTGATTTTAGGCTATCTTTTCTGCACTTGGTTTGGAGAATCCAGCTAAGAGGCTATTGGAGAAATTAAACCCTGACCGATAGTGGAGAGCAAGGGAGTCAACATTTAGGCAGCACAACTAGCAAGAATTTCTGACTGACTGGATATAGATCATGTGGGAGAGTGAGGAGTTGAGGGTGACTCCTCAATAAAAGTCTACAGCAGAGGCTGAAGCCATTTGATAAGATATGGGAGGACAGTAGGGGGAAGAGTTTTTCTTGAGTTTGTATGCTATTTGTATTGAATCAATTTAGCTTAGTTGGAACTACATTTGTCAGACTCCACTTCCCTGAATTCTTCTAAATTTGAGACTACAAGAGTCGCTTTGCCTGAGATGTGGAAAGCCCAAGTGAAGCAGCAGCCATTCTTTGTATGTTGGAAGATCGATGTGGGAGCCCCAGTGGCTATTTCAGCTCACCAATGTTGTCACTTATCTACAGGTATCCCTTGTTAGCATGGGCGCAGCTGCCATGCTTGTGGCAAGTTATCTCCTGCTGGATCTTCCTTTCGCCTGGCTCCTGGTTGAGATGCATGGGTAGGTCCATGATGCAGGGTGCTAGCTTCTATTATAGGGCACTTGCGTCATGCAAGTTGGAGTCTTGGAGGCATTCAGAGACCAGTGTGGGTTCCATCTATTCCTGGTGGGTTCCAGCGCATCTTTGGGTGTTTCAGTTTCCCTGGCTCTCCCCTCCTTCCCGTCCATCTTTCCTTCCCTGCTGACTTCAGGCTCCAGGTGCAAAAACAACAGCATCACACAGATGGTTTCACCAGTTTCCACAACCACATCAACTGGAGTCACTATCATAAATATCTTATTATCTGTCACATCTAGTGGTTCTGCGTCTCTGATTAAACCCTGATTGATATATGGTGTTAGAGGCAAATCCATTTAGTCTGGTCCATACTGATTTGCAGGGACTGTGAGATAGCCAAGGAAATGCCAAACAGGGAGCTGGATATTCAGGTGGGAATCAGAGATGATATGAATTCAGAAATCATTATCATGTAGATAATAATGGAGGCTGTGGTAAAATAAATATTATATTTGATCTCTGATTCCTGGCAAAGAGCTTCAAAAACCCTTGGGATTCTTTAAATGGTAGGCCTCTCTTTGTTATGCTAATCATGCGACTCATGGTAGGCCTCTAGATAGCTTCAGGATGGAGGCTGGTCACCAGAAAGACCAATCACACCATTAGACAGATTGAACTTTGGGCCAGTCCAACCTCCAAGGAGGGGAGAAGGGCTGGGGACTGAGTTTCAATCACATGGCCAACGATTTAATCAATCATCCCTACATAATGAAAACTAATGAAAGTCCCAGTAAGAACTCTGGACACCAAAGCCTGGGGGAGCTTCCTGGTAGTGAACACACTGATGTCCCAGGAGGGTGACATGCCCTGAATCCATAGGGAAAGGGCATGGAAGCTCTGCATCCAGGACTCTTCCAGAACTTGCCTTATGTGTATCCTTTTTAATAAAACTGCGACTGTTAAGTATTGTGTTTCCCTAAGTTTTGAGAGTTACTTTAGCGAATTGTCAAAACCAAGGGGGAACCTGGGAACCCTGAAATTTGTAGCCACGTCCGTCAAAAGTGTGGGTGGCCTGGGGTCACCTAAAACTTGAAGTTGGCATCTGAAGTAAGAGCAGTCTTATGGAGGACAATGACCTTAAACCTGTGGAGTTTAACTCTGGGTAATCAGGGTCAGAACAGAGTTGTAGTAAACTCTGTCCGGGTGGAAATGGAACAGAGACCATGGACATGACTGCTGTAATGAGAAAACATTCAGGAAGACCATTCAAACCCAAAGGATTTGATAACCTTCTCCGTGAAAAACCGTGGTCCTTCTTTGCTAACTCTGAGGCTCATCCAGAAGGGCCTGGGGTGGGAAGAGACAGAACCATGGTGGTCTGCTGCCTTGGATTTTCCACAGGCTGGGGGCCTTCTGGGTTGTATCTCAAACATTGTACTTCTTTTGGTCCCTGCCTCACAGGTGCTTCATTTCTATTTGTGAAGATGCATAAACTGCAGGTTATTTACTTTTCATTTTGTTCTTCCAGCATCCAGTTTGCTTCGGGCATGAACAGCCTGTCCTGTGTGCTTGGCAGGGGAGGGGGGTGGATTGTGGGAATGTGGCAGATGACAGAACAGTTAGTGGGGGCCCTGAATCATATTAGTTATTGAAATTCTGCCTCACAAAATAGTTTTTCTGAGCAAATGTAGAATGCATTTTCTCAGTTAATTAAGCCAAATGCATAGTGAACAATTTGTGGGCTTTCCTGGAGTCATTTGGGGCTTGTGTTCAGCCCTTGAATTTGGGGAATTTATTCATGAATAATTTAGTATCTTGGAATGTTACCTGAGAACTAAGACTTTGGGCTACTAATTAGCCACACAGATCCAAGATTTTTTTTTGTGTTATTCTTGCTATTTTCATAAAAGCATAATCCTGCAAGACAATTTCCATGAGGAATAAATACCTTTAGCCATATTTTACAATTCCATGTGGGCTTTCAGATGGAAGTGGCTGAGAAGCAAGACATATTTAGATGCAAAATGGACTACAACATGGAAAATTTAAAGAAATATCTGTGTGTGGGCTGTGAAGCATTCTGAAAGATTTTGGCAGTTAAAAAAGAAACTAATCCCATAGGTTAAAGGACAGGCATATGGACGAGTCTTACTCTCTTACTTGTCAGTAAATGTTTAATGAATAAATGAAGAAAAATACTAATCTCAATCTTTTCCTTAACAGAGGTTACTGCATTTCCTAATGTTTGGTTGATCTCATGTTGGGTGCCTGGCAAGGTCTGTGATAGAACAGTTTACCTAACAAAGAATGTGGCAGCACCAGGATTGATCTAAGTGTCCCAACTTCTTTGGCCAAAGATACAGTTTATATTGTGATTAAGTCAAAGTTACGGGAAAACTGTACTTCTCAGGAATAGACAATGTTGGAGTTTCCTTGGAAAATGCAGCTTTCAAACTACATCCAGGAGTACCCAGGGCCCCTCAAGGAGATGGAATTAGGTGCACACTTGTGGTCTTACAGATGACTGTGACTGATTGCAAGTGGGTCCACCAAGACAAGAGCTGGGTTAACTCAAACTCATTCCCACCCCTGGAAAAAGAGCTCAAGGCACTTCTGGTGCCAAGTCTGGAGCAGAATTCTGGCTTGTTGGCAGATCCAGAAGCTTCCAGAGAGGAATGCTTTAAGGGAGTACAACAAGACCTCTTGCTCAAAATATACACCTTCCCTATCAACTTTTATAGCATCTAGAATTCCACCATTAGGAATCTACCTCTATTAGAACTGAAGATTGTTTTGTTGTTCTAAGGAGTATCTAAGGAGTATCTTGTACCCAGAGCAGATAATATAATATTTTATGGGAAATGTCCATCTTTAACAACTAGCTCTTAGAAAAATTACAGAAATTGATTATTGGCTAAGTGCCTAGAAGGAGGAAAGGAAAAAGAAAGAGGTAGTTGAAGAAAACCAGGGGAGAAAAATCATTCCAATGTAAGAAAACTTAACTCCCAAAGAATTTCTGTACCTGGTGTTAGGTCATAGACATAGGTATAGTCCAAAGTGCCCTGTTGGGAAGGCAGGCCCTCTCTGTTGGAATTATTTTTTTGATAAGTGACGTAGCCTTTCCTCAAATTTTGCTTTGGGACAGGTCCTTAAGACCTTCATTCCTAGATTAGGACCAATGGGAAACAAAGGCACACGTACACTGTCACGTATGGGATGAGTCTTTAGGTAGATATTTCAGTTTACAGAAAGGTACTGAAAGTTAAGAGGACAAGTTAGCCCTCAGTAAAGTAGGAAGGTGGAATTAAAGCACTCCCCGGTATATGTGAGGTTTGCACCTTGCATAATAGTTGTTTACCTCTAAGAGGCACATGGAACTCCCAGAGGCATCTGCGTATATATATTTTTTTATTCCCCCTGAAGATACATACCTTTGTTCTGGACTAAAAGAGACTGTTCCCTGTGAGAGTGGGAAGGCACGGCTGGAAATTGGGCCCTTGGGGATGGAAGGGCTACCAATGTTGGTGAGTTCTTTGAGGGGCAGGAACTGCTATTCCTCTTCTCCTCATAGATAGGGTCACAGAAAAAGGGGACATACTGGGGGGTAAGTAGAGAATTCTTTTCAGGATGATGGATTTTGCCTCAAGAGGGAAAATTATTTTGTAATTCCACTCCTTCTATCTCAATCAACAGCCACACCATTTTTTTTAGTCAAATGTGAAATTTAAAAGAAATGATTTTTTTGATTATTGGTATTTGAGTAGGCTATAGATAAAAAACTTTTCCCCCTGTTTCAAAAACAATTTTGACCTTTATAATGACAAGCAACACTTATCTATGCTTGAAAATTTGAAAAATACAGAAAAGTACGCAGGAAATAAAAGTCACTCATACTCCCATCACATAATATTTTGATGTTTATATTTCAATCTTTTTTCATATATATTCTTTTCTTTTTTTTATTATGTTATGTTAATCACCATACATTACATCATTAATTTTTGATGTAGTGTTCCATGATTCATTGTTTGTGCATAACACCCAGTGCTCCATGCAGAACGTGCCCTCTTTAATACCCATCACCAGGCTAACCCATCCCCCTAACCCCCTCCCCTCTAGAAGCCTCAGTTTGTTTCTGAGTCCATAGTCTTTCATGGTTCGTCTCTCCCTCCGATTTCCGCCCCCTTCATATACATTAAGAAGTAATGCAATTATGCTGCATATCCTATTTTGGGATTTGCTTCTTTCACTTAATTTATCATGCACTGTATATTTTCCCACATCATTAAATGCTTTTCTAAGTAATGTTTAACAGCTGCATATCATTTTAACACATGCAAGTATCAGTATTTAACTGTTCCCCTACTGGACAGTTAGATTTTCTTTTTATTACAATATTACATTTGCTCTAATTTTAAATAGGTATACAAATTGCATATGCATTTTAAAACAATTTTTTAATCTCTTCTTCCTAAGACTTTAACCCATGAAACATTTAAAATGTCTCCCGTCTGTTGCCGGGCAGAGGGCAGAAACCTTTCTTGGCTGTCTTACGAATTCAAGAAGGTTTCCTAGACAGTTTTCAGGAGGGAGGTGGTAGGAGTGGGGTGAATGGGTGGGGTGGGGAGATGGTTCTCATTAGCAGTTTGCCATGAAATTAAATCTTAGGCCACAAATATTTAGAAGGCAAAGTTATGAGTTTGAATTTCAAGGTGTGTGTGTGTTTGACAAGTGGGACAGAGTTGATAGTAAATATGAGTTATTCAGGACAGAATTAACTAACACGCTGAGGTTGAAGGTGAGTTGAATAAACCCTATTTTTGTCCCCAGCTTTACGGAGATATAATTGACATATAACATATGTGAGTTTAGGGTGTGCAACGTGATGTCTTGATACACAAATACATTGCAAAGTGTTTACCACAATAAATTTAATACATTTCCTCATCTCACATAATTATCATTTTGTTGTTATTGTTCTGGTGAGAACATTAAAGCTCTACTCTCACAGTAACTTGCAAGTACAGAAACACGTATTGTTACCTATAGTCACCATGTGCAGCTTAGATCCCCAGAATTTATTCATCTCATAACAAAAGTCTATACCATTTGACCAACCTCTCCCCACTTCCCCTGACCCTGCAGCTCCTGGAAACCATCATTCTACTCTGTTTTTATGTGTTTGACTTTTTAGTTATTTGTGTCCCCAGTGGTTGAGGGAGTGATCCTTGTCTTACTCATTGTTGTTGTTCTTCTGCCTGGCACAGAGCCTGCCTTAGGTGCTCAGCAAATTGTTCTGGTAACATAAGATAAAGCACTTGGACTATATGTATGTCCTTCCCTTTTAATTTCCTTCTGTTTCTGTGTTTCTTATCCATTACTCAGGATTAGAAGATTTAATGTAGTTTATTTGAGTCTGCACTCTTAGGAGAAAAGCTACAAGAACAAAAGCCAGTTAAGTATGTAACATTAGGTGGATGTATCATGTTAAACATCAACTATAACCAATAATAAAATATAAATATTCCTTGACTTAAATCTCAACAGATCTAAGACTGGCCATTTTCTGTGGATTATTCTATTTGTGGACATGTCCACATATCTAGGTTTGTAGAAGAACTGAAGGCAGGGAATTCTAGCAGGTATACAGTTAATTCTTGTGTTTGGTGAAAAGAATTCCCTAGTATGATAGTGCTTTTTTATCTATGGGGAAATTTGCTGCTAGATTTAATTGAATTTGTTACTTTGCAGTACTTGAAGCCCAAGGGAAATTTCATTTGTTTTATAAATCAGAGAAACAGGATTTTATATAAATCCCAAGTGACCTGATAAACACACAGTGTAACGCATATCTAATTCTTATGCTTAACTCAATAACTTTTATGAGATACTTACTAAATGTGAAGCTCACTACAAGACAGTGGGGGACACCCAAAAGAGGAAAGATGGCTCCTGCCCTCAGGAAACAGAGTTTAGTATATATAGCTCCTGGGAGTAAGTCATTATCTAAAATACAGTTCTTAAATACAGAGAACAAACTGATGGCTGCCAGAGGGGGTGGAGATGGGAAAAATGGGTGAAGGGGAGTGGGAGATACAGGCTTCCAGTTATGGAATGATTAAGTCACAGACACTGTACTAGCGATCCCAGGACCCTGAGATCAGGACCCGAGCCAAAACCAAGAGTCCGAGGCTTAACCAACTGAACCACACTGGTGCCCCACATGGGTCAACTTTAAAATAAAATAAAATTACAGGTCTTGCTGAAAAGGGCTAGGTTGTGTTTTCCTGCCTGAAATGTCCACTTCACAGATGGAGAACCTGAAATGCTGAGTGGAGAAATGTCAGGGAGGCCCAGGCTGGATCAGAATGGCAGGTGCCTCTGAGGTGGGATGGCTCTTACTGCTTTAACCACTCCACCCCTTTCCGTCCTTAGCCAACCCTCCTATCATAGTCTTTCTTCCAGGCTCCACCACATCTCCAACAGGTAGAGAAAGATGTGGACCAAAGGTACTACTTCTTTAGAGGTGAAGAGATACACTCCAGAATTCAGAGAAGGAATGGAGACCACAATTTTAAACTTATTTGGGGTCACAGATGCCTTTGAGAATCTAATGGAAACTTTTAGAGCCTCTTCTCAAAAAACTGAAATATGGTGATGGGTATTAAGGAGGGCACGTACTGCATGGAGCACTGGGTGCTACACGAAAACAATGGATCGTGGATCACTACATCAAAAACTAATGATGTATTGTATGGTGACTAACATAACATAATAAAATTAAAAAACAACAAAAAAACCCTGAAATATGTTCAAACAGACAATACCATGAGCAATTTCCAGACCTCCTGAGTCCCACTGAGGGTAGGAGCCGAATCCATCTCTTTCTTAACACTGATTAGCTCTCAAACTCCTGAAAGCAAGTAAAGGGGCTCAGGAAATGCAAATCTGAATGCTCATGCTTGACTCCTAGAGAAGAAAACTAAGACATAAAAAGTAGTGGCTTCTTATCTCTAGCTCAACGTAGAAACAATGATTTTTTAAATAAAGAAGGTTGAAAATTTTAATTATGACATTTAGAATTCTAAACTAGTAGCAAAACCTCTGAGAATAATCTAATATAGAATACCTATTTTGATACTGATAGGAGACTTTTAAAATATAGTAACTTTTCATATAGTCAATAGATTCAGGAATTTATAGGGATAACGGAGAGCAGTATGAAATGATCTGTATTTTGAAAATAAAGACTTATTTGTAATAAAAGAGATGAAACTGTGTTCTTTTTTACCCTCACATTATTTGTACTGGCTTTTCTCAATCATCATTCCTTTTCCTTCCCACATTGGAGCTCATGTTATTGATATATGAAAGACTAAAGATTTATTAGCTACCAAATAGAAATAACTTCAAATGCCAAGCAAAGATGATGAGAAAAAAATCCCTCAAGCTAAATGATAGTTTGGAAATGTGATCTTCTAGAAAATATCAAAGACCTTTAAGAAAATATGCTGGGGGTGCCTGGGTGGTTCAGTTGGTTAAGCGGCTGCCTTCGGCTCAGATCATGATCCCAGCCTCATGTCTGACTCCCTGCTCAGCAGAGAGCCTGCTTCTCTCTCTCCCTCTGCCTGCCACTCTGCCTACTTGTGCTTTCTCTCTGTCACATAAATAAATAAATAAATAAATAAATAAATAAAATCTTAAAAAAATATGCTGATTGTTTTGGTTCAAATGTGATTTGTTGTTCAATGTATATAGCTGCAAACCTAACTCAGTTATGATCTATGTACACATTTCTTCCATAGCCGGAGTCTAGCAGGCAGAAATAGACTTCATTAGAAATGCTTTAATACACACCCTTGTTTAAGTGATGAATTCTGACCTCACATTGATTTTCTTTTTTTTTTTTAAAGATTTATTTATTTGAGAGAGAGACAGAGACAGAGAGAGAGAGAGTGCATGCACACACATGCCAGCAGGGGTGGAGGGTCGGCAGGGAAGGGCAGAGGGAAAGAATCTCAAGCAGACTCCCCACCGAGTGGGAAGCCCAACGTGCACTGGGGCTTGGTCTCAGGACACTGAGATCATGACCTAAGCTGAAATCAAGAGTCAGATGCTTAACCGACTGGGCCACCCAGGTGCCCCTCACATTGATTTTTAAATTTTCTTTTCCTTAGCTCCCACAAACCAAGGTTCTGAACACACGGGATCACAGAAGGACAAGTTTAAAACTCCTTGACATTCAAGATCCTATACAGAGATAACTCCAAAGAAAATTACTATGAACATAGGTCATTATACAAAGCAAATATATCTTGTGGAATAGTATCCCTTAGCAGCACTTTCACAGAGGTCCAATCTCTATGTAATAATTCATCCAGCAAGATGCAATCACTTAGCAAACATGTACTGAGGCCAGGGCTATTCACAAGTGTACAGGGGCTTGAGGCACCCACAGTAATTACAGGAGAGATCCCAAAGGATTGCTGGGAAATACAAGGTTACGAGGATCAGCTCTTAGCCTAACTCACCAGAGATAACAAAGATATGGCAGAAGACTGCTAATTTCCCCTTAGTGCTCAGTCTTCCCTTTTTGCCTTTTAAAAATATACTACTGTTCCATTGGACACACAGTCACCTAAGTAGAGACTATTTCTCAGGTTTCCTTGCTTTGGGTATGGCTCCCAGGATCATTATCAAATATGTTAAATTTGTAAATGCAGGTTAAAATACCTAAAATATCTAATTCCATTGGTTTGTAATTGGGACTAGTCAATTAAAAACCTCTGAAAATTATTTTTAAACTTTGCCAGATTTGTAATAAGGTTTGTAAAGAACTTAAAATTTTAAGAAGCAATTAAGTTTTAAATGTATTTTATTATTGAATAAATTTAATATTAAATTACTGATTAAAAATTTAATTCGTGTTAAGGGCTACAAAGGTTGTTTTGGGGGCCCTAAACTATTAACACTGGAGATTGTCAGCTAAGCATGAAAAATGAGATGTGACCTTCCAATAGGTCTGAATCACTGGCTAATTCACTGATGCCCACACTTTTACATCCTCTATTTATCAAATCCCCAGGCAGATGACAGCTACCTAAGACAGATAATAACAAATTGTTCTCCACAAAAACAATCAAAGCTGTACACAGCATCAATTGACTCATCTTTTCTTTGTTCCTGGAGAACAAGTGGGAGCTTTTCAGTTCAGAGATCACAGCAGCATATCTCTGAGGTCTTTAATAATTTCAGACTGATCATAGGTACCACATTCTTTAACTCTGACCTTTAGCAAAGAGAGAGAACAAATGAATGAAAATGAATATGGTTGGCAGTTAACAGAACTGTCCTAGGTATTGCTTTTCTCATATACGTGAGACAAAATATTGATCAAAATGTACAAATTAAATCGTGATGGGATGAAAGAGTTTCTTAGTGCCATGTGGTCTTCTTTGGGCCTTGAGCTAGGAGCTTAGTCTATTCTAATACTGAACATTCAACTAAATTCTTGGAAGGTTCCTTTTTTCCCTAACACCCCACCATTTAGGTAGAGGTTCCACCAGGCTTTCAGAATATCAAAGCAATCCGAGTCCATGGAATTTGATTCTGAGAGTCTGGTGTGGTTGTAATAAGATGGGATGTGCCGAAACACCTGGTGAAGAGTGCTGGCTTGGGAGCCAGAAGTGAACTTGAGTCTTAGATTTTCCACTTACTAATTGGGTCAGTTTGTCAAGTCATCTCACAATTTGAGCCTGGATTTCCTCATTTGGAAGAGGTTTTGTAAGAATCAGATGACTTGATATATAGGCATGGGTTTGCAAACAGAAGAGTGCCATCTAAATATAAGGAACTGTACAGGTTGTGGTTTCTTGGATGAAATCTAGAATTATAACCCATAAGTGGAAATTTTTTAATGGATTATAGTCTACATATTTAGATGTGCCCTTCACACTTCTAAAGGGGACTTATAATAAGACAAAAAGAAACTGTGGTTGAGTTAAAAAGAAATTTTTTTATAAGCCCAGACTGATCAGGTTGCTGAGAGTGGAAAAGCTGTGAAATTTCCAACCACCCACTCATACAAACATAAGGCATTCTAGAACACCATATTTTATGTTATCAAGATCAGTGACTACTTGCTAATATGTCTACTTTCAGGTTAGACTTTTAACTTAAGCTCAGATGTTTTTTTTCAACCATTTGTCAAGCACTCCTCCTGGAGGCTACATAGACACCAAAGTCTTCATTTTCTTCTATGCCTTCCTCTGATTTTCCCCCTGACCAAATGTGTCCCTGCCTCCAAACACAGGACGAAAGCTGTTCCTCTAGTCTGTATGCATGTTGGCCGTTGAGGGCTCCATTAGCATGGAGTAAACTTGGGAAAAATTCATGGACAATATGAAGGATGAGAAACTTGGGAACCATCCTGCACTTCTTTCTTCCTAATACTTCATACAAATCCCATTGATCACCAAATCCTGTTGACTTTCCCTCATAACAACTGCCTATTGTTTTTGTTGTGATCTTCATCCAAATCCCATTGATCACCAAATCCTGTTGACTTTCCCTCATAACAACTGCCTATTGTTTTTGTTGTGATCTTCATCCAAACCCTTAGCAACTCTTCGTAAAACTTTTGTAAGTACTCTGTCATAGGACTTCCTACCTTTAGCAAATGTTTCCCTCAAATTTATTTTTCTTATTCCAGCCAGACTGAGGGTTTACTCTTTCTAAAGCACAAACATGAGAACTTCTCTTTACTGTTTAAAACTCTTTAATTTTGGTCTCTGATTGAACTCTGAGAAGGACAGTGGTTCTCAAAGTTGGTTGCCAATTCAGTCAACTAGGAAGATCTGAAAAAATACTGATACCTGAGATCCAATCCCAAGGCTGATTTAATTAGTCTGGGGGAATAACTAGGCATCATAATATTGTTTACTGTGTTCATCCAGAATTGAGAATCTATGGAAAGATATACAGCATACAGCTCAATAGAGTAAGTTCTGGAATCAGGTAAAATTAGGCCCTACTCTTTGCTTTACCACTTACTAGCTTTGCGATTTGAGGCAAGTTATTTGACCTATAGGTTTCAACATATGTGAAATGAGAATAAAAATAATATGTCTCTCATCAGGGTTTTTTGCTTATCTAGTGCTTTGCAGAGGGTCTGAGATGCAGAAAAGGTTTTATTTCTGTGGCTATTATCATCATTGTAGTCATTATCATTATCGTTACCAAAATTATTACAAACATCACTCCTTCATTTTCTCACGCAGTTTTTCAACATGGGTACTATTGACACTTTGGGTAGAATAATTATTCATTGTATGTCATTGTGCCTTGCACAGATGGATGTTTAGCATCTCTGGTCCCCTGCCTGCTATCTGCCAGCAATAGTCACCTTCCAAAATGTCCATCCCCTATGGAATAGAATACTCCTTGTTCTACTGAGAACTGCCTACTTTATCTCCCCAGCTGCCTCCATTCCCTCTCACTTCTTTTCAGCAAAACTGAACTATATACAGGCTTAGTCCTAATTGCCATGCTGTTGCTCCTGCTGGAAATACTCAAGTGTACCTCTCCATCTGGCCACTTAGTGTTTCTTTACTCCTCTTTGGAGCACTTTCTGATTCTTTTCCCAACCAGTATTTATTAGTCATTCATTTGACTTGTGAACTTTGCACATTCCTTTACTGAGACATGTGTGTTCTGAATTTTATTTTTATTCTCCATAAAGGATTCTTTACATATGTTTTTGCCTAATAATAATAATAATAATAAAACATCTCAAACCAGTAGAAGTAAGGAAATAATAAAGACCAGAGCAGAAATAAATTAAATAGAAACTTAAAAAAAAATAGGACATATCAATGAAATCAGGAGCTGGCTCTTTGAAAGGATCAACAAAATCGATAAACCTTTAGCCAGACTCACACACAACCAAGGAGTCAAATAAAATCAGAGAAAAGGAGATATAAGCAACACCACAGGAATACAAAGGATTATAAGAGACTATTATCTGCCAACAAACTGGACAACTTAGAAGAAATGGATAAATTCCTAAAAACATATAACCTCCCAAAACTAAATTAGGAAGAAATAGAAAATTTGAACAGACCAATTACTAGCAGTAATATCGAATCCAGTTATCAAAAAACTCCCAAAAAACAAAAGTTCAGGACCAGCAACAAAAAGCCCAGATGGCTTCAAGGTGAATCCTACAAAAAACACTTAAAGAGTTAGTACTTATTCCTGTCAAACTATTTCAAAAAACAGAAGAGGAGGAATGCTTCCAAATACATTCTGAGGCCAGTGTAACCTTGATACCAAGACCATATAAGAGCACTACAAGAACAAAAAGTACAGGCCAAATTCTCTGATGAACATAGATGTAAAAATCCCCAACAAAATATTAGCAAATGGAATGAACAATACATTAAAAATATCCACCACGATCAAATGGGATATTTTCCAGGGATGGTATGGTGGTTTAATATTCACGAATCAATCAATATGAACATTCACATCAACAAAAGAATAAAAACCATACAATCTCAAAAAATGCATAAAAACATTCAACAAAGTACAACATCAATTCATGATAAAAACCCTCAACAAAGTAGGGCTAGAGGGAACATACGTCAACATTATAAAGGCCATAAATGAAAAAACCATAGCTAACATTATTCTTAATGGTGAAAAACTGAGAGCTTTTCTCCTAAGAGCAGGAACAAGACAAGAATGTCCACTCACACCACTTTTATTCAACATAGTATTTATGAGAAGTACTAGCCACAGTAATGAGACAATAAAAGGCAGCCAAATCACTAAGGAAGAAGTAAAATTTTCACTATTTGCAGATAAAATGATACTATATATATAAAACTCTAAAGACCCCACCAAAAAACTACCAAATTGATAAAGGAATTCAGTAAAATCACAGGATTTAAAACTAATATACAGAAATCTGTTGCATTTCCATACACTAATAATGAAGTAGGAGAAAGAGAAATTAAGAAAATAATCCCATTTACTACTGCACCAAAAATAATAAGATACCTAGATATAAACTTAACAAAGGAGGTGAAAAAACTATACTATGAAAACTATAAGATGTTGATGAAAGAGACTGAAGACGACACAAATGGAAGGATATTCCACACCCATAGATTGGGAGAATATTGTTAAAATGTTCATACTACTCAAAGCAACCTAAGATTTAATGCAATTACCATCAAAATACCAAGAGCATTTTTCACAGAACAAATAGCCAGAGCAATCTTGAAAAAGAAAAACAAAACTGGAGGTATCACAATCCCAGATTTCAAGATATACTACAAAGCTGTAGTAATCCAAACAGTATGGTACTGGCACAAAAATAGACAAATAGATCAATGGAATAGAGACCCCACAAATAAACCCATGATTATATGGCCAATTAATCTACAAAAGGTGGCAAGCATATGCAATGGGAAAAAAGACAGTATCTTCAACAAATGGTGTCAGGAAAACTGGACAGTTACATGCCAAAGGATGAAACTGGACCACTTTCTTATACCATACACATAAATAAAATTAAAATGGATTAAAAATATAAATGTTAGGCCTGAAACCACAAAATTTCTAGAAGAAAACATAAGCAGTAATTTACTTTACCTGTATAAACATTTTTCTAGATACATCTCCTTAGGCAAGGGAAACAAAAGCAAAATTAAACTATTGGGCCTACATCAGAATAAAAAAAAAAAAAACTTTTGTACAGTGAAGGAAAACACTAACAACACAAAAAAACAACCAATAGAATGGGAAAAGATATTTGCAAATGGTATATACGATAAGGGGTTATACAACTTATACACTCAGCACCAGTAAAAACTGAATCTAATTAAAAATGGGCAGAAGATAGGAATAGATACTCTCCAATAGATGTATCATCCACATACAGATGGCCAACAGATACATGAAAAGATGCTCAATATCAATCATCATTAGGGACATGCATATCAACACCTCACACCTGTCAGATGGCTAAAATCAAACACACAAGAAAACAAGTGTTGGCCAGGATGTGGAGAAAAAGGTACCCTTGTGCACTGTTGGTGGGAATGAAAACTGGTGTAGCCACTGTGGAAAACTGTATGGAGATTCCTCAAAAAATTAAGAATTAAGAATTCCACTATTGGGTATTTACTCAGAGAATTAAAAAAAAAACCCAGTAATTTGAAAAGATATATGCACCCCTAAGTTTATTGCAGCATTTTTATGTTTATTTACAATAGCCAAGATATGAAAGCAAACCAAGTATCCACTGATAGTTGAATGGATAAAAAATGTGGTATGTATATACAATTCAATATTACTCAACCATAGAAAGGAATGAAATCTTGCCATTTGCAAGAAAATGGATAGATCTAGAGGGAATAATGCATAGTGAAAGGAGTCAGAGAAAGATAAATACCACAGGATTTCACTCATGTGTGGAATTTAAGAAACAAAACAAAGAAAAAAGACGAAAAGAGCAGACTCTTAAATACAGAGAACTCGTGGTTCTCTGTAGAGGGAGGGGGAGTGGGGCGTCAGGTGAAATAGATAAGGGGAGTAAGAGTACAAATGCCATGGTAAACATAGAATTGTTGAATCATTATACAGTACACCTCAAACTAGTCTAACACTGCATATACTTGAATAAAAAATCCTCTTGCACAAACTGTCTTCTATGAGGTAGATAGATATTATTTCTCATTTTAGAAAAAGAGAAAGTAAGACAGTTTAGGTATCTTGCCTAAGATCACTCAAATACAAAGTGTAGAAATCGAATCTGAACACAGATTTTTATACTTCCAGAAATACTACCAAACCTTTCTGTAGAAGGTCACAATTAAAACAGACATACTAGCATAGTTTATTAGTTCTTCATGGAGAATTTTATTTAGTTCTCCCAGGAGAGGGATGGAATGTAAAGTAGGAAGAGATTGCACAGGGCTGGAAGGATGCTGGGGAATGGATGAGGGGATAACATTGAAGGTCATCTTTGCTTACCTCATTATTGGGCTTCTCTAGTGAGCACCAATTCTGGAACCCAGAACCTTCACAAGGCTTTAAAGATGAAGTACCATGTGGCCTTTAGAATCTCAGGCAGAAGTTAGAACTAACAAGTTTAGAGAAAGTCTCTTCTGCAATGTGTTAGGCACATCTGACCATGTAGTTGGCCAAGGAATTCTGGAGGTGTTTTTTTTTTTTTTTTTAAGATTTTATTTATTTATTTGACAGAGAGAGACACAGCGAGAGAGGGAACACAAGCAGGGGGAGTGGGAGAGGGAGAAGCAGGCTTCCCTCGGAGGAGGGAGTCTGATGTGGGGCTCGATCCCAGGACCCTGGGATCATGACCTGAGCCGAAGGCAGATGCTTAATGACTGAGCTACCCAGGTGCCCCGAATTCTGGAGTTCTTTAGGATAAAGTTCCAGGGCCATTTTTGGGCTCCTTGGACACATACATGCTTTCCTTGGTGTCAGACGTCCAGCTGACTCTGTCATGTGTGATGTATTTTCTTGTAAATGCTTCATAAATATTTGTTGACTCATTTACAAAGTCTTCTTAATGTAACCTGAATATTAAATAGAAGTCAGATGAGAATCTTTCTGTACCATGTCACTATTTCTACACATTTCCCCTTAAGATCTAGGGCTGGTTTTCCCCATGGAGCCAGGTTGTAGAACACAGAAGGCTATTTTTTTCCAACAGAATACATCTTATCTCTGGACTCTCAGTTTCAGTACAATGAATCTTCAGTTCTGTTAATTTTTTGACAATTGATGTAAATTCTGAGTAGCCAGGAACATAGAAGAAAGTGTTCTTGCAATTTCTTTTTCTTTGAGCATGAAACACTGGGTAATGTCCAACATATGTAAACATAGAATGTGACCTCGTGCCCACCACCCCATACATACACATGCACTACCTATACTGTGAATGATTTAGGTGGAATACACTTGCTCTTGAGCAGGAGTGCTATAAAAATTCAACAGTATAGAGAAAAGGTAGAATTTGCTTTACTCAGTAAGACTTGCTAAGCAATGTTAGTGTTAGTGACAAACAATTATGTGTGATTGCATATACTGAGAACTTTAGTTTGCTTTTTAGGCCAACAATGCTGACCAGAGTCCTCCTGACACTAGCCCACACAGGCATTGTGGATGGACATTGATTGAAGAAATAAAAAGGATGTGCTGACTTATGGTTATGTGCAATAGAAGCTTCTGGAAATTCCAGAAAGGAAACCTAACCTTTCCTGGTACCTTCATAATATTTAAAGAGTTAATTGTTCCATTCATTTGGGAGAAACATTTATAAGTGTTTGCAGGATGACACGGAGCTACAGTAGATAAAGAGACAGAGGTAATTTTTTTTTTCCTGTCTCAAATCTTTTCAGTTTGGAGGTAATGGGGGAAAACCCCACCCACACTGAAGGGAAAATACGTGAAAATCAGTGCAGGTACACACAGCACTGTTTTGTGCTGAGCCCCGGAGAGCTGCAGTCCTTTGCTTTCTGAGAGGAAGGCTAAATGCAACTTTATTAATCTTACTTAGTAGGAACTTGGATGAGATAAAAAGCTGAGGCTTTGCAGAGTCCCAGGGTGGGATTTCCCCAAACACTGCTTAACAAGATCTACAGCAAAGCAAAGACTCTCATCCCAGCCAGGCCGGGCCTGAGGGTCTGGGAGCAAAATGCCAGCACAAATAACAGCATGGATTTGGAAACCTGACAAATTTGCTGGCTTGCCATAAAGTCTCTCTCCGAACTGAAGGAAATTTCATTTCTCCTTACCTTACCTTTCAAAAACTGTGTGTTCTTTCTTTGCTGAAAAACCCCAACATTTTTACTTTTTAGACTTTGTTTTCTTTATCACAATGTGCTATTTATCTCCCTTAGATTAACAGACAGTAGGTTTTTAGAGTAACTATTTTCTTCTTAATTACATTTTTTTCTAATGTCAGTATTTAAGACAAATATCCATCTCCCTTAGACAAATAATTCATCTGTTTTTGTTCTGAATAAATTATGAGGTTTTGGTTTCTGATGTTTTCTGTCTTCAAAAGGTTGCAATCCATAAATTCTCATGTATTTAAAGATGAAGTAGCTTCCATGCCAATGTGCTAACCAGCGAAGGGAAGCCATCCTAAGATTTAAAATTTAATGCAAATAAATATCATAGGATACCACCTTTGTCAAATCAAATTGTGACACGGGATAAGAGTACTTGATAATTAGTGCCCCCAACTACCATCCTTGTTATCCTTATGTGAATATTTCATAGACTTATAAATGTCTATAAAATACGTCAAATCTCTTTTAGTTACAAGGATTAGAAAACTGACTTGAATTTGTTTAGGATTATTTCACTGGACTTTGGAGATAGAAATAATAAGAATTTCAAGGTGGTGCCCTTAGAGTGTTAAACCACAAAGGCAGGAGATTTGTAAGTTGGCGAGTAATGGGTGGTAGTGTGGTTGAGAAGAAAATGCCTTAGTCCGAGAGGTAGAAAGTTAGGGTCCCGTTTCCATCCTGATACCAGTTACCAGCATGACCTTGGGGAAGCCTCTTTAATTGCTTTCTTACTGAGAAACCAAACATTTTGGACCAGACCAACTTTTCACATAATCCAAAAAGAGACTTCCTCTGAAGTAATTTAAGCCTTTGCTCTTAAAGAGGCAGAAGACTTGGGGACACCTGGGTGGCTCAGTCAGTTAAGTGTCTGCCTTCGGCTCAGATCATGATTCCAGGGTCCTGGGATTGAGCCCCACATCGGGCTCCCTATTCAGTGGGGAGCCTGCTTCTCCCTCTGCCTGCCACTCCCCCTGCTTGTGCTCTCTGACAAATAAATAGAATCTTAAAAAAAAAAAAAAAGAGGCAGAAGACTTGATGCAACCTAAAAACAATAGTTTCCAATCTCATCAAATGGCATACTTAAAAAAAATTTAGTGTTTGGTCTCACCCACCATGTCAAATTCAAACACATACACAGACATACTTGCACACACACGTACAATTAGGTCTTAAATTCAAAGAAATTCTAAATTAAATATGTTCAGATGATTCACTGACTCTGAAGCTCACTCAGATCTACCCAAATTCAATGTAATACTTAACCCCCTAGTTACCAGATTTGAGACCAGAAATTTTGAGAGATCATCTGTAAGGTTTAACTCTCCCCTTTCAGAAACTTAAACATGTCTGAAGAGTGAGCAACAAATACACACTTAAAAACTTAAAAAAAATGTTAGCTTTAAATAAGAAATAAATCTTGTTCTTGTGAAATCCTACCTTTGCAGTCCATTGCCAGGTGTTAAATAGCCTGTAAGAAGGCTCAGGTAACACAGTGTCAAGCATAATGAAATTTACACTTCTTTACTACCGCTTTCCTGGAGGAGTGCCCTCTGAACTCCACAACTCCTTCCTGTGCAGGGATCTACATGGAGCTGCTGATTACATCACTGGTAGTATCCTCTCTGAGACTCTAGGTTTTTTAGACCAGCACTGCACTGTGATACTTAAGTAGGCTTTGTTGTGATACTTAAGTGACAAATCAGCTCATAATAAGGAGGTGGTGATAAAAGGGGAGGACACAGGGGAATGTTCATTAAAACATAAAAATTGCAATTTCCAGCTCTTTTCGTTGGAATTCTAAGAAGTGGGGAAGATGAGAGTGAAATGGAAAAGTTGTAGAGGAAACAGCACTGGGGACTTGAAAGAGAATAGGGTAGAAAAGAGACATCATTATCATGTCTTCCGCTTAGTGCCCTTTATGAAAACCTGACATACCCAGACTTTTACATTAGTTATGGTTTGCAGTAGAAAACAGCATGCAATTTCTCTGGCCTTTATCACAATAAAATCAAAAGAGCAAGCATTCTTAAAGCCAATCTGCCAACAAAGGAAGAAAGTTCATAATGGATCATTTTAGAACATATAAGGGGTATATAACGTGAAGTACTTAAGAGCATGAACTTGGTTTCCGCCTCTTCTTTTTTTGTGGGGGCATTTTATTTACATTTTCTAAGCTTATTTCCTCATCTACAAATTAAAGCTGATATTGATACCTCTAAGTTTGTTCTTAAGAGTTTTCATAGAAAGCTTTGGTAGCTCTGTGCCAAGCAAATAGTACATGTTTAATAAAGATTGTCATTATTATTAGAATTATTTCCATATAATCAATCATTGTAGCCAAAGTTGATGTTTACCTCTCCAATTTCCATTATCCTCTTTTTAAGTGAACCACAATTTTGTATAGGTATATATTCCTCAAGCTCAGGTTAACTCCTGACAAATCTAAGGCAATTCTAGTAATCTTATTCCCCCCCACCAGGGACTGTGTTTGACAAGGGCAAGAAAACACAGTCTAGCCAATGAGACATGAGAGAAATCTGCCCAGGCGGGGGGACTGGTTTCTGGGAAAGATGTGTTTTGTAAAAGAGACACATGGGACAAAATGACGTCTCAAACATTGGATGCTGTGTCCAGAGGCAGTTTGGAACTGTAGTACTGTCTTGCAACCACGAGGGGGGCTATTTCTGAGGACAAATCCAATAAGCTAAGGATGCTAGGAGCAGAATGAGAGGAGGAACTCATGTTCCTGATGAGGCCACTGAACCAGAGAATTAGCCAACTATGGAAGAACCATCTTGTCTCTGGATTTCTTGTTATGATCTTAAATAAATTTCTGTGTTGCTTAAGCCCGTTCAATCAGTATTTTCCTTATAGATGACAGTATTCTAATTATAGAACCAAGGTATAAAAACAAACAGAAAACAGGGAACACATTTTCTGTTCTCAGTGTTGTTTCCAGTTGCTTCAAATGCCAACAAAATTACCTAGGCTGTGAGAAAACTGTTTTCTTACTCTCTCCCTTTTAGTGCCTCCATATAGAAGATCTTCAATAACCCATAAAGAACACAATAAAATAACCAAGGGGAGTCTCCTTAACTCTTAGCACTCTGGAAAACATACCCTTGCAAGGGATCATGGATCTCACCCTCCCTCTTCTACCCAGGCGGCTATCACCTCCCTCCTGTCTTTGGATTAGCCTCTGGAAAGCAATGAGGGTATGACACCAACTTCAAAGGTAGTGAGGTGGGAAGGGGGGTACCGGGGGAGGAGTTCTCATAGCCAGGGAAGAGTAGGCAGAGGGAAAGTACTGGGTGATGCAAACAAAGGGCCTCCTCTCATGCAGAAACTAGAGCAAAGACTTGGAGCCATTTAGAGCCAGTGAACACCAGCTTACCTCCTCAGTCAGGAAAGACCCAAGATGAAACACATGCCAATGCAGGGCAGCTTGAAAACTAACTTTTAGTCTGCACCTCTATGTGGAAGTTTACTGACCTTTCTCATTTGAATTCACATAACCTTGGATATATCTAGGTGTCTGCCTGAAACATCTAGTCACAAAAAGGGTTTATTTCCCACAGGTTAAATTCTCATCTCAAAATAATTTCCATAATTTCTTTCTGGCTTTGAGGTAGTATTCCAAAGACCATCATAGCGTGTGTCAGCTTGAATTTATTTTTCTTGCTTCATAAATCTGTAACTTGATCAAGCATAGTGAGGATATATTTTTTCCCCCACTCACTTTATGTATCTCAGATCCCAAATTCCAGATATTATCTCCAAATATGTAACAGAAATAATATTGGACTTCTTAGTCTCTTTCTTTCCCTCCCTGTCAGATTTGAGGACAACTGTCCAGTTACCTAAACAAACAAAAGAAGAAAATAAAACCACCACCATCAACAAAAAACCTTTCATAAAAATCTAACAAACATTGCAGAGTAGTGCAGGATTTTAAGAATCTTTTTTCTTTTAAAAAATATAACACAAAAGACATTTTCATTTTAATATAGACAATTCAGAAGTACATTGAAACAAAGATTCTCCAAGAAAATTACAGACCAGTATCCCTGATCAACATAGATGCAAAAATCTTCAACAAACTATTAGCAAACTGAAATTAATAATATATTAACAAGATCATACACCACAATCATATGGGAGTCATTCCAGGGATGCAAGGATGGTTCAATGTCCACAAATTAATCAATGTTATGACACATTAACAAAATGAAGGATAAAAATCATTGACCATCTCAATAAATGCAGAAAAGGCATTTGACAAAATTTAACATCTATTTAGGATAAAAATTCTCAACAAAGTGGGTTTATAAAGGGAACACACTTCAACATAGTAAAGGCTATATATGACAAGATGACAGCTAACATCATACTTTATGGTGAAAGGCTGAAAACTTTTAAGAGCAGAAACAAGATAAGGGTACTTACTCTTGCCACTTTTATTCAACTGGAAATCCTAGCCAGAGCATTTAAGAAAAAAAAAAAAGTTATGAGGCATCCAAATTGGACAGTTTTACTGTCACTATTTGTAGATGAAATGATATTATATACAGAAAACCCTAAAGGCTCCACAAAAAAAAAACTATTAGAACTAATAAGGGGACAAATCGGACCACCCTGCCCTAGGCATGTGGGGTGGGTCATGTGGAGTGGGTGTCTTTATGATAATCACCTGTGACCAACAAAGAATAACCATGATAATAATAAAAAGGAAGTAAGCCATTGAAGGTGTTATCAATAGGATGTTAAAAGGATTTAAGTTCCCTGGTTAGCTTTCTATAAAAGACCAACTCTAAAGGCCCTTGTTGGCAATGCTGTGGGGACCCCTCTCACTTTTTAGAGCTTTTTCTGTATCTTCACTTAATAAACTTCTATTGCTTCACTCACCCAAAGATAAATAAATAAAGAAAAAAGAAAAAAGAACTAATAAGCAAATTCAGTAAAGTTGCAGGAAACAAAATCAATATATAAAATCTGTTGTACTGTACAGTAACAGCAAACTATTAAGAAATTAAGGAAACAACCCCAGTTACAATTGCAATGGAAAGAATAAAATACCTAGGAATAAATTTAACCAAGGGGGTGAAAGACCTATATAATAAAAACTATAAGATGTTAATAAAATAAATTGAAAACACAAATAAATGGAAGATATTCTGTGCTCATATACTGGAAAAATTAATACTGTTAAAATGTCCATATTCCCCAAAGCAATCCACAGTTTCAATGCAATTTCTATCAAAACTCCAAAGGCATTTTTTTAATAGAAAAAGAACAATCTTAAAATTGTTATGGAACCACCACACCCCCCAAACAGCCAAAGCAATCTTGAGAATGAACAGAATTGGAGTCATCACACTTCCTGATTTCAAACTATATTATACAGTTATAGTAATCAAAACTGTATGGTTTTGGCATAAAAAATAAGACACATGCATCAATAGAACAAAATAGAGTCCAGAAATAAACCCATGAATATATGGTCAATTAATTTACAGCAAAAAAGTCACAAACATACAATGGAGAATGAACAGCCTTTTCAGTAAATGGTGTTGGGAAAACTGGACAGCCATGTGCAAAAGAATGAAATTGAACACTATCTTACACCATATGCTAAAATTCAAAATTCATTAAAGACTAGAATTTAAGACCTAAAACCACAAAACTCCTGGGAGAAAACATAGGTGGCAAGCTCTTTAGCATAGGTCTTCATGATATTTTGGATCAAGAGCACAGGTAACAAAAGCAAAACAAACAAGTGGGACTACATCAAACTGAACAGCTTCTGCACAGCAGAGGAAACCATGAACAAAACAAAAAAGGCAACCTACTGTATGGGAGAAAATATGTGCTAATCATGTATCTGATAAGGGGTTAATATCCAAAATATATAAAGAACTCCTGGTGGCCTAGGTAATAATTCAAAGCACTCTAGGGTGTGTGTGTGTGTGTGTGTGTGTGTGTGTGTGTGTGTTGCTCCATTCCCTTCCCTTGTTTCCTTTGGAAAAGCTGCTTGTAGGAAGTATGACTGACTGACAAGTTACACTTTTTCATTCTTTGTCTCATTCTTCATTTGGTCTACAACATAGACATGATGTTTGAGCTTCAGCAGCCATCTGTTATCATGAAGTGGGCTTAAAGAGTTCACATGGCTGAAGTATTGTTGAGAAATACAAGGAGCCCTCGTTCATGTGAGTTTGGGAGCAGCATTATCTGTTTCAGACTGCTTATCTCTGCTGTTATTCATTTTTTTTTTAACCCATTTCGCAAATGTTTAACTTTTAGGTTTTCTGTCATATGAAGCCAAACTTAATCCAAATATACCATGCTGTCTTCTATTTATTTTCCTTTCCTTTTTTTCCTTCCTCTTTTTTCTTTGTTGGATTAAGGTTGTTATTTTCATTGTGGAGTGTTGCATTTTCTTCTCCGTAATCATTTTGAAGTTATATACCTTACATCTATCCTTAAGGGCCCACCACTAATATTTTGAGGCACATGTTGAATCTATGTTTTTATCTTCCTGTTGAGAATGAATTCCTGTCCTTATCTTTTCACTGAACCGGTCAAGAACCTCAACATTTGATGGCTTCCTTCCTCACACAGTTCCCCACATTAACATCATTTATCACTTTTAATTCTTGTTTTACACCTCTTTATTGAGGTATGATTGGCATGTAAAATGCTGGACATATTTAATGTATACAACTCAGCCTGGGGATACATATATGCATGCTTATATTTTAAGTTCTTGAATACTATAAGGATTCTCCCACTATAACTATGAGGTATTATTTTAAACATATATTTTATCATATTTTAAGGGGTATATAATAGGAAGATTGGTAAATACATATGCTCAGCCAACCTGCTTGATCTAATCTACACATAATCCCATAATAAAATACTAAAAATGTATTACTCACACTTGGAATTTAAGAAACAGTCAAGCAAAGAAAAAAATAAGAGGGAAACCAAGAAACAGACTCTTAACTACAGAGAACAAACTGATGGTTACCAGAGGGTAGAGGGTGGGGCAATGGGAGAAATAGGGGATAAACAGAGGTGTTGTATTTAAGTGATGAATCACTAAATTCTACTGAAACTAATATAACACTGTATGTTAACTAACTGGAATTGAAATAAAAACTAAAAAAAAAAATGCATTAAGTAGAGGGTAGGGGTAAGACCACATCTCAAAAAAGAAAAAAAATTGCTCCCAATCTTTTCTTATTCAATTTATCAAAACTTCTTCACCAGTTGTGCACATGTATGTATCTTCAACTATTCACCACCATAAAAGATCCATGGCCAAGAGATTCACGTAAAGATTTCTTCCACCTCAGAAAATATGGAAGAGATTATTGTAATTGCCTAAGACTTAACATATTTTAAGGTCACACATAGTATAAACACAGTGAACAAAGGAAACTACTGCTTAATTGTATTCTATAATCAATTCCCATTAAAGAATTGAATTCCAATTGAAGAATGAAATCCTAATTTATCTCTTTGTTATAAATCTCTATTCTATAGAGATTTATATACTTTTTCCTTTAAGTACACCTGTATTAGGGGTCCCTGGGTGGCTCAGTGGGTACATCCTACTCTTGATTTTGGCTCAGGGCATGATCTCAAGGTCGTGAGATGGAGCCCCATGTTGGGCTCTGTGCTCAGCGGGGAGTCTGCTTGAGAATCTCTCTCTCTGCTCCTCTTCCTGCTCACGTGCTCTTTCTAAAATAACTAAATCAATCTTAAAAAAATAATATACCTGTATCAAATAAATTATTAAAACAAAGGGTAGTTTGTGGGGCGCCTGGGTGGCTCAGTCATTAAGCGTTTGCCTTCGGCTCAGGTCATGATCCCAGGGTCCTGGGATTGAGCCCCGCATCGGGCTCCTTGCTCAGCGGGAAGCCTGCTTCTCCCTCTTCCACTCCCCCTGCCTGTGTTCCTTCTCTCGCTATGTCTTTATCTGTCAGGTGAATAAATAAAATCTTTAAAAAATAAAAAAACAAAACAAAACAAAAAAACAAAGAGTAGTTTGTTTGCATAGAGTCTGCAAACTGTAAATACACAGATGAAATAATTTAGAATAAGAGAGCAAGGCAAACATATACCTATACACTCACCATACTTAGCCCACATCAATAAAGTTCAACCAGTATAAATATCAAAGGTAATAGGACCTACAACTCACAAAAATTGACATTTTAAATCAATATGTATATATATGACATGGAAAGCATGAGAAAGTTATAAGATAAACTACCAAAGGGAACAAATCAGTTAAACATAATTACAAACATACATATGTCATCTCAAAAAAAAAAAATTTGTAGTATACAGGAAATAGCTTCCCAGAGATAGAAAGAGAACTGAATGTTTTGACAAAAAATTTCAGAGTTTGAACATGTAAGGAGTGGCTCCCTGAAATATAAAAATTGACATCAGGACCATTCAATGGATTTTGTCTGAGGTGGGGACCCTGAAATGGAGAAGATGCCAGGGATTGGATCATTTATGAGTAAGGAGTGTTAAGAGTGAATGGAGAGGCAACCAAGAAGTTCTTAGACCTAGAAGTGAAAGTTATATACACAAGTCCTTCCATATATAATTAGATACATTTTGCTTTTCTATTTAATTAGTGCCATAGGGTTCCAAGCAGATTCCGGCGTGTCATAATTAATTATGAGCATCTTGAGGGCAGGAATTATGCTTTATTCATGTCTGCACACAGTAGATGCCAAATGTTTGATATTTAAGAAAGGAGATGTTAAGACGACCAATAGACTAATTGTGATTTACTCAGGGTCAGTCTAGTATGGCTAATTATTCAAATTAGCTAATAAATATTAGCCATCTCTAAGAAGAAATAGAGCGTTCACATTCAAATCCAATTTTAGAAGTGGGGAAGAACTGTACCAGTCTTTCCCGTGCACCTCTCCCCGAGTGGTACCAGGAGGTACCTGGCACTTCTAAGTAAATCCTTTGCTCTATTTAGTCCCTGCTTACAAATTAGGGCGCAGACAACACTGGAGTATCACAAATATGATAAATTAATGAAATAAACACAACCCCAAAGCCCCAGGTTCATGGACAACCTTTCCTGGGTGGGGAAAAATTCTGCCACTGGCACAGCTTTTTGTAGCCCCACCAGCATTACTGTGAAGGGCCTGATCGGTTTCAGGCTTTCACTAAAGTTGATATAAATTATATTTGGTCACCTAAACTCAGGGAGACAAATTCGGAATGTGGTTCTTCCATACTGATCTTACACATGCAAGCTGCTACAGGTCAGGTTCCCAGGGAAGTGGATGCTGAGAGGAGTATTTAGTGGGCAGGCCATTCCTTAGGGAATGTTTTAAGATCAACATCTGTGGATAGTAGGGAAGGCAGCAGATGTGGGCAGGGGAGAAGTGGCGTGGTGAGACAGGCCTGACCGAGGAGGGCCTCTGCTGACCCCACAGATGGTTCTGGAGCTAAGATGGCCCTTCAGAATTGGTTTGCTTTGAGGTGAAATGTCTGTGTCTATATCCCCCATCCAACCTGTCATTGGATATGGGCTACCCCAGGAAGTATTTGACTCTGGGCCAGGTGACCCCCTGCAGTTGCAGCAATCCTTCAAGTGATGGGCTCACATCACTCTCAGCAGCTGGTGCCACCATCTTTTCTTGGAAGGGGGTCTGGGTGGTGCATCTCCATGTCTATCACACAAGCCAGTCCACTTCAAATACGCTTCAGGTGATGTAAGCTTGACTGGCTTTAAACAGAGCCCATTTCAGAAAAGCAAGGTACCTACTGTCAGAATTAATTCACTCAAATAATATTCATTAAATGCCTATGTCAGGTACTGTTTCAGGTGCTTATGGTACTATGGTGATAAAAATCTCTACCCTCATTCTAGGGAGGGATACAGATAATAAAAAGGCAAATCAATAAATAACATATATAAGCATACTTCATTTTTAATGTATTTTGCTTTATTGTGTTTTGCAGATACTGCCCCCTTTTTTTTTTTTTACAAATTCAAGGTTTGTGGTAACCTTGAGTTGAGCAAGTATACTGACACTATTTCCCAACCACATTTGCTTAGTTTATGTCTTTGTCACATTTTAGTAATTCTTTCACTATTTCAAAATGTTTTCATTATTACTCTATTTGTTACAATGATCTGATTAGTAATCTTTGGTGTTACTATTATATTGTTTTGGGGCACCAGGAACTGTGCATATACAAGATAGCAAACTTCATCAATAAATGTCTGTATTTTGACTGTTCCACTGTCTGGCTATTCCCATCTCTCTGCGTTTCCTCAGGCCTTCCTAGTCTTGGAGACAACAATATGGAAGTTAGGCCAATTAATAACCCTCTAAGTGTTCAAATGAAAGCAAGATTCACACATCTCTCAATTTAAGTCAAAAGCTAGAAATGATTAAGCTTAGTGAGGAAAGCATGTCTAAAGCCAAGATAGGCCAAGAGGTAAGCTTCTAGTGCCAAACAGCCAAGTTGTGAATGCAAAGGAAAAGTTTTGGAAGGAAATTAAAAGTGCTACTCCAGTTAACTCATGAATAAGAAAATGGAATAGCCTTATTGCTGATATGGAGAATGCTTTAGTGGTCTGGATAGAAGATCAACCAGCCACAATGTTCCCTTAAGCCAAAGCCTAAGCCAGAACCAGGCCCTAACTCTTCTCAATTCTATGAAGGCTGAGAGAGAGATGAAGATACTGCAAAAGAAAGTTTAAAGCTGGCAGAGTTTGGTTCATGAGGTTTAAGGAAAGAAGTCCTCTCCACAACATAAAAATGCAACATGAAGCACCCAGTGTTGATGTCGAAGCTGCAGCAAGTTATCTAGATCATCTAGCTAGGGTAATTAATGAAGGTGGCTACACTAAGCAGATTTGGAAGAAGATGCCATCTAGGACTTTCATAGCTAGAGAGGAGAAGTCATTCCCTGGCTTGGACGAGTTGATTCTCTTATTAAGGGCTAATGCAGCTGGTGACTAAGTTGAAGCCAATGCTTATGCACTATTCTGAAAATACTGAGGCCTTTAAAAATGATGCTAAATCTACTCTGCCTGTGCTCTATAAAGGAAAGAACAAAGCCTGAGTGTTGACATATATGTTTACAACACAATTTAATGAATATTTTAAGACATCTGTTGAGACATGCTCAGAAAAAAAGAAGATTCTGGGTGCCTGGGTGGCTTAGACATTAGGCGTCTGCCTTCGGCTCAGGTCATGATCCCAGAGTCTTGGAATCGAGCCCTGATTGGGCTCCCTGCTCAGCGGGAAGCCTGCTTCTACCTCTCCCACTCCCCCTCCCCCTGCTTATGTTCCCTCTCTTGGTGTCTCTGTCAAATAAATAAATAACATCTTGAAAAAAAAAAGATTCTTTTCAAAATATTACTGCTCATTGACAATGCACCTGGTTGTCCAAAAACTCAGATGGAGATGGATGAGATTAATGTTGTTTTCATGCCTGCTAACACAACATCCATTCTGTAGCCCATGGATCAAGGAGTAATTATGACTTTCACATTGTATTATTCAAGAAATAACATTTTGTAAGGCCATAGCTGCCATAGATAGTGATTTCTTGGATGGATCTGGACAAAGTAAATTGGAAACCTTCTGGAAAGGATTCACCATTGTAATGCCATGAAGAACACCATAATTCATGGGAAGAGGTGAAAATATTAACATAAATAGGAGTTTGGAAGAAGCCGATTCCAACCTCAAGAATGACTTTGAGGGGGCACCTGGGTGGCTCAGTTGGTTAAGCGATTGCCTTTGGCTCAGGTCATGATCCCGGAGTCCCTGGATCGAGTCCCACATCGGGCTCCATGCTCGGCAGGGAGTCTGCTTCTCCCTCTGACCCTCCCCCCTCTCATGTGCTCTCTCTCATTCTCTCACACAAATAAATAAATAAAATCTTTAAAAAAAAAAAAAGAATGACTTTGAGGGGCTCAAGACTTCAGTGGAGGAAGTAACTACCGATGTGGTAGAAATAGCAAGTGAAATAGAATTAGAAGTGGAGCCTGACCATGTGGACGAATTGCTCTCATCTCATGATCAAACTGTAGTGGATGAGGAGTTGCTTCTTAGGGATGAGCAAAGAAAATGGTTTCTTGAGATGGAATCTACTCCTGGTGAAGATGCTGTGAAAACTGTTGAAAACACAGCAAAGAATTCAGAATCTTACATAAACTTAGCTGATAAAGCAGCAGCTGAGTCTGAAAGGACTGACTCCAATTTTGAAAATTCTACAGCAGGTAAAAGGCTACCAAACAGAATCACATGCTACAGAGAAATTGTTCGTGAAAAGAACCCATCACTGTGGCAAACTTCACTGTTGTCTTATTTTAAGAAATTGCCACAGCCACCCTGACCCTTAACAAACACCACCCTGGTCAGTCAGCAGCCATCAACATTGAGGCAAGACTCTCCACAAGCAAAAATATTATGACTCACTGAAAGCTCAGATGATGGTAGGCATTTTTTAGCCATAAAATGTTTTTAAATTAAGGTATGTATTTTTTAGACATGTTATTGCCTTATTGTATTTATACTTAATATATTTATATTACACCTATTAATAGACTATAGTATAAACATAACTTTTATATGCACTGGGAAACCAAAAATTTAATTTGACTAGCTTTAGTGCTATACTCATATTATTGCGGTGGTCTGGATCTGAACCTGCAACATCACCAAGATATGCCTATAGTGTTAGACAATGGCAAAAAGACTGAAGAAGATAACATGAAGTGGGTTGAGAGGACAGATATGACTGAGTAGGGTGAGGGAGGTGCTAGCTTAGATTGTAGTCAAGGATGTCCTCTCTGACAAGGTGACATTTAGTAAAGACTTGATTAATAGGCAAGGGGTATGAAATGTTAGGGTTAAGAATAATTCAAGCAGAAGAAAGGAAGTGTCAAGACCTTTAGGGGGACTGAGCTCTGCATTTTTAGGATGCAACGCTAGTGTGGGTGGAACAGAGTGAGTGAGGGGAAAGGATAGTAACAAGGACTCAGTATCTATAGGGTTAGGGGCCCTGAAAAGGGGTCTAGATTCCATGTGAAATATAATGGAAAGTCCCTGAAGAGCTTTCAAGGGGAAAGAGACCTGAGCTCCTTCACATTTTAAAAATGTTGGCTCTGAGAGAATGGGCTAAGAGAAAATAAAAACCACAGATCCAACACTAAAAAAAAAAAAAAAATTCTGGTAAAATATGCCTAACAAAAAATTTACCATTTTAATACTTGTTGAGTATAAAATTGGGTGACATAATTAATTAAAACTCAATAATCCATCCACGTCAGTGCAAATGGCAAGATTTCATTCCTTTTGATGTCTGCATAATATTCCATCGTGGGGGGCCTGGGTGATGGACATTGGGGAGGGTATGTGCTATGGTGAGTGCTGTGAATTGTGTAAGACTGTTGAATCACAGACCTGTACCTCTGAAACAAATAATAATTATTTTTTTTTTTTAAAAAGAAGATAGTAGGAAGGGAAAAATGAAGGGGGGGGACATCGAAGGGGGAGACGAACCATGAGAGACTACAGACTCTGAGAAACAAACTGAGGGTTCTAAAGGGGAGAGGGGTGGGGTATGGGTTAGCCTAGTGATGGGTATTAAAGAGGGCATGTACTGCATGGAGCACTGGGTGTTATACGCAAACAATGAATCATGGAACACTACATCAAAAACTAATGATGTAATGTATGGTGATTAACATAATAAAAAAACTCAATAATCCTCTTAGCAGAGCTCATTGTCCTTGTGACAATGTATTTTCCACATGGGCCGGAATGTTGAGGTGCCCCAAAGACCAAAAATGGAGTCTGGCCCACAGGAGATGCTCAGTGACTATTTGTTGAATGTGAAGCTGAATGAATGCATGCAGACACTGTCCACGTGTGGCATTGTAGAAAACCTCAGCAAACCTAGTGACAAATGATCATGCGACATGTGGTCAGAGCAAGGGCACCAGTGTCAGCCAATACATTAATGTGTCCAGGGTAATTTCTTTCTCATTATTTTAGAATAAAAAGAAATATATATGGAAATTCTTTCTTCCTACATCCCAAAAGATCATCTTATATGTCCTTGTTGGAGACTAGTCATTTTTGACTCCAGGGAAAAATTATTATTTATTGAATCAACTCCATTTTTCCCCCCAATTTCTAAGTGTTTACTTCAGGGAAATGTTGACTTAGCTTAATCTCTATTATGAGGTACAAATTCTGTGAAATGCAACCACTTAATTATTGATTGATTCTAATGACTTTAATGAAGGCAGAGTATCTCATTAAACATGACTAAATGATTGTCTTTGACAACAGAGCTGAAAACACTCCATTGTTCAGTCAATAAATTAATTGCTAGTCTCTGCTGGTATTCAAAGAGAAAAAACTGAATTTCTATTTAAGCTAAAAACGCTTCCAGGCCTGCTGGTGGGTAGCATACCAAAACATTCTGCATGGGCTGTGAGACGCTGGTTAATGACCACTGCTCAAGGGGACTTCTGGCATTCTCTCCCGTGTTCTCTCAGCTGCTGCTGCTTTTTATTTGGCTGTGACAGACAAAAAGTACTTTTCAGGACCTACTACAGCCACAGCCTCAATTATGACTCAGATGTGATCTGCAGTAGCAAAAGGCAAGTGCAAACAAGGTTCCACTGGATGCATTCCAACACAAGTTTCTAGATTCTTCCTTCAAGCCAACAGTAGAAACTCCAAATCCTTGATGCTACCTGAAACAGGTATAAATTACATTTTGCCCCTTTGCTAAATCATATATATTCAATAAGAATATTCAAGAGATTCAGTCCTGGGAAAACAGGTGGCCTATTGGTGTAAGCCCATTACTTCTAGATTTGTTTCTCTACACATAAAACACAATGCCTCTTAATTCTGTGGTTGGTGCGTGAACAGAAAAGCATTAGATAGAAGTCACCACAGCAGCCTGCTATGTGAAATCTGGGCAAGTGAGGGCACTTCTGAGTTCCAGTATTCTCACTGGCTAAGTCGATATAATCACACTAGAATACTGGGAGAACTCATTAGTTTTTGATCCTTTTGAGAAAAAAGATTCCTCCAACGCAAACCATGGCAACTTATTTATTTGAGAGAGACACAGGGAGAGTGAGCACGAAAGAGAGTGAGCACCAGCGGGAGGGAAGAGAGGCAGAGGGAGAAGCAGGTTCAGCAGGGAGCCGGGCGCGGACTTGATCCCAGGACCCTGAGATCATGACTTGAGCCGAAGGCAGATGCTTAACCAACCGAGCCACCCGGGCGCCCCAAGGGAGACTCTTTTTAAAGAGAGAAGGAACAAATATGAGGTATTTAGATGTAGGATTTAGTTAATTTTTGCCTTTTCTTTTCCAAAAACGTTTCAGGTACACAATATCATTTGATCTTCATAAAAGTTATGTGAGTTAAGAGGAGCAAAGACTATTACTTACAGTTTGTAAATAAAGACATTGAAGCTCAGAGATGTTCAAAGATGAACACAAGTGTACTCAGTTAAGGTGGACCGAGATCCTGAGCTAGGATTATGCAGCTGCTAATTATCATTCAACTGCTAGTTGAAGGTCTCCTTACAAAAAGTTCTACTGTCTTGGGCCAGATTACTTAAGCCAAACCTCAGTTATCTCAATTCTGAAAAATGAGACCACATTTTCTCTGGCAGGCACAAGAATGTTGTGAAACTATAGCTCCAGGGTAGGAGGCTCCAATCAAGGCTCTGGGCTATAAACTGGTAAGTTTCATTTGTGATAGGACAGTAGCCTTCTTTGTCACCTCATAGAACGGATTTGGAGGGTCAGGGGGGAAGGGAAAGTAAAGTGACCATGTGAACAGTCAGGCCAGCTAAATGAACAGTGAGAGTTAACTCGAATCAGTTAATGTTTGTGTCAATGACAGACCCTGGATTTGGGGATAATTCCATTTCCCATACCTGTTTCATGGACAATGAGCCAGACATACAAAGCTTTTTATTATTGCATCAGCCTTTCTCTCATGGAACTTCAGACCTTAAAAATCAATAAACGTTCAGCCTAAATATAGAGGAAGAGTTCATCTTACAGGCTTTACTCTAAGATTTGCGGATATTTAAGTCAGGACTTATCCCTTCCTGGTACTGTGCCGAGGCATTCATTGCATGTCTTACCTGGTTGACCCATCGCAAACCCCATTTTACAGGTGAGACAACTGACGAACAGAGATGTAATTAGTTCCAGCCCCCATAGCTCCTGTGTGGCAGAACTGGAGTTCACACTTGAGTCTATTTGATATCAGAGTCTTGGTTCTTTCTTACTTACTATGTTATACCAAGACCTTGCTGGTCAGGAATTGTGCCACACACTGAGAGTAGAGGGAGGACAGGCAATGAGTTGTCCACCTTCTGGATACAGTCAAGTTTATTTCTGTACTGGACTGTTCACTGATCCAGGATGTATTAAGCAACTACTGTGTGCAGATCCTTTTCCAGGTGCTAGAGAGACAACCATGGGTATGTAGAGATGGTCCCTTAAGAAACCTAAGTTCTGAGAAAAGTGGCCAAAGGAACCAGCAACAACCCAGTTTAGTGTGTATTCCACCTGAGGCATGAACAAAATCCCACGGGGACACAAAGGCGTGGGTAATTCTCACTGGAGACTATTTGTGACTTATCTGACAGGGCTGATGAACAAAGATAGGAAGTTCAATTTTGAAAGGCTCCCCTCTCGGATGTTTTACGGATTTTCTCTAAGATTCTTCTTTCTATCCCTTTCTGTCTCTTTTCCATTTATGTTCTCCTAATATGGCCAGAGACCACAGGAACTCAACTTCACCACCAGCCTCATTAACCAACTCACCAACTTCCCTATCCCTGGCAGTCTTCCGCAAGACCCAGCCCCTTCTGGACCAGCCGAGTTAGAATGCAAATAATCCACAAGAGCAGCAGTGTGACTAACAGCAGCAGACTTGGCCAACTATGCTGAACAAGGTCTCATCCATGACCCATGTTTCATCAACAAAGACTTCAACCCAACCAAACTGGGTGGAAGTTTCAGACAATAAAGATGCCACAGCCTCAGGAGAAGAGAAAAGAAGAACGTTTCATTGCATCTTGCTCGAAGTTTCTAACAATTTCTTCTTGGGTTTCTGTTCACCCATCTAGCTTCCCCCACCCAAGCCCTCACCCTGTTTATAGCCACTTCTTTGCTTTGGCATCCATTCCTGGTAGCATGCGCAATGTGTGGGTCTTCTTTGACTTACACTCATTTTATTTTTATTTATTTTTCACAGCAGACACCATTCCTTTTTTTTGTTTTTACATATTTACAATTTTACATATTTACTTATCAGTATATCTTCTATCTTTATAATTATAAAATATTTCAAACTGTAGAATAGTGGTACCACTGAATCCCCTTAAACATACATTTTGTAGCATTCATCTGTTTTATCCTTTAAAGGCAAGTATTTACCCAAATCCAAACCACAGTGAATGCCAAAGAGGAAGCACACAGGAAAATAAGAAATCCTATTTTACAAACCAGTGAAAACTTTAGCATTACCCACCTCACTGCCACATGCTAAAAAGTACATTTTTTAAAAAAATTTTTAAGAAATCTCTCAGATGTATAATCTTCAAATTTGGCCCTTAATGGAGTGAGATTATAATGTGTTTGCTTGAGGGAAAAGTAAACTCTGTTTTCATTTTTGGCAGCAGGGAAAAAAATGATATTGAACGTTACAATGGAATGTATAATTTTTTTCTCCCAACAGATACATTCTGCAAATGAGATAAATATTTTAAATGTCTGAAAGAATTGATAAATGATAGCCTGGGTTTATTTTGTGAATAATTTTACAGTCTACATTATATTTTAGGGAAAAAATAAATATCACCTCTGTGATATGACTGTTGTATCAACACTATTCATTTCTCAGAAACCAGACAGAATTTCCTGTTTATGCTTTTCTCGTTATCCATTCTTAAGGCCTGTACATATCCAGAACAATGATATTATGGAGAAAGGTTAGAATTTACTCATTCCACTTACCTAAGAAATTTTGCTCCATTAAGCCTGGGGAAGAATGCAAGTATCTTTAAAATTAAATGAACTTGACAATGTACCTGCAGTTTTGGATTTGCTTTTCTGAAGAGAATGTAATGCTGGCTAAGCTGAGAGAGCCTGCAGCAAGGACTTGAAATCCAACTTCGACACATTAACCCCAACATCTCTGAGCCATGCAGCTTTCCCGTGCATAGTACACACACCTCTTTACAATGCCCACATAATTTACGATGATTTTACAGAGACAACTGGTAGTATCCTCAAGGCACATATAATTAAATATTGCTACAATGGAAAAAAATCAACTATTTCTTTAGAACCAAACACTTAGGTGCCTGGGTGGCTTGGTCAGTTAAGCGTCCAACCCTTGGTTTCGGCTCAGGTCATGATCTCAGAGTGGTGGAATCGAGCCCCACATCAGGCTCCATGCTCAGTAGGGAGTCTGCTTGGGAGATTCTCTCTCTCCCTCTCCTTCTATCCCTTCCCCTGCTCTCTAAAAAATAAATCTTTAGAATCAAATACTTGGAACAAAACTCTAATGCCCATCGAACAGATGTCTAGGCAAGCTGGGTTATGCTTACTCAAAACTCTATCATTATCCTGTTTAAAGTGATGCTCTGGACTTCATCTTGCATTGGATTTGGAATCATTTGGCCATTTTCCTTCTCTAGATTGAAAACTTTTTATTTCAAAACACATGAGACATTCTCCATGTGAAAAGGAAAAAAAAATTAAAAAACCTATAATAGTTTATTTTTCCATTTACCTTAAAATTTCTAACTGTAAGATAGGCTTAGAGCATGCACATTAAAATGGTGGAATCATGGAAGGAAGGAGTGAAGGATCCATACTGGAAATTGCACAAGAGTGCTTTGCTTCTTTATACGTATTTGTCTTAGGTGCTTATTGGAACTTTACAATTCTTGCACTTCCAGATGACTGAATTCAGTTCTTGGCAAAGATGTTTTGGGCATCTTCACAAAGACAATAGGGACAAAGGGAAATGAGAAAAGTATCTCTGGATTTACCATGCTAAACTTACAAGTTTTGTTTTCTTTGAAAAAAAATGAACCCTCTAATCCTCTTGGTCAGTTTACCCAGTACTAACTTTCCTGAGGTAGGTAAAAATTTCCACATCTGGCAGTTGAAATATGCAATTACCATTAGTGATAACATTTTTAAACTATACAAATGATAAATTACTGTCTCAATGCTGTAAGTTGTCTGGAGATCTTTGAAGCAAAACTGCTGTGTGATTAATGGTCTCACTTCTGACCGGTTTGGAATGGTGGGATCCGTGATATTTCAGGGTGATAAAAATGAAGAAACAGTCTTTCCTCAGTTTTCTAACCCTTCTCTTCCCCACTACCCCATCTCTTAGGTAAGAGTGGGATGGGAGGTGGGGGCACTCACCTGGTCAATTAAGATGTGCATGTTTTCCCACTACAAAATTCATGTCTTTTCCAAGGTTTGGGTTCCAAGTTAGTGCTTTCTCTCCTAAGAAATCTGCTCTGGAGTCTGTGGCTTACACATGCCCCCTTTCACATAACGAGTTGGCAGGGCAGCCTTTTTGTTTGTTTTTTATTTATTTGAGAGAGAGAGAGAGACAGAGAGAGAGAGCGCACACGCAAGTGAGCGCTAGCCGGAGGAGGAGCCGGAAGAGAGGGAAACAAAGTCCTAAGAGTCTGTGTTGAGCTCAGAGCCCAACTGGGGCTCATTTCATGACTCCGAGATCATGACCTGAGCCGAAACCAAGAGTCAGATGCTTAACCAACTACTATGCCACCCAGGCACCTCCCAAAGCGGCCTTTAAAAGTTTTCTGGCATGGGCAAGAACTGGGAGTTATTTATATTTACTATTTGTCTACAGTTACATTTAGCTGTAGGATTCCTGCATACCTGTTAGAACCTTGCACTGCTCTGGCCAACTCAACCTTAATGTGAGTAGAATATATTTGTTCTCATCAAGTCATTTCTTACATGTTTTTATTATCCTCCATTTTTTTAGAAACAATAAAAAGGAATTTCAATTTCATCCTGAAAGCCAATTGTTTTCTTGCTCCATGAATATAGTCCTTTACAGTTGAATAGCACCAGAAATCAATAGTTTCGACTTGCCTTTCTTCTACTTAGATGATTTACATATCATGGGGGAATGTAGAGGCTTTCCTCATCCCAGCCCACCCCCCTCTGTGAAAAAGGCACCAGCATTACTAGAAATGAACCCTGCCTGAGCTTCAGAGTCTTAGTTTAACAGACTTTCTGGGAGTTAAAAAGCAAGTTTTCTTCCAATATAATGTTTTAGTTAATGGCAAAACTAATGGTAAACAAACTCATTACATATTCACGAAAACTGACTTGTGCTAAAAGAAAATCTTAATGGGAAAAATCTTGGAACTCAAACTTTAAAAATGATAGCTGGAATATAATCACTCCTTAAGAATTGCTTGATATCAGAAATTTTATTTTGATCTCTGAACCTGTCATCCCCTCTCTTATGCCCATTCTTTCTTAGAAAATGAAAATTTCCAGGTTGTTGAAAAGCCTCTAATATAATCAATCCAAAGTCTATAACTTATTGATGTGACAGAAGAATGGAAAAAATGCTGTGAATGTGATTCTCTGAAGACAAAAGTTTGAAATTTTTTGAGGAAATGGATGTTTCCTTAGTTGGAGTTAGTATACGATGACATACATAAATATGAAAGATTTCCACTTAGTTGCACTGAAATAAACATTTCCAGGTTGATGGAGAACAGACGGCTATGGACTAGAAACCAGTGAAAGAAAAGAAATTCAAACTCAGACATGACAATAAATAAAAGAGTTAACAGTTTCATCAAGGGTGAGGGAAACTGTGCGGACGTGTCCAAGTGTAGACCCAGGGATGGCTCACAACGGATGGAGGGCCAGGCAGATCCTGTAACTCCCCTGGGGCTGTCCTGATGGAAGGTACAAGTGTCAGCGGGGCACAGTACTACCAACAGCAAGCTAATGCTTCATCAGGAGCTAACAGGAGGCGGTACGAGAGCCACTGTCACTGGCAACCTGGGTATTAGCAAGATGTTGCATTCTAATTGCTTACCTTTCAGATCTAGCCTCCATATTGGAAATGGACAGTATTTTTTTAGAAACACATCGTCAGGGGTTAGTTTCCCAAAGGACCTAACTCACACGTGAGTTCTGTTAACCAGCCTATGACCATAACAACACAGAGGAGAAAAGGAGAGCTGTCAAAAGTACGATGTCTCAGAAATGCACTCAGTAAGCAGAGCAGTAGTTCTAAATCAAGCGTATGAGTCTTGTGAATCAATTTAATTATTTTCAATTCAGCCTCCATATTTCCTTTTTTTTTTTTTTCGCCTACAGGAGGAATGACACGGAGGGGACCTAAAATGAGGGGCAGCTATCAACAGGGCTCTCCACCTCTCCTCCATTTGTTAAGTGCTTACTAATATCTGAATTCAATGTGTTACTAACATTCTATTATTTGATTTGTACAATATCCTGGGAAGTAAAACAGACTTCAGAGAGGTTAAGAAACTTGCTCAAGGTCACACTGCTGTTTAGTCATGGAGTGTGATTTAGGCAGCTTGAATGGTAGCAACACTAACTTCCCTGAGGTCTCCTGCCCAGGAAGATGGCGGCCCGGGCTCTCCGCCTTGCTTGCTGGCATGTGGGTAATAGCCCTTCCAGATGCACGCCAGTCATTATCATTTTCGAGGCAATCCCTTCCATGCCTTTTCTAAACCAAAAGGCATTAAGGGTTGTCTCCATTTCTGCTACCTTCTCACATTCTAGAAAACTTCATCTAGTTAGCAGAGTCTACTCTTTGCAGTGATGGAGAAGACAAAGGGCAAGTATATAAAGAAAGGCCTTTTATGTAGCTATTCTTAGTGTTCCGTAAATTGATTTGTATTCTCCTTTTTGCTTCTCATATGCTAAAATAAGGGATACTCAACTCTTAGAACACATTGTTTTCCTGTTACAGATTATAGTGGTTACGGATTATAATGAGGAGAGAGAAGGGAGCATTTTGTTTTGTTTTGTTTTTTGTTATAGCTGGAGAGAAAAGAGCCCGGAAAAGTTTTGGGAAAGAAACAAAGACAAACATACTCTCAGAAACCCAAGTTCTTTTCAACTTGTGAACGTGTTCAGCTAATAAATACTTAGTCTATTATCATAATTGCTAACACAAAGGATTTGAGGCTAATATCTTACAAATGAAGAAGAAGGTAAAAGACGGTGGAGTAAGAGGACCTGCAGCTCAGCCTTCCCCATGTTTACAACTAGATATATCCACATCCGGGTCAATAAACCATAAAGCCATCTGAAGACTAGCAGAACAAACTCCACAACTAAACACAGAGAGGCAGCAGCATCTGAAAGGGGAGGATGGTCTGAAAGGCAGAGGGAGGATGCCCACAGAAAGGAGGGAGCCATGCACATGGAGAAGGGAGAGAAACGGCCCCCCACACCAGGGAGCTCCCATGGGGAAGACTAATCCCCATAATGTTTGGCTTTAAAAACCAGAGGCACTGACTTCTGTGAGTTTGCAAAACCAGTGGGGCTCTGAGCCTGGAGCTTTAAAGGTCAGCTGACTCACCCCTGGGTGACCGAGGAGGGCAACAGGTAGCTGGGTCACTGCCCCTACACGGACAGCAATGTTTGTAGAGAGACAACATAAATAGAGCAGTTTACACAATACTGGGGGCAAACAGGAGCCACATCTATTAATACTGATTTCGGAGTGTGTTGGGGCTGTTCTGAAAATGAGGGAGCTGGTGGGTGCCACTTTCTTCCCCCACCCCCCAGCATAAATACAGAGCCACCTGTGGGAGGTGGGGCTGCACAGACATTTGCTACCCAACCTGCTGGCAGCGTACCATGCCCACAAGTTCTCCTGAGGACCCACCCGCTCCAAGCGCACTAGCCTTGGCCCCGGGCCCAGCACAAATCTTGCTAACACTGCCACCCTGCTCCCATGTTCCCTGGTGGGTACGCCCCTCAGAGCTGGCCTGCCTGGCTTCCACTAACACTATACGGAGCAAGCACAGCACACAACAGGCAGAGTCCACGCAGATGACTTCACTGCAAGGAAAAGGGACTCGGACACAACATCATGGCATAAGCGACACACACAGGACACTCTCCGGCACCACAATGTTTACTATTCTTTAAAAAAAGGTAGGGAAAGGGAGAAAAATAGGTAACTATGGGTATCTAATTCACTTCGTTAAAAGATAAATTTTCCCAAATTTGTTTTATCTTCCCATGCCAAGTTAGACTTTTCCATACTTAAGTGCAAAGTTTTCATTAAGTTAAAAATGAACAAGGTATGAGTTCATGGCAATGTTTTAAATAGAAATCCTCAATCCAGAACTTTTAAGTTGTCCAATGTACACGAGCTGAATTAAGAGCAAACAAACCTTTCTAAGCTCTGTTGCGTGCAGGGGGGTCTATTCACCTGAGAAGACAGACTTAAATAGTCTTTTTTTTTTTTTTAAGATTTTATTTATTTATTTGACAGAGAGAAACAGCGAGAGAGGGAACACAAGCAGGGGGAGTGGGAGAGGAAGAAGCAGGCTTCCCACCAAGCAGGGAGCCCGATGCGGGGCCGGATCCCAGGACCCTAAGATCATGACCTGAGCTGAAGGCAGTCACTTAACCAACTGAGCCACCCAGGTGCCCCTTAAATAGCCTTCTTAATGAGCCAAGATGTGGAATATGGCATAAGAACTTCCCGCCAGTCCTTTTCTGTGCTCTCCAGTCTATATATGGACTTGTACCCAAAAGAATGCCTAGGTTTTATTTGCAAATGGACTTTATCTATATGAGTAACAGAAGGAACACCTCTCAGGGTGACATTTCATAAGCCTTAATGGAGGACAGTGACCTTTGAGTATTACTGGAATGTAGACACAGGTTTCCTTTGGTTTATCTCATTAAGAGGACCAGGCTGTTCTAGGAGAGGCATTTCCACTTATTCACTAAGCCACAGGAAGACCCAAAAGGTCTTTCCTCACCAACCCAGGCTCTGACCAAAGAATCTATCAAGATGTAGATTGCTCAAATCTCTTTCAAATGGGAGAAATTTGGCTTCTCAAGGGGGCATTTAACAATGTCCAGAGGAAAACTAAAGAGGTTGCTCCTGGTATCTAGGGATGGAGGCTAAGGATGCTACTACTTACAACAAGAAATTATTAGGCCTCAAGTGTCGCTAGTGCAGAGGTTGAGAAACCTTAATGCAACCTGAGTGGAGGAAAAAAAGTCAATAGAAGACCACATTACCTCAAATGCCTCAAGGACAATAAATTTAAGGCAAATTCCAATAGTGCACGGAAACACAATGGGCTCTCCTCCCTGCCTTATCAGGTGACTCCTTTAGAAGGATGTTGAGCACTTACGCTGCTGTGATAACGTCTTTTAATGGCCTCCTATTTCTCAGAGAAACAGCCTAACTGAGGGTACAATTTAAAAAAATCCATTAGCAGGGTGCCTGGGTGGCTCAGTCGTTAAGCATCTGCCTTCGGCTCAGGTCATGATCCTGGAGTCCTGGGATCGAGCCCCACATCGGGCTCCCTGCTCAGCGGGAAGCCTGCTTCTCCCTCTCCCACTCCCCCTGCTTGTGTTCCTGCTCTCGCTGTGTCTCTGTCAAATAAATAAATAAAATCTTAAAAAAAAAATCCATTAGCAGTTTTATTGTGAAGGACTTCAGCACCACACCATACAGAGGAATCATGGTGTGAGACGCTTTAAAAAACATTTGCTGCTTTAAGAGAAACCACCGCCACATCAAAACAATGTCTTATTTTGCTACCACGACTTGACAATGATTTCTTCTACTCTGAGGCTGAATATTTTCTCTAAAACATCCCAAGCACAGAACATAATTTATAACTATAAAATATCTCTGCTAGCTCTCAAGTTCAGCTTTTGAAGTTGCCTCGTTTTAAATATTTTTACTGTGGCCTTTCACACCAAATGAGACTGAGTGGCGTACTGATGATCTCTAAGCTGATGATAACCTTGATTCCATCAGGCAGATAGGTAAAGAAAGTATTATATGGGCATTTGTCCAAATGATTTCTTCAGCTTTAATTTTTAAATGGTAAACACAGAGCACGAACACCTTTATTAGACAACATTCTAAGAATGCAGAAATACATAGCATAAAAAGTAAAAAACCACCCCCCAATCACATTCTTCGCCTCATACACAGTATATTAGGCAGTTTGACAGGCTTATAATTTTTCATTTTAAAAAGATTTTCGAAGAGGAAAAACAGGCAAGTCATTCAAAATTCAAAAAGTTACCAAAGGGTTTATAGGAAAAATTATGTCTCCTCTCTTCCATTTCCAGCAAGTCAGTGCCCCTCCCTAAAGGCAAATCCTATTATTCTGTATATGTATGATATGTATTCTCCCCATAATATTTCATGCTTTTATGGATATGTATGTGTTTAATATTAAGCTACCATTTATTGTTCACTTTATGTCAAAAGTGCCAAGAGCTTTACATAATCCCATTTGTTCCCCATATCAACTCAGAGTTAGAAAATATTTAAATATTTAGGAAACATATTATAGAATATATAAAATTTTATAGCTGGAAAATGGGTACATATAAGTTATATGGTTGGCTCTAATGTAAGTGGGAGATTTCCATTTTCTAAGGGAAGAGTAGAGAGTCTTCTGTCTACAGAACATCTTAAACTACATAGCTGAGTTTGCAAGAAAGTAAAGGAAATCCCCGGGGGTGGGGGGCAAGTACAAATTGGGAAATGAAATCAGCACTAAACCCTTGAGGATTAGAAGTAAAACATTCATAAGAGACCAAAAGATGAAGGCTTGGGACTCATAAACAAAATGGAGGGCTCACAGGAAATGGAATTGAAACTCTAATAAAAAACAACAACAAATCTTTGAATAACTATACTCTCAGTAAAAGGGAAATTTAGGACAAAAAGCATCTTTATTTCAGCACAGAGAGGCAGTAAAATCACTTCACTTTCTCTTGGCCTTAGCTCCACACAGAGAAATGTGCTTCCCCGAGACTTGACTACCTGGGCATTATTTTCCCCCTGGAGTTTGGGATTCAAATCTAGGCTTCCCATCTAGAATGAGAAATTCCAACTAAGAAGTGGTATAAAAGAGATTTAGTTTGGCAAAATGCCTGATTCATCTGTCAGAAGCAAACAAAATTACTTTAGAGAGAAACCTCTTCAACCCAGATCAGAAAACAGTCCCACAGGTAAAGAAAGCCCCACTTCCCACAAAATAAAAACATGAGAAAATAGGACACTATGAAAAAAAAGATGTAAAACAAATAGAACTTCTGGACTTGAAATACATGATCACTGTTTCCATGGGAAATTAAAGAGCAGATTAGACACAACTGAACAGAAAATCCTTGAAATCAAAGATGGAGCTGAGAAAAGATAAAGAGGGAAAATGTAAGAGTAGAAGACAAATGGAGGATAGAAAGAGAAGGTTCATTGTGTGCCTAAAATAAATTTTAGATTAAGGGTCAATATATACAGAAATAAAGACTGAGAATTTCCCGAATTGATGAAAGACAAGAATCTTCATGCTCAGAAAATAGGAGTCCCAAGTAGGCTAGAAACCTACATCTATCATTGTGAAATTGCTAAAAATCAAACACAAAGATCTTACAAATAGAAATTAAAAAAAAAAGTTTTGTAATTTGGTTGAGATTACAAATCCAGTAACCAGAATAACTCCTGAATTATTCTCAGCCTACATGAAATGCCCTTATATTTATTCCCCTCCAAACCCAGCTTTTAGTTTTTATTCTCTTTTTAAACTCTAAACATGTTATTCATTCATTCAAATATTTATTGAACAACTGTGTGCAAGGCAGTAGTTCTAGGGTAAAAACATAAGAAAACCTCCATAAAAGTGAGAAAGAGGACTCTTGCTATTTAGATACATACACTGATACAGCCCAGGGGCCAGCAAGCATGGGCTCGGATTGTTAAACACATTGTAGCTTGTTCCTAAAATCATCTCTCGAACTCTTCTACACCCAGCTTAATAAATCATATTTTTGGTGGGAATGGGGAGGCAGTGGATATTAAAATGGATGAACTTTTGACCTTTTAGCTTAGTGCGATGTGCTTTAATAATTTAGTTTCTTTTGGTGAAAATGGTCTCTCTCTTCTCTTCCAACGTTATGTCACATTAACAGGAACCCCCAGGTTATTCTGCAGAGATACATGATGTTCTAGTCCCACCTCATCCTCCCAACAGTTTTGCCTCAATAGTGTCAAAACAAAACAAGCAAAAGAAATAGATTTACCTGAGATTGCAGAAAAGAACCATATTGTTTGTTTTATGGCCACATTCTACTTAGTCTAAAAACAGTGATTCTATCTATCCCTCATAGCATGGATCAGGTATAGATTACCCTGCATTTGTATAGGTATATATGTTTTTAAACTTTCATATGTATCTTAAAATTCATATACATGTGTGTATATATATGTGTATATATATATATACACACACATAAAAACTTGTAAAATTTTACATTACAAAAATGTCAAAATTAATAGTTTAACAAAAAAATACTTAAATTAGGCTTTTTATAGGGGGTATCATCCAATATTTATAATTTTACAGTCTAAGGAGGCAGTGAAATTAGATAACAAAAAATATTAAACTAATTAGTTCCTTTGTAAAAGCCAAACCAGTCACCTAAAAGTAAATTATTGTTTTTAATTTACATTTATAAAATATTTTATTGTGAGTACATCATGGAGAGTCAAGGTGTATAGCTGTATAAAATAACAAAAATTTTTAACAACCTTATGTTCATCATTCAGCTTAAGAAACTGAACATTACCGATATTTAAGTCCACTGTGCATCCCTTTGTGGTAGCATGCTCTACTCTCCTCCCTAGAGGGGATCACTACCCTAAATTTTGTGACAATCTCTCCATTCTTTTTCTTCAAATTTTAATCACACGTGTCCTTGAACGATATACTGTTTAGATTTGCTTATTTTTGAACTTTATATGAATAAGAACTACATTTCTGTATTCTTCTGCAGTTTGCTTTTTGAGCTCAACAAAATTAATTTACGTCAGTCTGTAATGCTATAGTTCATTTTTACTACATCACAGTATTTCACTGTATGATTATATTACAATTTATTCTTTCAGTGGACAATTGAGCTGTCTCTAGGATTTGCTGCTATTAAAACTGCTACCATGGACACTCTTGGACATGTTTTCTGGGACACATATGAAGAGATCTGGAGAATTACTCAGGCAAGGGATATGGGCACGTTCAGTTAGACTGGTGGATAAACTGTTCCTCAGTTTATACGCCCATCTGCTTTGAGAGTTTCTATAGCTCAATGTCCTTCTCCTCACTTGGTATTGTCAGACCTTTTTTTCTCCATCCTGGGGGCTGTGAAATAGTATATCATTATTTAAATGTTCACTGGTAGTAACAATGTAGAAAATCTTTTGATGATTTGGGTAATTCCATAACTTATATATCCCTTTGTATTATCTATCTCATCCGTGGATGACCATTTTTTCCCTTTTGTTCCCATTCTAATGCCATTTTTCCCTTGTCACATTAAGACCTCCAGTGCAATACTGAACACTATTGATGATAGTGATTATGCTTATACTATTACTTACTTTAGAGGGAATGCTTTCAGCATTTCACTATCAAATATGTATGGTCTTTCCACATACATTGATGAATTTGTTTTGTTTGTATTGGCCCATAACTTTCCTTTTCTCTTTGTGGTTTTGGTATTAAGTTATACTCCTAAAACCAGAAGTGGATGATATCCTTTTAAAATATTCTTTCAAAGAGTTTACATAAAATTTGAATGACCTTTTCTTTGAATCAGAGGAAATGTGTTGAATACAAGTAGAACTGTCTTATAAAACCATCTGAGCCTGGTATTTGACTCTTTGGGGAAAAAATGACTAGAAGTTTAATTTCTTCAATGGCTATAGACTATTTACACATTTATTATTGTTGAATCTGTTTTAGTAATTTGACCACTTCACATGTTTACAAAGCTTTTGGTGTACAGTTGTCCACAATACTCTCTGCTCGATGTCTGCAGCATCTGTAGTTTCATCTACCTGTTTCTCTTCCCAAATTCTTTATCTGTGTCTTTTTATCCTTTTTAGTTTCTTTGTCAGTTTGTCAATTTTTTTTTATTTTGGCGTTGCTTGTTCTATTCAATGTTTATTTTTATTTTTTATTATGTTATGTTAGTCACCATACATTACGTCATTAGTTTTTGATGTAGTGTTCCATGATTCATTGTTTGCGTATAACACCCAGTGCTCCATGCAGAATGTGCCCTCTTTAATACCCATCACCAGGCAAACCCAACCCCCTACCCCCTTCCCCTCTAGAATCCTTAGTTTGTTTCTCAGTGTCCATAGTCTCTCATGGTTTGTCTTTCCCTCCGATTTCCCCCTTCATTCTTCCCCTCCTGCTATCTTCTTCTTCTTCTTTTTTTTTTTTTTTAACATATAATGTATTATTTGTTTCAGAGGCACAGGTCTGTGATTCAACAGTCTTACACAATTCACTAATTTTTCTTTTATTTTTATTAATTATGTCATCTAATTTCTTTTAATTTATTCTATTTTTCTTTTTATAACTTCTTAAGGTTAGATACTTAGCTCCTATATTTTCAGAATGTCTTCTTTCTCTAATACAAGTACCCAAGGATCTTGAACTATTTTTGTCTTAGCTCCAAAATCACCTTTCTCTACTTAGCTGTGTATCACTGGGACTCTTCAAATCTCATGTTCCCGTTCCATCAGGGGTCCCCTGTGTATTCCAATAGCTGCTAAAGGGAGACAAGAAGACTGGAGGAAGGAGAAGGAAGCTGTTACTTCTATTTTTGCTTCCTGTTCCTGCTAAGAGCAGTGCAGCAACGTTTCTTCACTTTGGCAGCAGCATTTCCAATTTCGGTTTCCCATTTTTGCTACAACCCCGTAACCGGCCACACTGTCTCTCTCCACAGAAAGCAGCACCAGCTGGCTGGTCTGAGTCCCACATCTGCAGGGCTGCTTTCACTGAACCCCTGAAACAGCACTAGCTGGGCAGCACTCTGTTATCAGACGCCTGGGTCCCAGGTCTGCTGTCTTTTCTCCAAACCATTAGATTCGAGAAACTGTGACCCCTTCCTTCTTTCCCTCAGTGCTAGGAGCAGCACATACTCCAGTACAGTATCAGATACTGCAATTACTATCTCTGTGTTACCCCGGTGGTCCCCCTTTCCTCTTTCAGTAGTGTCAAAACAAAAAAAATAGGTTTACCTACTAAAAAAGGTACTATAACTAGCAGCAGTGAATAACCGATGCGAAGATGTGGTATTCAGGGTCAGATGTGGCTATCACTGCACACACTCCTAAAGATGCTGCTTTTCCAGCTGTCCAGACAGCTGTCCAGAAAATCTGTTTCTCTATCTAGGTCTTGGTCATTTCAATGAAGCTGGTAATCCTGGAAAACCTGTCTTAGTTATATGTGTGTGTGTGTGGTTTTTAAATGAACACCCACACAAAGTATTAGTATATGGTTTCTATGTAAATTTGTGACATAAAATATTTAAAATGTTAAAATATTCTGGCTAATGTTTTATTTATGTTCAATAAACATAAATATTTAATGTAGTAAAATAACATTTTCGGCTTGAATATATTCATATTATGGCATGAAAGGTTAAGTCTTTCTCTAAAGAAAATTGAGAGAGAGAGAGAGAATAGGAATGAGTAAAAAAGTACCTTAACAAACCCGATAGCTATTTCTCATCACATTAGCATTAGTTCTTATATGTTTAATAAAGGACAGTAAGATAATTTGCCATTTTTGTTTTAATCTCATTTGGCCTTTGTTTTGCAATTTAATCTATTGAATTCTTTAAACTTAATTCATTGGGTGACTATCTTTAAAAAATATTTTGCTAGCTGAATTATTTTCACCTTCTTTAATAATGTAGTATGAGTGGTATCTGAAGGCTGAGTTAGGAAGACCTCCAATTCCAAACCCCTCATACATAGGAAAAAAAATTGGTTGCAAGTGTCAATAGAAATGATGTGTGAGATGACAAACTATTCAGTCGCAACACTGAGGAAATGGACTGTAATTGAAGACAACTCTGCTCTTTCATATGTCTCTCACATTTTTGAGCTTGTCAGGAAAAGCTACATTTTCTAAAGATATAGTGGCTTTATGTAGTTTTTCAAAATAAAATGAACTTAGCGCATTTATGGAGAGAGTTATGTCTAGGGTCATGTCTGAGAAAAAAATTAAGAATCAGAATTCCATCTGAAAGACTGATTACTAGTAATGAGACTGAATCAGTAATCAAAAAACTCCCAAGAAACAGAAAATCCAAGACTAGATGGCTTCATGGGTGAATTCTATCGAACATTCAAAGAAGAATTAATACCAATTCTTCTCAAACTCTTCCAAAAAAACAGAAGAGGCAGATATTCTTCCAAAGTCATTTTATAAAGCCAATATTACCCTGATAACAAAAGCAGATAAAGATGCCAAAAGCAAATTACAGGCCAGTGTCTTTGATGAAAAGAGATGCAAAAGTCCTAAAAAAAAAAAAAAAAATTACCAAACCAAATTCAACAATACTTTAAAAGGACCATGCACAATAATCAAACAGAATTTATTCTATGGATATGAGGATGGTTATATAGCCACAAATCAAAAATACATCACATTAACAAAATGAAGGATAAAAATCATATCATCTCAATAGATGTACAGAAAACATTTGACAAAATTCAACATCCATTCTTGATAAAAAACTCTCAACCAAGTGGGTATAGAGGGAATGTACCTCTTAACAGAATGAAGGCCACATACAACAAGACCACAGCTAACATCATATTCAACAGTGAAAAGCTGAAAACTTTTCCTCTAAGAACAAGACAAGGATGCCCACTCTCACCACTTTTATTCAACATAGTACTCAAAGTCCTAGCCATACCAATTAGGCAAGTCAAAGAAATAAAACCACCCTAGTTGGAAAAGAAGTAAAACTGTCACTGTTCACAGATAACATATTATACATAGAAAACCCTTAAGACACCATCAAAAAAAATAATAAAGAAGTTCAGTCAAGTTGCAGGATACAAAATGTATAATATTTTTTGTGTTTCTACACACTAATATTGAACTATCAGAAAAAAATTTAAAAAACAATACCATTTGTATATTACATCAAAAAGAATAAGAAACCTAGTAACTTTAACCAAGGGGGTGAAAGTTCTGTATGCTGAAAACTCTTAAGACATTAATGAAAGAAATTGAAGATGACACAAATAAATGGAAAGATATTTTGTGCCCGGGGATTAGAAGAATATTGTTAAAATGTCCATACTACCCAAAGCAATCTACAGAATCAAGGTAATCCCTATCAAAATTCCAATGGCATTTTTCACAGAACTAGAACAAATAATCCTAAAACTTGTATGCAACTGTAAGAGACCTTGAATAGCCAAACAAATCTTGAGAAAGAAGAACAAAGCTGGAGGCATCACATTCCCTGAATTTGAACTATATTATAGCTATAGTAATTAAACTAGTACCATATTGACATAAAAACAGACATATAGATCAATGGAACAGAATAGAGAGCTCAGAAATAAACCCAAGCATATATGGTCAATTCACAACAAAAGTAGTCAAGTATCCATGAGGGGGAAAGAACAGTCCCTTCAATAGTGTTGGAAAAATTGGACAGGAACATGCAACAGAAGGAAACTGGACCACTTTCTTCCATCATACACAAAAATTAACTCATAATGAATTAAAAACTTGGATGTAATACCTGAAACCTGAAACCATAAAACTCCTAGAAGAAAACAGGGGGTAAGCTCCCTGACATAGGTCTTGGCAATGATCTTTTGAACCTGACACCAAAAGCAAAAGCAACAAAAGCAAAAATATACAAGTGGGATCACATCAAACTAAAAAGCTTCTGCACAGCAGAGGAAACCAGGAATAAAAGGAGAAGACAATCTACTGAATGGGAGAAAAAATTTGCAGATGATTAATCTCAAAAGGGGCTAGTGTTCAAAACATATAAAGAAAACATACAACCCAAGAGCTAACAAGAAAAAAAAAAAAGCTGATTAAAAAATGGGAGGAAGATGTGAATAGACATTTTTCCAAAGACGACATACAGATAACCAACAGGTACATGAGAAGATGCTCCATGATAGTCATCAGGCAAATGTAAATTAAAACCACAATGAGATATTACCTCACACCTGTTAGAGTGGCTATTATAAAAAAGACAAGAAATAACGAGTGTTAACAAGGATGTGGGGTAAAGGGAACCTTTATGCACTGTTGGTGGGAATGAAAATTGGTACAGCCATTGTAGGAAACAGTATGGAGGTTCCTGAAAAAATGGAAAAATATCATATGATCCAGCAATTCCACTTCTGGATATTTATATTTATCAGACGAAAATGAAAACACATGCACCCTCATGTTCACTGCAGCATTATTTACAATGGCCAAGATATGGAAACAATCTAAGTGCCCATCAACTGATGAATGGATAAAGAAATTGTGATACACACACACACACACACAAATGGAATATTCAGCCATAAGAAAGAAATCTTGCCATTTGCAACAACACAGATGGACCTTGATGACATTATGCTAAGTGAAATGTTAGAAAAGGACAAATACTATATAATTTTCTTATATGTGGACTCTAACACAACAGAAAAAACTCATATGTACTGAGAAGAGATTGGTGGTTGCCAGACGCAGGGGTAGAAAAAATGAGTGAACTGGGTTTTTTTTGCTATAATTTGTTTTTAAAAAGTCTCTTTGTGACACAGATGCACTCTCAACAGGAGATGTAATATGCTTTCTTCACAACCATGTAGGAGGTTACCTCATCATGTATATTTCCTTCTAATTATGATTTCCTTCCCTTTTCAAGACTAGGAGAAAACTTCCCTATTTCCTACCTGATGGCAAACACTCCCTGAAACTGATTGAAGCTTGAATAAAGTACATAATGAACACGGACCTTCCCAGTACTCTTGCGATACATAATACTTTTTGGTGAAGGTAATATGAAAACAATGTAGAACACCAGTATTTGTACTGTGATCACTCTGGTATGCTTGGATTTTAAAAATTGAAAATGGGACATGCCTGGAAACACACATACATCCACACACCATCACAGCCTTGCTTGTAGTTTTATTATATATATCAAAATCCATAAGTAGGTTTTGTATGAGTAACAGGAAGAAGGAGAAATAATTCTTCTATCCTTTGAACACATAGCTATTTGACCCATGTAGCGAAGTAATTATGAAGGAGTTTTGTATTTTATAAGTAGGATCTATGAGGACAAAGAAGAAAATATTACTCCCTACCAACAGGAAAATAAAGCTTGAAAGACAAACAGCATACACACGGGGGTAAGAGGTAGGTGTTGGTGGGAAAGCAGAACAGATTTATGTCAACGCACTATCTCCAGGCAAAAGCCTTCATTCCATCATCATATAAGAAACTAGTGCACACTTTTACTACATTAAAAGCCCCGTCTCCCAAAACACACACACACAAATAAATACCATCATATTTCTAAAATGTACACATTTCTGGATACTTCAACTAACTCACGATGGCTTAGTAACAACTTAGGCTAACAGAAATTCCAATCACTTCACCCTCTGATTTTCTGGGTTATTTTGCCAGGAGCTTATTGTGAAAAAAATATATACATGTATTTAAATAACCAGGTATTTTAATTACATAAGTATATAAAGCCTTAATGTTTCATTTAAAATATTTTTTATTGTTCCTCATAGTGAAACCTTTGTAGCTCATGTTTCATGTTTTTTTGTTTACTACAAATGCCTAGATTCACATGAAAAACATTGAAAAATGATTTGTGGTCTTGAGTTTATATTTGGATTCTTTCTCTTAAGAGAAACTTTGCCCAAGTTATACTGGTACCAACCAGAGGCTTTAGGAGAGACCCTTCAACTGGGATTGTATGCACACTGAAAAATATGTCGCTAGAGATCAAGTTTAACTTTTTTCCTGAGGTTTACTACCTGTGGTTTTGGCTGTCTTCAACAATAACATTTAGCTATTGATTCATGGCCCGCAAGCAGAGGTTGGAGGGCAACCCATTTCAAACAAAGGAGCTATACAGGGCATTGGTTCAGGAAACCTCTTCATGGCCCTAAAATGAGCCTAAACATACCTCCTGACATTCGCTAAACAACCATGGGCTCTTCTTTTCCACTTGTGAACAGCAAATGGGTTTAGCAATTGTGGCTATTATCTATTTAGATAGTCATGAACAAAAATATTTGGCATCTTTCCCAGAAGAAAATGCTTGCGTAATGCAATGAATGAGCATGTAATGCTAGCAAAATTCCTGGGAGACTTCGTTCTGTCTGAGCATTATGTTGTCTGTGTATCATGGGATACCTTTCCAGCATGCCCAGCTAAATGAAGTTTGCGATTAGACTGTTCCCACCACCTCACAGTTTCACTCCGGGGAAGTAGGATGCCACTTCCTCCCTTCCATTCCCAATCTCTAAGTCCAGAGCTCCTCAGAGATTTGGAAAAAACAAACAAAACAAAACAAAACAAAATAAAACCTACAGAGAGCTCAATTCAAATGGGCATACCTAAAATTGTTCAATGTTATTCTGAATAGAGAATAAAGGGGTAGTAGAAAAACCCTTTGAGAGCTGTCTCTCAGTTTCTCTAATTTTGTGCCTATTTTCAAAGGGCCCAAACTCTTTGCAGAGAAGGAAGTCAACCCGGATTTTGTCAAGTGCTTCAAGCAGGCATGTTCACTTTCCCTGGGAAAACTCAACTTCTTGAAGTATTTAATTCACCTTCTCTCTCTACAATGCCTAGGGCAGTATTTTGCTCTATTACCAGGTGGAGGGAGGATGAAGAACAGGGCTGATGGGTGAAATGCTGTTTCCCCTTCATTCATCCATATAATGAAAACCTCTACGTGAGGCATCATCTTCGGCCCAAAGAGCAAGGCAGAAAAGCTTGTCTACCCTCTGAAGGTAATAGGAAGACACATTCTCACAGAGTCCTGGAGAAATACAGAAGGGTATTTATTAATTTCCAGAAGACTGGCTAAGGTCCTTTCTTTTAACAAGTAAATGTTTCTAAGATGCCACAATTCAAATGAGTGTCAGAACACTGCCAAGAGTTTTCAAAGAGTGCAAATGTATTTAATTTTTTGGTCTCAGAGAAAACAAAACCAAATAGATCAAGCAGGAGAATTTTACTGTTAATTCTATTGTAAAATAGTAACTTGACAACAAAGGAAAATGATCCTCTGGCCTGCTTCACCTTATTGAAAGAATGGAGGAATTTATTCATATAATCATCTTGAGGTAATCAATAGGTATAAAAAATACATCTTAACAAAGGCAAAGGGCCCAGCTGTTATTTAAATGTTGACAAGCATGCAGCCTCTAAGGGCAGGAGGTGAACAACGTCTCTGCTCACGATGGACAAAAAGACAATCATACCAATAGATTTCATCTAATTGGATCTCCCTCTTTATTTTAATGGGAACCCGGGGTTATTAGAACTAGTATTTCTTGGGGCACCTGGGTGGCTCAGTCGTTAAGCATCTGCCTTTGGCTCAGGTCATGATCTCAGTGTCCTGGGAACAAGTCCCGCATCAGGCTCCATTTCTCCCTCTCCTACTCCCCCACCCCACTTGTGTTTCCTCTCTTGCTGTCCCTCTCTGTCAAATAAATAAATAAAATCTTTTTAAAAAAAGATTAAACACAAAGAACTAGTATTTCTTCACTCACACAGTATCTACAGACTGCAGAGAACTGGAGAAGAGCTCAAGAGAGAGCAAAGACAACACTCCATGGATAAAGAGCACTCTTTGCTAGTATTTGCTATCAACTAAGACAGATGTATAATCACGACACTTTAAAAATGGAGCACAACCATCAATGGTACACTTGGCAGAGGGGAAAATGCATTAAGCAAATGGTGGGAGACTGCCACCAACATTCTGCCTACTTTGAACTTTTCTGAAATTTTGGACCAGTCCCTGAACTTGTGTTTTTAATTTCTAAGGTGCAGATGATGGGGTTTGCCCAGTACAGACGTGAGATCCAAACTTTACTTTGATTGCATCCCTTAGGGGTCTGCTGTTACATTTTGGTTGTGACGCAGAATTAAGTTTACAGTTAAGTGTCAGAATCACCCCACATTCCCAGAATTCTATATACAGTCACTCACCCAGCTGTTCCCTTCTACTGCAGGAGGGGATGGGGCCATATCCTATGACTGGTTTAGAGCCTGAGCTCCTGGACAGGGCAGATGCTTCACTTCAAGAGTATATGTTTCCTATTAGGGGCACTCAATTTTTTGCTTCGAACTGCCCCTTACCTCTAGACTAGTTCTCTAGTTTCTAGATTTTACTCATGCTGATCTGGGTACAGTCTTGTTTTCACCTTTTCCATATAACTTTCCCCCAGCGATTCTCTCAAAAGCATCCATATTTCAAGAATGGATTTGGCACCCTTAAGGCATTTCTTACTGCCTTACATCACAGAGACCCACTCACATGAAGACACTGAAGACAAGTCTTTGTTTTTTGAAAATTCTTAAAATCCTTACCACCTAGTAAATCTCTTAAACGTGAAACAACATAATCAATGTTGGATAAATACTCAGGGATTTCACTTTACAAAACATATTTTTCAAAGTAATTTAGATTTCATTTCAAATACACTATATTAAACAGAACACACATTCTTCTCAAATGCATGTGGGATATTCTCCATGATAGATCACATGTTAGACCATAAAACAAGTCTCAATAAATATAAGACTGAAATCATATCAGACATCTTTTCTAACTGCAACTTTATGAAACCAGGAATCAACTACAAGGAGGAAAGTGGAAAAATCACATGCATATGGAGACTAAACAACATGCTACTCTCCAACCAAATGGTCAATACAGAAATCAAAGAGAAAATTAAAAAGTACCTTAAGACAAATAAGAATGAAAATACAATGCTTCAAAATCTATGGGATGCAGTAAAAGCTGTTCTAAGAGGGAAGTTTATAGTGATAGAGGCCTACTTCAAGAAATAAAATTTCAAATAAAGAATTTTTTTTTTTAAAGATTTTATTTGAGAGCGAGAATGAGAGCATGAGAGGGAGGAGGGTCAGAGGGAGAAGCAGGCTCCCCACCGAGCAGGGAGCCCAATGCGGGACTCGATCCCGGGACTCCAGGATCATGACCTGAGCCGAAGGCAGTCGCTTAACCGACTGAGCCACCCAGGCGCCCTCAAATAAAGAATTTAACCTCACACCTAAAGGAACTAGAGAAAAGGACAAAGTCCAAAGTTAGTAGAAGGAAGGAAAGTTGGTTCTCTTATTATTTTTTAAGTAATCTCTACTCCTAACATGAGGCTCAAACTCACAACCCTGAGATCAAGAGTTACATGCTTGGGCCACCTGGGTGTCTCAGTCATTAAGGTCATGATCCCAGGATCCTGAGATCAAGCCCCACATCGGGCTCCCTGCTCTGCAGGAAGCCTGCTTCTACCTCTCCCACTCCCCCTGTTTGTGTTCCCTCTCTCTGTCAAATAAATAAATAAAAATCTTAAAAAGTGGGGCACCTGGGTGGCTCAGTTGCTTGGGCTTGCGCCTTCTACTCGGTCATGGTCCCAGCATCCTGGAATCGGGTCCCGCATCGGGCTCCCTGCTCAGCAGGGAGTCTGCTTCTCCCCCTGCTCCTTCTCTCTCTCTCTCTCTCTCTCTCCAATAAATAAATAAAAATTTTAAAAAACATCTTTAAAAAAAGTTACATGCTCTACTGATTGAGCCAGCCAGGTACCCCAAAAATTGGTTCTTTAAAAAGATATAAATTTTTAGAAAAACTATCAAGAAAAAAGGACAGATGGCCCAAATAAATAAAATCAAAAATGAAAGAATTTACAATCAATACTACAGAAATACAAAGGATCATAAAAGACTACTATGAACAATTATACATGAACAAATTGGAGAACCTAGAAGAAATGGATGAATTTCTAGAAATATACAATCTGCCAAGACTAAATACATGAGAAAATCAAAATACACCAATTAGTAGTAATAAAATTGAATCAGTAATCAGAAAAACTTAAAAGTCAAAAAGAAAAAAAAAAACATTTAAAATTCTGGGACCAAAGGCTTCACAGATGAGATCTACCAAACATTTAAAGAATAATTATTACCTATTCTTCTCAAGCTATTCCAAAAGCTGAAGAGGAAGTAATGCTTCCAAGCTCATTCCCAAGGCCAGCACTACCCTGATACTAAAACCAGACAAAAACACTACAAAAGAAAAAAAAATTACAGGCCAATATCCCTGATGAGCATAGATGCAGAGGTCCTCAACAAAATTAGAAAATCCAATTAAAAATACATTAAAAGGATCATACACCATGATCAAGTGGGATTTATTTCAGGGATGCAAAGGTGGTTCAGTATCTGCAATCAATCAATATGATACACCACATTAACAAACGAAGGGTAAAAATTGTATGATCACCTCCAACAGATACAAAGAAAGATTTGACAAAATTCAACATCCATTAATGATAGAAACTCTCAACAGAGTGGATATAGAGGGAATGTACCTCAACATAATAAGGGCCGTATATGCCATACGAACAGTGAAAAGCTGAAAACTTTTAGGATTAGGAACAGGACAAGGATGCCCACCCCTGCCATTTTATTCAACACAGTACTGGAAGTTTTAGCCACAGCAATTAGACAAGAAATAAAAAGTACCTGCATTGGAAGAAGTAGAGTGTCACTATTCACAGATGACATGATGCTATATATATAGAAAATCCTAAAGCCTCCATCCAAGAACTATTAAAATAAAGGAGTTTAGTGAAGTGGTAGGATGCATAATTAATATACAGAAAGCTGTTGCATTTTATACACTAAAAACCTGCTATCAGAAAGAGAAATAAAACAATCCCACTTATAATTGCATCAAAAAGAATTAAAGACCTATGAGTAAATTTAACCAAAGAGGTGAGAGACCTCTGAAAAGCATAAGATGTTGATGAAATAAACTGAAGAGGATATTAGTACGACGTAAGGAAAGACATACTGCGCTCATGGGTTGGAAGAATACTGTTAAAATGTCCATACTGCCCAAAGCAATCTATAAATTTAATGAAACTCCTATCAAGACATTAACAGCATTTTTCATAGAACTGGAATAAAGAATCCTAAAATTTGTGTGGAACGGCAGTAGACCCTGAATAGCCAAAGCAATCTTCAGAAAGAACAAAACTGAAGGTATGATGCTTCTAGATTTCAAACCATAAAGCATAGTAATTGAAACAGCACAGTACTGTCACAAAAACGGACACACGCCAGTGGAACACAGTAGGAAGCCCAGAAATAAACGGATGCTTATCCTGTCAATTAATCTACACCAAAGGAGTCGAGATATATACAATGAGGGAAAAGACAGTCTCTTCAGTAAATGGTTTTGGGGAAACTGGAAAGCTACATGTAAAAGAATGAAACTAGAGCACTTACACCACATGAAAAATAAACTCAAGATGGATTAAAGGCTTAAATATAGACCCTGAGACTACAAATCTCAGTGAAAACATAGGCAGTAAGTTGACATTGGTCTTAGTGATTTTTTTTTTTTTGCTTCTGTCTCCTCAGGCAAGGACAACAACAACAACAAAATAAACAAATAGGACTACATCCAACTAAAAAAAAAAAAAGTTTGCCTAGTGAAGGAAACCATCAGTGAAATGAGAAGGCAACCTACTGAACCTGCTAAGATATCTGTAAGTCATGTATGTGATTAGAGGCTAATATCCAAAATATAAAGAACTCCTAAGATTCAGTATCAACAAAACAATCCAATTAAAAAATGGGCCGAGGACCTGAATAGACATTTTTCCAAAGATGCAGACAGATGGCCAATAGGCACATGAAAAGGTACTTAACATTACTAAGCATCAGAAAAATGCAAATGAAAAACCACAAGGACAGATCACCTCATACCTGTTAGCATGCTAATATCAAAAAGACAAGGAGCAGAGGAGGGCAGCAGGGGGTGGCCCGGTGGTTCCAGGGAGAGCCCGTGGGTTGGCACTGGTGCAGAGAGAGCATCTGCCAGTCGCCCCATGTGTTCCCAGGGAACCAGTCCCCATGTGTGTGTGTGGCCCACGGTGCATGTGACGCTGGGGGAGTAACACACAGCCTCAACCAGTTGGGCGGGTGGCATCATGAGCGAGGTGTTCACCAAGGAGCTGGACCCGTGCACCGAATAACTGAAGAGCACCAGCAGCTATCAGAGTCCCAGGTCAAGAGCCTCTGCCAGAAGGCTAAAGACACCCTGTCAAAAGAATGCTACATACAAGATGCTCGATGGCCAGTCACTGTCTGTGGAGATGTACAGGGACAATGTCATGATCTCATGGAACTGTCTAGAATTGGTGGCAAATCACTAGATACAAACTACTTGTTTACGGGAGAGTATGTTGACAGGTGATATTATTCAGTTGAAACACTTATTCTGCTCGTAGCTCTTCTGGTTTGCACACATCACCATTCTCCAAGGAAATCATGAGAGTAGACAGATGACACAAGTATATGGTCTCTATGATGAATGTTTAGCAAAATATGGAGATGCGAATGTTTGGAAATATTGTACAGATCTTTTTGACTGTCTTCCTCTCACTGCCTGGGTGGACGGGCAACTAGTCTGTCTCCATGGTGGCCTCTCACCATCCATAGCTACACTGGATCACATCAGAGGGCTTGAGAGCCTGGAAGTTCCTCATCAGGGTCCAATGTCTGACTTGCTGTGTCAGATCCAGACGATCAGGGTGGTTGGGGTGTGTCTCCTCGAGGAGCTCGTTACGCCTTTGGGCAAGACATTTCTGAAACATTTAATCATGCCAATGGCCTCCCACTGGTATCCAGAGCTCTCCAGCTGGTGATGGATGGATGTAACTGGTGCCACGACCAGAACGTAGTAATGATTTTCACTGCTCTTAACTATTGTTATCATTGTGGTATTCAAGCTGAAATCATGGACCTTGAGGATACTCTAAAATGCTTTCTTGCAGTGTGACCCAGCACCCAGCAGAGGCGAGCCAAATATTACTCAGAGTACCACAGACCACTTCCTGTAATGAAATTTTAAACTTGTGCAGCGTTACCACAAACCTTATATTGACCTCATGGAAATGGGGAGAGCAACAGTAACTCCAAAGTGTCAGAGAATAGTTAACATTCAAAACACTTGTTTTCAGATGGACCATTAGATGTGCCACATAAAAACACAAAGCCTTTTGTCAACAGCCGTGACCACTTTAGAAACAACCGGTTTGTTGTACGCCAAAGCGATATTGCCGGTGAAGAAACCAGTTTCTGGCATAGTGCTATTTGTAGTTACTTTTGCTTTCTCTGAGAGATTGCAGATAATAAGATGTAAACATTAACATCTCTTGAATACAGTTTAACTTCCATTTAGCTATTGCTTTACTCAGCATGACTGTAGATAAGGATAGCAGCAAACAGTCATTGGAGCTTAACGGACATTTTTAAAAAGTAAGTACCAAGGCCTCCCCTCTACTTGTGAGTTTTGAAATCATCTTGTTTTCAGAAAGTCAGAAACTGGTGAATTGTCTTCAACAGAACTGTTTTTGCCCCTCCTATAAGACAACATTTCTGTGCAAGAGCACTGCGGTATGTTTCAAAACAAGTAACGAATGTCGGTGAGGATGTGGAGAAAAGGAAACCCTTGTGCACTGTTGGTGGGATTGTAAATTGATGCAGCCACAACAGAAAACAGTATAGAGTTTCCTCAAAAAATTAAAAATAGAACTACAATATGAACCAGGAATTCTACTTCTAGGTATTTATCAAAAAAATGAAAACAAGAATTTGAAAGGACATGTGTACCGCTATGTTCACAGCACTCTGTGTAACAGCCAAGATATGGAAACAACCTAAATGTTCATCAGTGGGTGAATGGATAAGGAAGATGAGGTATTGATAGACAATGGATTACTATTCAGCTATAAAAACAATGAAATCTTGCCATTTGCAATAACATGGATGGGACCTGGAGAGTTTTAATAATAAGTGAAATAAGTAAGACAGAGAATGACAAATATCACATGACTTCACTTGTGGAATCTGAAAAACAGAACAAATGACCAAACAAAACAAAAGGACTCAGATACAGAGAAACTGATGATTGCCAGGAAAGAGGAGGGGGGAGGGATGGACGGAGTAGGTAAAAGAGATTAGAAAATAAGTAAGACATGGACGTGTAATATACAGCATAAGGAATATAGTCAATAACATTATAACTTTGTATGGTGACAGATGGTGACTACACTCACTGTGGTGACCATTTTATAATGTAATGTATCTCGAATCACTATGCTATACACCTGGAACTAATACAATATTGTATGTCATTCTTCAATAAAAATAAAATACACTATGAACACTGACTTTATTAGTTCCTATGTTCACTGCTTTTATAAAAAGAATAATTATCTTCTAATGGTTTCCACAGTAGGTTTTGATTTTTGTGTACAGTTTCAAGGCAACCTCATACAGGATTTGGAACCCCCTGAAAGACACCCAAATGCTATAGTCTTATGTGTTTAAATAAAAATCACAATGTTCTACATTTTACAATGTACACCATACAGTTGGTTCTGTGTCTCAATTTTAAAGATATTAACTTAAGAGTTCTAGATTTTTGCTCCAAACCTATAAATTATCTGGTTTATAAGAATCTAAACATCTCTCTAAAGTCTAGAGCAGGGTCTCTCAACTTTGGCATAATTAACATTTTGGAATAGATCATTGTTTTCTTTTGGGGGGAGGGGCTCTCCTGTGCATGGTAGGGTGTTAAGCAGCCCCCTGGCTTCTGTCCCCTAGAAGCCAAGAGTGCCCTTCTATTATCCCCACTGGGACAAAAAATGCCTCCACACATTGACCAGTGTCTCTGGGGAGAAAATTCCATTTCCTTGTGATTTCCAGATCAGTAGCAATGACATCACCTGTGAGCTTATTAAAAATGCAAATTTTTATGTCCACCCTGACCTAGTGAACCAAAATCTCTCGAGTGGTACCCAGGAAAGCACCACTTAACAAGCTCTCCAGATGATTTTCATGTGCATTTAAGTTTGAAATTCACAGAGGTCCAGGCCCAGTGAAAAAGGACAGGGCTTGGACTTTTGCATTTTTATCAAGTTCTGCAAATGATTCTGATACTGACTGGAGTTTAAGAGCTATTAGAGCAGAGGTTACCACATTTGTTTGTCTATTAGAACAACTGGGGGGTTGGAAGGTGGGGCAGCGATTTTTGAAAGTCTTAAAGCTCAGGTCACATGCCAGACAGAATAAATCAGAGTCTTGGGGGGTGGGACACAAACAGCAAAACATTTGAAGCTCAAGTTTTGGCTGCACATTCACCCGGGGAGCTTTCAAAACTACTTGTGAGTGGTCCCATTTTCCTTGAATTGAATCACAACTCAAGTATCACATTCCCCCACCCCATACAATGTCCCAGATGATTCTAATGTGCATCCAAGACTGAGAACTGCTCTAAGTTTGCATAAATATTGAGAGGCAGAATGATGTCATCAGGGATGCAGACCCTAGATAACAATTCCCTGGGTTTGAATCCCAGGTTTACCTCTTCCTGTTTGATCTTGGGTAAGTTACTTAACCACACTAAGCTCCGATGTCCTCTTCTGTCAAATGGGGAAGATAATGACACTTCTCTAGGGTGTCAGCAAAATTTCTAATAATTTTTTAAAGCAAAATCTGATGATGAGATTAGACATTAAGAAATAGATCTCCTCAGAGGTAAGTACTTATGGGTAAATTTGGCATTCTTACTCTAAGCAAGACAAACCTGCTGGTATCCAGAATTGTGTTTCCAGCAAATAGGGTTTGGCTAAAATTCTGGAAGTTGTGGATTTCAAAAATGCTATTTTAATATTGCCAATCATCCAGGTATCCATAAACAGAAGGCATGAGATGAAAACGTCTTTGCACTGGTACTGCCTTTCATGGATTTGCAAAGCAACTGACCATGGCCTTTCTCAGGGAGACCCTTTGAGGCTATGTGATTAATGTAAGGTGCACTTACCCTAAAGTACCCCCATTAACCTTCCTAGGGCACACTCCCAGTTCCCTCTGTCCTACCCCCAGCAGTTCCCTGTACCTTGCCTCTTTCGAGTCTCTCCTATTTTCATGAACTTTTGGATGCAGAAGACAAGGTTGACATTTTGGCAGAGAATCATGACATTCACAGAAGTCTCTCCATGGTAAACATAGTGCAGTAGAATCAGCATGTCCTAAAATATTTCTACAGATCTTGATGATTTTTCTTCACTGTCTGCACAGAAAGTTTTACAGGTCTTAACTAATTGAAAATCAGAATTTATTTCTAAAATACCCATAAAAATATGTTGGCATATGTGTGCAGGTCCTAAAAATCAAATTCAAATAAAATCAAAGCAAGTTCTGATAAGAGTCTGTGTCACCTTATAATTCTATTTTGGCTTGTTATTTTCGACAGATTCTGTGTCAGAGAACTTTAAGTCTAAGTGTCAGCAAGGCATAGTACAGTCTGACAGAGGGATGTATGAACCCTGATCCACGACTTGCTGTTTAAGTGTCCTTGGATGCGTTCATCTCTCGGACCTGTAGTTTCCTTACCATTTTCCTGATAGAATTATTTTAAGTATTAAATAAGATAAAGAGAAGGTAACTCTGATGTCACTGTCCCCTCATCCTCTAGTTCCTGCTGGCAACAAATCTATGTTTGAGACACAACAGCAGGTACACACATGTAGCCATCACAATGTTTCAAATTCTGGAGACTGTTTTCAGCATTTAATTCAAGCACTGAGGGGAAGGGAATCTTAATGATCCCAATGAATCATCAAAGGATATAAAAATGATGACCCATATTGAGATTTTTTTTTAATGGACAGATTTTGTGTCACAGAAATTAAATCAAGTGTAATTTGCTACCACCCTTTGCTTCTGAGAAATATCAAGGCCCTCTCTAGGTGATAGAATTCAAATGCTCCTAACAAGAGCAAATGCCTATGGACACATTTCAATTCCAGAGGGCTCATCAGACCAGCCACGAGAGTCATTTCCATGGTGTCATGGTGCTTTGCTGAGTGCATTTCTGTTAACTCAATGGTTAAGCAACAAATCCAGTTTTTAGTGTTTAGGAATAACATGGTGGGCTTAATGTTTGCTGTAAGCAAATATAGACGTTTGTTACATTTGCAGCTGAAACTTTTAAGAAGTAGTTCAAAACTTGAGCCTGCACTAGGATAAAAGAGATCAGAATCATGATCATAAGTGTGTGGTCTTTAGACCAGCAGCTACAGGAACACCTGGGAATTTTAGAAATAGATATTCTTAGGCCCCACTCCACAAGAGTGGAGCTTAACAATCTGTTTTAATAAGCTGTCTAGATCATTCTGATGTTCATTTAAGTTTGAAAACCACTGCTCTAATGCAATGTTTCCTAAATCTTGGTGTTCATCACTAATAATCATCAGAAAATCTTGTTTAAAAACAAACAAGTCAATGGACAATCTCTTGCCAACCCTCCAGATTCTAATTCAGTTGGTTTGGGACCAGGGAATACATATATTAAAAAGATGCCTCTAGGTGATTCTATTGATTATCTGGGTTTGGAAACCACTTTATAAATTATTAGGTTTCAGGGGCTCACACTGAGGAGAGGAGAGAAGGAAAAGGGGAGGAGGGGAGAGAGGGAAAGGGGGAGGAGGGGAGCAAAGAATAGGAGGGGGGAGAAGGGGAGAGAGGATTAAATAGTTTTCTTTAAGTCCAAATATACTATCACTGAAATATCTTTATTTAATATCATTTTCAGAACTAGGCTTAAAGAACTTACATTAATGGCAAGGTGTTTAAACAAGGCCCAGTTTAAAAATTGTTCACTTTCTAATTTTTTACTGTAATTAATGATTATTTAATTTCACCCTCATTAACTACAAGATTTGACTACATGATCCTTTTCTAACACTTGAAATGTTTATCTTGGAGTCAGACCCTTTTGTGACTTGTCCTAAGCTCTTAGGTTTGAAATTAAAAAAAAAAATCCTGGTAACAACTTGTCTGCAATATTCTGGTCACTGCCAAATTTTGTCCGTCTTAAACACTGAAATGTGGAGCTCTGTGGAGCTAACTAAAGGCAAAGCTATTCTAGCTCCTTTAGCTGGAATCTTCTGAAATTTTTCTGACCCTCCCACATCCGATCTTTTTGTGTGCCTGAATAAGAAACCTTCTGTCATACAAAATATCTTCAAATGACAGCAACAAGAGCTTTGTGATATATTTTCAAATATCATAAAGGGAAAAACATTATTCCCCACACTTGAAGAGAAGCATTACCTTTCCAACAGTAATTTTAGCTCTGACACCTGATTATGAAATAAAGGCCCCTTTCTAACTCTCTAGACCAGAGGAGTGGCAAACTCTGACCCATCACCTATTTTTGTACAACCCATGAACTAAGGAAGGTTTTTACATTTTTTAAATGGTTGAAAAAAATCAAAAGAATCATATTTTGTGACAGGTAAAAATAATGATATTCAAATGTCAGTGTCCAAAATAAAATGGAAACAATGTTAGAACCTAGCCACATTCATTCATTTATTGTTTTTGGCTTTTGTTCTACAAAGTACAAAGGCAGTATCAGTACTACTATAGTATTGAGTATTCATGTTACAAAGAATACAGAGGTCATAAAACCCATAAAACTAAAAACATTTCCTAGTGGCCCTTTACAGGAAAAAAAAAAAAAATGCTGACTCCTGTTCTAGACTCTGAGCTCCTAGAGGAAAGAGACCCCATGCTATTCATCCTTGACAGTTGTCTCCTACCTTAAGAATTTAGGTTAATGTTTTTCATTTTATAGGCACAGATTTTACAATCCACCTTCCTTCTGAAAAAGCTTATTCCTTATTAAGATTATATTTTTAACATCATTTAGAATAGCTTTAAAAAGGATATAAAATAGAGATTTCCAGGGTGTGACCCACCTACAACATAGAGGAAAAATATGGTCAAGGAAGCCAAGGCTTACGGCTTAATGAGAAGTGGAACTCACTTTTTCCTAAGGCCATTTTCTGCCCTAAAACAAGGACACGGTCTTCATTAGCAACTTTTTTTTTTTTTTTTGGTCATAAATAAATCTGAATCATGATAGCTTTTTCTGAACAAAGCCAAAAAGATTTTTAACTTTCAGCTATTTTATCTCATTTTTTCTTTCATAGGAGGTTATTTTCTCCTGCAAAGAATCCAATGAGAACATACTTATCAATCATGTTTCAGAGTATTGACATCTGAATTCTATTTAAAATAGAGGATGAAGACAAGAGGATGAATCAGTCTTAGAAAAACAAAGTAATGCCAGAAATCTAAGATGACATGAGAAATAAGATAAAGAAATAAATGAAAACCAATAGCAATCACTTTTCAAGATGGTGGCCAAGTAAAGTCTAAAACAGATTTTCCTAAGAAATTCAGCTCCAGTGACATTTTTGTTTTTTTGTTTTTTGTTTTTTTTTTTTTTTTGAAGAGTGAAAGAGAAGTCAAGAAATACCTTTTTAAAAAAAAAGATTTATTTATTTATTTGACAGAGAGAGAGAGAGAGAACATGAGCAGGAGGGGATGGGCAGAGGGTGAGAGAGAGAAGCAGACTCCCCGATGAGCGGGAAGCCCAGACACAGGGCTCGATCCCAGGGCCTGGAGATCATGACCCGAGCATAAGGCAGATGCTTAACCAACTGAGCCACTCAGGCACCCCTCTTTCTGGCCTTCTTGTTATGGAAAATGAATGATGGAAGTACAGAGTTCATTGTCACTGTTGACTTCAGGACAGCTCATAAACATCTCTACATTTTTCATTGCTAATATTATTGGCATCTTCTAATGGTTACATGATAAACTCACAAGTACACAGAACAAGCTAGTTCTATTGCATACAAAGTTACTAAAGACTGCACTAATTTTATAGGCAGAATCACATTTTTTGCACTTTTTTTTGTGTAAATGTCCTGTGTTTTATGAAAGTGATAGAAATCCTCTACCATCTCAAATTATATGTCACAATCCCAAGAATTAGATACCAGAGAAAATTGCTATTCAGGAATACTATTTATACCTTTAACAGGTTGCATTTCTTTAAATATAGGCATTGAAAGAGTTATTGATCTTATTGTTAGTGGCAGGGCAAATAACCACGTTAAAAACTTGGAAGGAGCTTGTGTTAGGCTCCAGATTGAACAAGTAGCAGGTTAAATGTCCACATTTGTGGATTTGGGATGAATGCTTCATGGTCTGCATGCCAAACAACTTTTAGCTAGGGGTAAAATAGCAAAAATGGTTAAAGGAAAATAACAGCTAAAATCCACTGAGTGCTTAACGGATAAAGCGCTATTCCATCCAGCAGCACCTGTGGCAGATGGTAATAGTTAAACAAGTAGGAAGAGGCAGAGAGGATGTTGCATACCCTAGTCTAGCTCTTTATCCTCAAAGTACTCAGTCAGCTGGGGTGGGGGCCTGAGCAGAGATGATCTCCAGGATAAGCACACAGTGTCTCTAATGTCTATGTTCTTATACCAAAGGCTAGCAGCATTGCAAAACTGGGGCAAATATTTTTCTGGGTTCTGTGCATTGTTCTCTTTTGAGGCATGATAACCTCTCATGATGAATTGGTTAACATTGTGGAGGCATAGGACTATCAATTTATGGATTCTCAGGAAGACTAGGAAGCCAGGAGACTTAAATGACAGATCCTCATGTACTGTTTTGTACCTCCTTCCCTACCCTCTACACATAACAGTTCCAACTTTATTTTTTAAATTTTTTTTAAAGACTTTATTTATTTATTTTGACAAAGACAGAGAGAGAGAGACAGCGAGAGAGGGAACACAAGCCGGGGTGGGGGGTGGGAAAGGGAGAAGCAGGCTTCCTGCGGAACAGGGAGCCCGATGTGGAGCTCGATCCCAGGACCCTGGGATCATGAACTGAGCCGAAGGCAGACGCCTAACGACTGAGCCACCCAGGTGCCCCAACAGTTCCAACTTTAAAGCAATGGAAAACAAAACAAAAAAGAAAATTCAGAATTGGGACTTGAGCAAGCACTAAAATAGAAAAGGCTAAAGTCCAGGAGAGCTGAGAAGTCTTTGTTTTGTTATTTAAGGCTAAGCTCCTGAGGGGAGAGAAAGAGAACAACTCCTATATTTACCTATTGCTTAAAAAAACAATAAAAAGCTCAACTCATCTTTTGGTATACCCCATGATGACTGATAAAAAGTAAAATCTTAATTTTTAAATTTTTTGGGGGGGTTGAACCTTAATGCACATGAAATATACAATACGGGTTACTGTGATATAACATATATAAGCTTATAGACAATGGAAGGAGGTAGATTAGAAGGAAACAGATGTTATAAAATTTTCGTTCTCTACCTTTTATTTATGAACTATTTTAAGGATCTCTGTTGGGTGATAGACACTGGGGAGGGTATGTGCTATGGTGAGTGCTGTGAATTGTGTAAGACTGTTGAATCACAGACCTGTACCTCTGAAACAAATAATACGTTATATGTTTAAAAAAAAAAAAAAGATAGCAGGAGGGGAAGAATGAAGGGGGGAAATCGGAGGGGGAGACGAACCATGAGAGACTATGGACTCTGAGAAACAAACTGAGGGTTCTAGAGGGGAGGGGGGTGGGGGGATTGGTTAGCCTGGTGATGGGTATTAAAGAGGGCATGTTCTGCATGGAGAACCGGGTGTTATACGCAAACAATGAATCATGGAACACATCAAAAACTAATGATGTAATGTATGGTGATTAACATAACAAACAAACAAACAAGACCTCTGTGAACCAAAATTGGTAAGACCTGATACTACTGGGTCTCAGAGCCATCTTGAATACTTCCAAAAAATGCCAAGGTTTAACACTTGCTTTTGATGAAAACAATACCATGCCCTCATCATGAGGTTTGCTAGGAAGAATAGTTTCTACACTATTGTAATACCTCAGAGAAAATCTTATCTTAATTTTAAATAGTGTTTTTTATAATAGAGGCATGGAATAAACCTGAAGGATTTTTTTAGACTAATTTTCCTCATGCTTGCCTATGTTGCTGGAAATTCACCAAGAGAAGTAAATCATTACAGTCAGAACCCATGTTGAATATCCTTAGACATCAGTTGCCAGGTGACATTCCTTGATTAGTCTAAAGCCCAATGGGAGGACAGATCAACATTAAAAGCCCTTGGTTTGTCTAAAGCCATAAATTCTAGGCTTTTGCTGTCTTCTTTTAACTATGGTCTAATTTAAAATATTCAATATGGGAGCAATTACCCCACTACTAAAGGTCATATGTTCATGAGAGATCTTTTGAATAAAGGAGCTTGTAAATATAATTTACATCCAGTGTTTCTGAGAATTAAATAAGTGGTATCTGAAAGTGTAAACCAATACTGATTAGTTCCTTTCTTCATGAAGCAGAGATCCAATCAGTGCAGAGTAAAAACCATAATACAGACAAAATACCTCTGGAAGACCAAACAAATCGACAAAACCAAGACAATTAAAAAAAAAAAAAAACCCAAAATCTAAAAACTAAAAATGATGTTCAAAGTATTTGTGAAGTTCTATTTGTAAATATTAGTAGTATAACTCCCACCTGAAGATTACAGACTTTGGCATTTTGTGTTCTTATGCAGCCTCATTCGACACGGGACAGTGTGGTAGCTTGAACGTACAATGTGGATTCAAGAGTGCGTGGATCCCAGTATTCCTGCAGTTTGTGTCCTCTGTAGTGCTTAGAACTTTTAAAAACCATTCATATTCATTAACCTTTTAGTCTGTACCACAGCACTATGGAGGCGGCCAGAAGTTTCACTCATCAGATAGAAAGTTTCAGTAAAAGTAAAGGATTTTACCAAAGTCACAGGGCTTGTAAGTATTGGAGCCATTACCAGTCAAATCATATTCATAATTTTATTCTCAGACACTCCTTTTGTATAATAAGAAGAACATCAGACCCTCTTAAAAGTCTCCTCTCAAGCTAAAATTTTATGATTCCCCACCTCAGTTTTCTTGTCTCTATAATTGAACAAACACTGTACGTACTTATTGGGTATACGGGGTAAGATAATCCAAACCAAAGAATTGCTTATGTAGCAGGAATCTTTATTTTTTTAAAAAAGATTTTATTTATTTGACAGAGAGATACACAGTGAGAGAGGGAACACATGCAGAGGGAGTGGAAGAGGGAGAAGCTGGCCTCCCGCTGAGCAAGGAGCCCCATGTGGGGCTCCATCCCATGACCCAGGGATCATGACCTGAGCCGAAGGCAGATGCTTAACGACTGAGCCACCCAGGAGCCCCTGTAGTAGGAATTTTGAGCAGGAAATGAAGATTCCTCCAGGATTAACTGACCTCAGTTTGCATTAAGGTGGGATAAAACTCAGGAGATTGGAAGGCTGGGGAGAAATTTTCAGAACTAAATAGTCACATTACTGGGAAAAAGTGGAGACCTCATTTCCCAAAGGCTAGAAGGGCGCTTCCATGTTGAGAGTGATAAGGACTTGCAATAGGTGAATAAAATAGGTGGGTAAAAAAGAATATTCTATAGGGGCTTGTGCCAAGTTTGGAGATTGGGATAGAAATGGACAATGTCCTAAATAAAAACATCTAGTCTGATGGAAATTCTACCATATATGTTTTAATTACACTTATATGCCCATAATAAATTAATAAGAAGGTCTAGATCCATAGTTTGTGTGCTAAAAACAAAATGACAACAAAAAAACCCACAACAATCTTCCCTTCCTCCTTCCATTTCTCCCTTTCAATTTCTTTGTGCTCCTCTTTTAATATTGGATGAGAAGAGCCCTTCCCCCAACTAACCTTAATAGTTATTGGAAAAGAGTGAGCACCAAATTATTTGGGAGCATGTCTTGAGACAGTTATTCAGCAGCCACAACCTTTCAAACCAGAGAGTTGTACTAAACAAGAGGAAGGTTGTGCTCATAGTGAAGGAAACAACTTGAGCTACAAGTCACTTTGTACTAGTGAGGATTTCTTTGAAGTCCAAGCCACAGAAAACTTGAGAAATGAAAAAGCTTAAGTAGGTAGGAGTTTATCTATCTCACTCAATTAAAATTCAGAATAGCCAGTCTAGAGCTGGAATACTAGTGCTAAGTGCCTTCAGGGAACTAGGACCCTCCATCTGCTCCTTCATCTCTGGTGTATTAGTTATTTATTCCTGTGTAACAATAGTGTTACCACAAACTTGACAGCTTAAAACAACCACTCTTGGTATCTTACAGGTTCTGGGGGTCAGGAGTCTGGGGTTGGTTTAGCTGGATCCTCTGCAAGACAGCAATCAAGATGCTGTCCAGGGCTACGTTCTCATCTGAAAGTTTGACTGGGGGAAGGACTGCTTCTAAGCTTACATAGCTGTTGGCAACCTTCATTTCCTTGTGGAGCATTAGACTGAGGGCTTCCATTTTTTGCTAGTTATTTTTATCTGGTTATTTGCCAGAGGCTCCCTCTAGTTCCTTGCCACATATACCTCCCCAACATGGCTGCTGGCTTCTTCAAAGCCAGCAAGAGAATTTCTCAGAAAGATGTTACAGTCTTAGGTAAGTAATCACAGGAGTGACAGCCTATCACCTTTTCTGTATTCTACTGGTTAGAGGCAAGTCACAGATTCTTCCCATACTCAAGGGGAAGGAATTGCACAATGGCTGAACATCAGGAAGTCGGGATCATGGGAGCCAGTTTAAAATCTGTCTACCACACTTAGCATCGGCCTAAGATGGCTATCACACTTCAAGACACCCTGTCTGTTCCAGGCAGGAAGAAGGAGAAAGGGGAAATATGGCTCCAGGAGACTTCCTTTTACATCTTATTGGTCAGAACTGTGTTGCACAGCCACATCATCTCAAAGACAGGCCAGGATCTCTAGTATTTAGCTTCTCCATCTTCTATAATAGAGGCAGCCAGGGGAGATGTTTAATGAGAACTGACTGCAGGATCTACCACTTTCTCTCCACGGTGGCAAAGGAAGCCTCAATGGTTTGGATGAGGACCTATGGATTTTGAATAGGAAGGGAAAGATTGGTGTGATTGGGGTTTAGTGATTTCCCAAATGAAGGCTACAAGACCATAACCATTGTTATGAGATAATCATGGTTGTGATGGGATTTATTTTCCTACCTCTCAGGCAGATGTGGGCTGGGGAAATAGGGAGCATATAGATATATGTAGTGTGGTTTTAAAACAATAAGTTTCCATAGCACATAAAGCAAGCAGCCTCTAATCTTTTACTCAAAGTTAGTGGTATAAATGGACATTTGTTTTGTGTATTTGTACTGTATCAGCCTTATTTTTTGCAACTCTAGCAGGACCAGATTCTAGCCTTTTTTTGATGGTCTGAAAACCTGAAAATTCTTGTAAAAAACAGGTGTCACAAAAATAAAAAAGTTAAATATTTTCAAAATTATTTTTATAATCATTAATTTTAATAATTTTATAATCATTTATGTGAACTTTGTTCTCATATGCATGACCTTAACATCTCACTTTAAAACTAATTACTTAATCTTTGGAATGTATAGCTCTCAATTTAAATGGATAGCATTGAAAAAAAAAATCAACCCTTACTCTGCTTTACGCTAGAAAGAAATTAACTTAGCTGGAACTTTTCACCAATGTGGTAAAAACACCTCAAGACAAAGTATCCTGGGAGATAAATACTTGATCATCATTAAAGAAAATAAAATTATCTTCTCATTGTGTGCCCCTTGGATGTGAAAATTGCTACACAAAGACTAGCCTTAACATTGCCTGCAATATTTTTTCTCTTCACCGCACAATTTATTTCATGATGGAATCAAGTCACACTCTAGCCATATCAAGGTACTTTATGAAAAACTAGAATATTCTGTCAGTTTGAGAGTTGAGTGGCAACGCAAAAACCCTTGTAATTCAGTTCCCTGGCTTCTTTTTATTGACTTTCCAGAAAGAGCATAACAATTTTAAATGAAGTTCTTTAGCTTTTCACTCAACTGAAATATTTCTAGTTTATCATTATCTGGGCCAGTAGACTGGAATATATTTACACGTTCTCTTTATCTAGCACCTATCTTCTGAAAATCCAATGCTGATTAAAACCCTATTGCTAATGCTCTGGCAGCATCCAGACAATGTTATCCTGGAGCACTAGATCTGTTAGATCTGGTAACAGCTTTCTCCCCTGTAGAAACAATGGAACACTTTGAAGTAAAGACTAAGACTGCCCACAATGAGAAGATAGGAGATTGTAAAATAAAAGGAGAGGATGACTTGTTCACGATACCCTTTTGGGGATTTTAGAGTTGAAGGCACAGGTGCACTTAGTCATTTGGAGTTCACATTTTGTAGAAGAGATTTAATGGACAATAGATTTCAATTTCATATCTTGGTGGCTTTTCTCAACACCTAATTCTTGACATTAACAGAGCAAAAGGATTCAGGGTACACTGAGATGTGCTCTGAGGTTACTGAACATCAGTGTTCAGTTGGACCCTGGTGGACTGTGTTTCTCTAGCTCCTATAGAAACTGTGTTGAAAGGGAATAAGAATCACATCTCAGGGATAAGATGAAATTTCAGCTAGTTTAGAAAACATTTTAGGACGTGGTAGCACCTCTTGGGTAACTTTCTTCTGTGACAGTGTTATGGGCACAGCCACCTCGGTCTTCGCAGCTCTTGCAATGACTGATGTTTTAGTAGGTTCCTCCCATCCTCATGTTTTATATGATCAATGACTTATTACGGTTCATGCTTTAACCAAGTACTGCCAGTTTAGTGGCTTAAAACACCACAAATTTTTCATCTTACAGTTCTTTAGGTCAGAAATCTGACGTGGATCTTACTGGGTTAAAAATCAAGGTGTCAGCAGGGCTGTGTATCGCTCTGGAGGCTCTAGGGGTGAACTCATTTCTTTGCCTTTCCCAACTTCAGAGCCTGCCCAAATCCCTTGAATTATGGGCCCCTCATTCCATTTTCAACGCCAGCATCATTGGGTCAAGTCCTCCTCACATGGCATCACTGACTTCCTTTCACTGTCATGGGCCCTTGTGATTACATTGAGCCCATCTGTATAACTCACAATCATCTCCCCATTTTAAAACCAGCTGGTCAGCAACCTTAATCCCCCTCTGCCATGTAAGGTAGATCTCACAGGTTCTGGGAATTAGGATGTGAACATCTTTCTGCCTACTATAGCTCCTAAATAGTATATGAAAACAGAAGTGCTTTTATTTTTTTTATTTTTTTAAAGATTTTATTTATTTATCTGATGACCTGAGCAGAAGGCAGACGCTTAATGACTGAGCCACCCAGGTGCCTCAAAAACAGAAATGCTTTTAATCAGCCAGTCACACTGAGGAGCAAAATCTCAGGGATGCACTGATGTCAGCATAGCTTTGGCAGCCAGCCCCGCCCACATAGAGGGTTCAGAGTATGGATGTCAACCAACTGTCCTTCTCTCTTTTCACCCCTTTTGAATATAGTAGAGAGTTCCCACCACACTTACTTCCTCCTATGTGTTGTTAAAAGTCCCTGTAAGTCCATGTGACCAAAGACTATGAGCTGTTAACCAAAATGCTAGCTTTTCTTTCTTGGTCCTCAGAATACTTTTCCCAGCCTCTTTCTAAGTTGGGCATGGTCATGTGACTAGATTCTGCATTCCTTTACATTTTCTCTCTTCTCCCTCTTCTGGCTGGATGCAGTGTCCAGTGGCAAGCTGTAAGGCTTTAGGGTAAAGCAAGCTACTAGCTCGAAGGGGTCTGGCTCTCCAAATATCTACATGGAGAAGAAACCTCTGTTGGGGGGCACTTGGGTGGCTCAGTCGTCAAGCATCTGCCTTCAGCTCAGGTCAAGATCCCAGGGTCCTGCGATCGAGCCCCGCATCGGCTCCCTGCTCAGTGGGGAGTCTGCTTCTCCCTCTCCCACTCCCCCTGCTTGTGCTCTCTGTGTCTCTGTCAAATAAATAAATAAAATCTTAAAAAAAAGAAAAAAAGACACCTCTGTTGCCCATGTTGGACTGTGAGGTGAGCAAGAAATTCTCCGTTAGTATTTTAAACCATTGGGATTTTGTTGGTTGGTTGTAATAGCTGACTTATTTTAATACAAACGAGTCTTGGTTCTTATAATAACTTGCCATCAAAATCACTCAGAATACCAAATTTATGTAAATATTACAAATCAATGAATACATTTTTTGTCCTTATGATTTTTTTAGGTAGTTTATAAAAAATTAATCTTTAAAATATTATTCAAAATGCTTTGTTAGCATAATGTCTATAAACAGAAGACATGTTTGTTATGTAATTATGTTGTTATTTAGGACATTAATATAAGTCTATTCATACTTCATTTAAATACACAAATATTCCTTTTAAAGGAGTTTAACATATTATATTGTAATGACATTCAGCCTCACTCCAGAATGTAGCTAATTTAGATCATTTCAGAGAAAATGACAACTGTTCTCTTGTTACAAAGAGCATAAATGGATTTCTAATTTTTACTGACTAAAGTTAATCGCTGATGTTAATAATACTTTATACATGGATAACACTTTGCTTCAGTATACTTAATGCCTATTGTTACAAATGCTCAAAACATTCCTGTGAGCCAGGCAGAAGATAATGTTTAGCATGTGTGTGTGTGTGTGCGCATGCGTGTGCGTGTGTGTGTGTGCATGCATGCACACCCATGAGCATGTGCGCATGTTTCTGGCTGTCCAATATCTATAAACAGATGAAAGGCAAGTCTTTTCAGGGCAGATGTTTTCTCACAAGCCTTGTGGAAACTCTGCATAGGAATTAGAATGAAACAAAGGTCTAAGGATAGATATTTTTCACACTGATGGGGCTAAAGTGAGAGACTAGCAGTAAGTACAAGTATCTGGGGGCAGCAGAGTCTAGGGCATGGCTACAAATGTCTTCTCAGGTTGCTACTAGAGTCTGAGGTGATCTTGGCCATGCCTTGATTCCCATAGTTGTTAAGGACTTCTCACATGTTTTCATTGATTCTGGGGGCTACCCAATATTCTAAAGCATGCTCTTTCCTTTAAGTTGGCTTGAGATGGTTTCTATTTTTGGCAACCAAAACTTTCACTGCCACAAAGTGTTTGAAATTATTATCTTTGGGGCGCCTGGGTGGCTCAGTTGGTTAAGCGACTGCCTTCGGCTCAGATCATGATCCTGGAGTCCCGGGATCGAGTCCCCCATCAGGCTCCCGGCTCAGCGGGGAGCCTGCTTCTCCTTCTGACCCTCCCCCCTCTCATGTGTTCTCTCTCTCTCAAATACATAAAATCTTTAAAAAAAAAAAAAGAAATCATCTTTGGACTAAAAATTTTGTTGAAAGAGAAGGCTGGTGCCCAGAGAAGGGGAATCTCTAGCATTAAAATCTGCTCAATGAATCTGAGTAGCAAAGATGCCTTTATGGGCATCAGCCCCAGCTTTTGATATTCCATCTACCTACCAGGACTTCTAGTGTCAAGCTCTGTTGCTCTGTAAAGCACAAGGTGTTTAATTCCTAGTCATTCTTTAAACCTCAGTTGACCTGTTCCTTTACTGGTAATTTTTTGAAGGCTTCCTTCTCTGTCTTCGGAGATGGGTCTACACACTTTGTGCTCCCATAGCATGCCTTGCATACACCTTATTGCACTTACTACACTGCTACATGATGATCAGACTCTCCATAGACTGGGAGCACCCTTGAGAGGGAGGCTATACTATTTGTTTGTATCCCCAGGCCTGGTACCAGACTTGGAACATAGTAGGCATTGAATGAATATCTGCTGAGTGAATTATCCAGACTAATGCCCTTAATATGTTCAGAACAATGCAGTACAAGTTTTTGGATTTCTATTTCCTCACAGCTGATTTCTACCATTCTTAAGCTGAAAAGCTCCATGGCGTGCCATTCTTTTATGTTCTTTTTATCTCAGCTTGGATTGGCCCTACATTCTTTTACAAGTGTGGATGTTAGTATCATCATAAGGTCAGGGACTGAATCTAGAATGTTGGGACTATAAGAGAACTTAGGGATCAATGATAAACTGATAATTTTTAGAAAAGTGGATCTAATAATCTTGATTCATATGCCTGTTAGAACCCACATCCGCAATCACAAATCTGGTCTCTAATTTCCAGCCCAGTTCCTTTACCCCTGTACTACCTTGTTCTTTCTTCATAAAGTCATGTGTGCAGTTCCCAGTAGGATGTTTGGCTTGTCCCAGAATGCAAGGGGCAGTGACTAATATTTGCTGTTCTCTTACTAAATTACAGGCATGATACTAGACACTTGATACATCTTATGTTTGATTTTTCAATAATCCAATAGAACTAGGTTTTATGATCCATATCTTACAGATGAAGAATCTTATAACTCTGTTGGGGGAGTTCCTCAAGGATACAGAGCTGAGACTCAAACTCAAACCTGTGCGACTCTGAAGACATGGCACAATTACATTATTACATACACAGAAGCCTTCCTAACATGGAGGAATGTTTAAAAGGTATCTGAGTTTTTCTGCTCTCTGCTTACTATGTCCTGTATTTGTGTGACTGAGTCCTGCTTTTTCTCAGCAATATGCTCTCTTCTGGTCCCTTTCAGCAGGTTCTTCAAACTATTTCAGCACTCACCCTTTTCCTACTTCTAGTCATGCCTTATTCACCCCAAATGATTTTAGGTACCTACCAAATAGTCACTGTTTCTCCAGGTTTTCTCCCAAAGCAGATGTTGCTCAGAAGAGATCTTTTGACACCATTGGGATTTGGGACAAAAGTCCTTGTTAGTAGTAAAACTATAAACGTCTTTCCAGATTGCCTTCTGGGATGTAAATATCCTTCAGAAAGTCTTGACCATAATGGGAGACTGGTTAAAAGTTAGTTTTCTTCACATTTTCCACCTGGCATTTATGTAACATCTTGTTCTCTTTTAGATTGTCTCAGTGTTCTTTTTAGGGGATTTGGGGAGAGTCTCAGTGAGTCTACACTAAGGTTTTTATACATATTGTTCCAGATATGGATGCCAAAAAAATTGAGAGCTCCTTGTAGTGTCAATAGAAATCAGTCAGATGAGGTTTTTTTTTGTTGTTGTTCTAAAAATGGAATTCCTAATGACTTTCCACATTCTTCAAAATATGGATGTGGCAGATAATTTAAGTGTTCTTACACAAATGGGATGCTCAGCAAATTCATTCAATGTCAGGGTTCCTGGGGAGTGGCCACTAAAGATACAAATCATTCAGCCTATGTATGAAGTTGAGGTTATCCTCATTTTAAAAATACAGAAAGCGAAGCTTGCCAAAGTTAAGTAACATGTCTGAGGTCACACACTAGTGGGATGTGAATGGAGTTGCATCCGGTTCCCACAACCACGCTCTTTTTCACTCCACCATCTGCCTCTGCTATTGAACATTTTAGATTACTGGAGCTTCTAATGTTTGATCAATTATTGGCCTAGAGCAGCCCTGGATTTCTGATGACACACACTGGCTAAGTAACTGTCCTTTTTCTTTTCTCCCCAAACTGAAATGACACCCTGCAAGCAGTAACATTCTATCTAGACAAACACTTCTCCAAGTTCTGGCAAAACAAAACAAAACAAAACAAAAAAAACAGGGACTCCCACATTAAAAACTATTTAATTTAGGGCTCTTGTGATTTGAGAGTGGACTATTTCTTCAGAAAAATCCTTTCTTAATCTGCCATGACAGTGATGTCCTAAATTTGATATTTTCTTCTTTTTGCAAGTCTGTAACATCCTGAAATGGGATAAAATGGGATGAGGAGTTGGAAGGGGAGGCATTGTTCTAGGTAACCTTTACGGACTTTTCACATAATTTTATTGTTTTTGCAAGGATGAAAGGCATTCAGAAGATCTTTTCTCTCTCTTCATAAGATAGCCCATATTCCCAAAAGGGAAATAATACTTAAAAAATGGAGGGAGGGAAATTATTTCTCATTTTCTAATTTTTTGATAAACTAAATCCCAAGAAGAGTTGCCTTTGGGTATAGTTTTGCTAGAAATAAAGCCATCTGAGGATTTAGTCCTCCTAACAGAATATGGCTATTCCTTTTGTCCAAGCAGTTTCTGTGAAACTTAAGAATGGTAAAGAGGAAAAAAAAAAATAGATTTGGCAAAGCTTCTGTGACTGCTCAAATAAACAATTTATAAGAGGTGTTGATGACATGAGATCTCTGTATGGGCCAGTTAGTAGCAGAATACTTTTCTATGCACACTGGGCCAACATGAAAGAATTGGACAAGTGCATTTGAAACTTATCTGTCTTAATGAGAAACAGATTATTGTCAGAGTCCAGATAATTGGTCTGTATGAGTGGAGAGATCTTTTCATTAATTCCCAACCTGCATAGCTAAGTACAAAAAAAAAAAAAAAAAGTAACCCATGAAGGTACTATATCCAGAATTGTGGCAAAGAAAACAAAGAAAATGTAATTCAAATAATTTACTAAACCAAATAAAGATTTCAAGTTTTACCCAATCCTTATATAAAGTTCTTCTGTGCTTTAATCTATGATTTAAAATTCTTTGTGACTATTGTGATATTTTTTTTAGTATACTTCTAACTAATCTTGCCATAGACTCATGTATTATTCAGCACATGCATACTTTGAGTCAAGGCATGCTCACTGTGAGAAATACCAATAGCAGATGAGTTTCAGAGAAAATAAGAAAATGTTGGTGAAGTTAAAAAAATAAGTTGCTTCTTTAAATTCCGTTGGTGAACCATCCAATGATTCTTGAATCCCACATAAGATGACGGTCTTTCTTTTTAAATGCACAAGGATTCAGCATTGATAGAAAGTGTTTGTTTAAAAAATGTGCTTTTTCAGCTTTGCAAGGATCTTGAATGAACAGCAAGGCAATTACAGTCTTGCAAAACCACAGCCCCATGAATCCTGAGTTGGGGTAATAGTGTACTTTAGGTTATTCCATCCCAGAATGGAGTCAACTACCTCAGGCCCCACAGCTTCTGCCCCCCCCCCCCACTCCAGTAGCCCCCTAGATAGAGAACCAGCGAGGAGAAAAATGCTCCCTAGCGGGAAGCTTGCCAACAGCATAGTGACAAGCCCAATGGGGCTTTGTAAGCATCCCATAAGGCTTTTAAAACATATGAACTGTAACCATCAGAGCAGGCAGATTTTTCTCACCAGTTACTTTCCATTCTCTTAAAGATTGAATGTGAGAGTCTCCTCTGTAAAGAATAATCAGACATGGTAACCGCAGTGGTAAGATACGATGTAAGTGAAATATGGGGGTGGGCATATAATCTAGATTTTAGTGAAATGAAGCCAGCATGTCTGAATATCACAAGTTTGTATAATTCTCTAATTTAAATCCTTGTTTCCTACTACCACGGAAATATCTTCAAGAGTCTAAATACAAAAATGTCTGTGACATGGTACCTCCCATCAAGAAACCTATCCAGGGAGAGTGGCATATTATGAATGATATATTGTAAGTTCAGGGGTATATACTGTCTCCAAACAGCCCCATATATATGCTATAATCTGTGTTTTGATGTGTCTGCAGCAGTTTTAAATGAATATACAATTATAATAAAGGCTGACTTGTCATTTTATTACTTTTTTGAGTTAAATACACATAATTCACACAAAACCAGAATGTTTCTTTAACTTTGGGATTTTAAGTCATTTGTGCTATCATTTTCCTCTTTGGGAAATGAGCTCAGAATTTTAATATCCTCAATTAGAAACATGGCTTAACCCACAGAAAGAATTTTTAGGATGATATCTAACACACAAAATGAGATCATCAACCACCGACCAGCAAAATGTAAAATGCAATGAACAAAGTTTTGGAAGTAAGTGGGGGAAAGATATAAGAATTTAGTCAATTTTGTACAGGGCCTTAAAACCACACAGCTACTCGTTAATCACTTCTCAAGTTCTACTCAACAGCTAGATCTCTAAACACCAAATTACCAAGGAATCATTCTAACCATGCAAGTATAGAGTAGGGGTTGACTAGGGATTGGTGGGGAAGTTCTAGACTTGTTAAGGCTCTGCCTTAAGTCCTTAGAGGAGAAAGCAAGTTGAAAAGAAAGAAGAAGAGATCAGTTCCCTCTCTTCAGGGCCAGGATTTAGGGGACTATTGTGATTCTTGAGTACTAATGGATGGTATAGAAGATATTCCAGTCTAAGTAGTGAGTGGATCTGATAATATCACCCTAGACATCTTATGTTGTTCCTGATAACAGTGGAAATAACCCATTTTACTTTAACTCTTGTTAAAAAAATCAGAGAGCTATAGACACACCTAAAAGCCTTAATTTCAGAAAATGTTTTTCATATGAATCTGAAAATTATTTGCTGATGTCTAACAGTCAATAATTCTCTAGGATAAGAATGCCAACAATGAGTTAGGAACCAGTTTGAGCTCCAAAGTATTTTCAGATTTCAAGTGTTCTTTGTTTGTTAGATGCTGCTAAGCTTTACTTTTTTTCCAACAGCTGCTACCTACAGATTCCACATCTGTTTCTCTGGTATGTCCTTTAAAAGAGTTGCTACTTCTTCCAGCTGAAACTAGATTTTAATGAATGTTACAGGAACAAATCACATGCCTAATGAGAGTGCCACTTCTCCCAGGTAAGCTGACAACACAACTTTTAATGAGCATAATCAGAGAGGAGATGCCAATTCTATTGTCAGAAAGGCAGATCACTGGAAATGACAATTTTTATCTAGCCATTTTCTGAACAAAGTGACAAGGAGGCCCCGTGCACCAGGCAGTACCTTGAGGAGAGGCTGCTAATTGCCACCCACCATTCACCCAAGGACGTATGACTAACAGACTCAAATGACAATCAATGAGACAGTTGGTGAGGAGGAAGATTCCAAAGACAGCTTGCCCACCAAATGAGACTGACGGGTGAACAAAGACGTTGACTCTGAACAGAAGCAAAACAAGCACATTCAGGTGATTTAAAGCAGGTTTTTAAATTCAAAGTTTGGGGATTAAAAACATCTTCCATCCTAGCTGAATACACCAGCACTAGCCTTTGTATGTTTAGAAATGGAAACTTTTTTCAAAATAAGATTTTATATACACAAACTGAATGAAACGTCAATGAGTTGAATTCATTTTACACATATTAAAATACTTTTCATGACTCTTGACTCTCACTTTCCTGTTCCCTACCATGTATGTGCACTTGTCTGTTTATTTTCTGAATAGTTTTGCAGTTTATAGAAGAATAGTTGTTAAAATTTTCATTAATTCACTGGGAGACCTTGACCAATTCACTTTGCTTCCCTCTCTGTAATTGATGAGACCATTCCTGAAGTAGCATCTGTCTCTGTCATTCAATGATCCCTAGTGAGGAAGACTTTTGTGTGTTAGCTGCGCCCCCACTTCCTCCTGGGGCCTCAACGCCATGGAAGGGCCAGGAAGACCTGATGAATGTGAGTAATGTTGAGAAGAAAAGACAGGATATCCCTTTCCTATTATCTATACTCAGGTAATGGACAGCAGGGTGTCTGATGTAGGTTGGTGTCCCTGTCACCATCACACTAGAACCACATTTCCATTGGAATCAGGCTTATCTTACATTTCTACAAAAGCTAAGATCAAATATTTTTTTTTTATTATTGCACGTTAGACTTGGAGTCAGAGCCACAGAGAAGTAGAATAACTTAGAAGTATCTCATTAGGGTAGATTCAAAATGTCTTGGCACACATGATTAAGAAAATGAAAAGATTCTTCCATCTTGACAAAACTCAACCTGAAAATGTGCAAACAGAAGCTATAATCAGGATTAGACTGGTGGCAAATCTTGTTCTTTAAAGGGATTTAAAAAAAATGAGGTGAGGGGCATCTGGGTGGCTCAGTCAGTTAAGTGTCCGACTCTTGATTATACCAGCTCAGGACATGATCTCAGGGTCATGAGATTGATCCCCCACATCGGGATCCACACTCAGTGCAGAGTTTGCTTGAGATTCTCTCTCTTCTTCTCCCTCTGTTCCTCCTCTGGCATGCACTCTTTCTTGCTCTCTCTCTCGCTCTCAATCCCTCTCTCAAATAAAAGGATAAATAAAATCTTCAAAAACATTTTTTACAAAATGAGAGGAGTTAATTATTTAAATACATGAGTAATATATGTTCATTGTAGAAAAGTTAGGAAACGGAATAAAAATTAAAACAATGTAGTGAAGAGCTCAGGCTCTGGATTATAAAACACTTTAGCCTGCAAAATCATCACCAATGCCTTATAGCTGTGTGATCCTGGTCAATTTACCTACTGTCCCTAAATATCATTTCACTTGCCTGTAAAGAGAATATAAAACCTATATTAGAGAAATGTTGTGAAGACTAAATTTAATAATGTAATTAAGGCAGTTATAGAGTCCTGGCAAATAGCAAGTAACCCACAGAAGGGAACTGTTTTTCTTATTATTGTATTATTATTAGTCATTATACTCAGTGATAACTTTGGCTCAGCCACCTTTGAAATAATTTTATGATGACATTAGCGAAGTTCCCAAGGTTCTGGCATTTACAAGACTTTTGTACACATGGGTTATTTTCTATTATTCTTGCCATTGGAATTGCAAGTGAGATTGATTTTTCCCCCTACCCTTTGAAAGGCAGAATTAAAAGCTATACTATTTGGCAGGTGTAGATACTATATCTCAGGGAACATTAGGCTGGTACTGCCAACTGGTACATTGATATCATGAGTAAACACAATTCATCAAGCAGGATGTGAGAATTTATTGAATGCTTACTATATCATAACCTCATTTGTTTTAACATTGTGTTCATATACAAAATCTCAGTTGATCTGATAATACTTCTCTCTTTCCAAACTCTTCCAAAGGCTATATACTGTATGCTGAAAAACTGACTTTGAGGTCAATGGTCAAGGCCTTCCAGGACCTAACTTTCTCTTCCTTTCACAGTCCTTAAGTTTTAGTCAAAATTATCATCTTTTGGGTTCTTCAAATGTTGCACTCTTTCAAAACCCTGCTAATATTCTTCCCATTTCTTGTAATAGGTTTTCTTGGCCCTCCACCTTAAAAATAAATCTACCCAAGGCTCCAACTCCAATAATCCTCTTTTATACTTCCCTAATCTGAATTTGTTAACCAGTCTGAACTTTTTTTTTTTAAAGATTTTATTTCCTTGAAAGAGTGCGTGCGTGAGAGAGAACGAGCAGGGGCAGAGGGAGAAGGAGAAGACTCCCTGCTGAGCAGGGAGCCTGATGCGGAAATCGATCCCAGGACCCTAGGATTGTGACCTGAGCCAAAGGCAGATGCTTAACCGACTGAACCACCCAGGCGCCCCCCCGCCCATCTAAACTCTTACAGGATTTATTATTTTCCACTTCTAGTTTTTGTTTTCTGTACTTATTTCTTTGATAGATTATAAATAAGGTCCCTGGGGGCAGAGACCCTGTCTGGTAATGACTGCATCTCTCAGACGGTATCACTTATAGAAGGAAAAACCCTAAATATGCATACTGAATTGATTCTACTTGATACTCATAGTAAGTTTGCTAACTGAGCCAGGAGGACATTACTAACCTCACTTTAGCAGATGAGAAAACGAAGGCTTGAAAAGCATAAAAGGAGATGTGCCCTAAGCTCCATTAGCTAGTGAGATAGACTAACCACAATCTTTAGGTTCCTAATGTAGTGGTTCTTCTGTTCCATGACACTAGCTGGTATTTTAGTTCTGCACTATGATAAGACAGGTAGAGGTACTGAATGAGTATAAGAACTGATCTTAAGTTATTTACTGCCTACCTAAGAACAAAGGACTAAGCACAAAATAGTGCTTAGGAAGGAGTTGGCCTCACCCTATCCCAGCAAATCACAACAGAATTCAAAGAGAATTGGACAAAGTCAGTGCAACATCACTACTTCTACATGCCAAAAAATTGTCTTCTATAGAGATTTTAAAGTAATGTTTATTTAGGTCTTTATTTATTTATTTATTTTTTTAAAGATTTTATTTATTTTTCAACAGAGAGAGAGAGAGAGACAGTGAGAGAGGGAACACAAGCAGGGGGAGGGGGAGAGGGAGAAGCAGGCTTCCCGCGGAGCAGGCAGCCCGATGCGGGGCTCGATCCCAGGACCCTGGGATCATGACCTGAGCCGAAGGCAGACGCTTAACGACTGAGCCACCCAGGCACCCCGGTCTTTGTTTATTTTTGCCTTATCTCCTCAAGCAGAAAGCCCCTGAAGGCAAGGACTGTATTTTATACATATTCACATCCAAAAGCCTTGTAATAGATAATCCACACATATTCCATGCACTGCCTTTGTGCAATGTTTATTTCTAGGAAAAACAATATTTCATAATATAAAAATTCAATGAAAGTAAATTCATATCAGTATGCTAGGACAGAAGGAAAATATCTTACTGGCTATGATAAAAAGAAAGGGAACCACACAATGAAATGAATGAGTAAAGAAATCCTATACATATCTCACATATTGGGAGAATACATTTTAATATACTAGTATCAGGAAATTTTGTTCATTCACACATCCTTCACAAATGAGTTGTATCTAGAGGACCAGGAAAAGGCAAAGTGTGATACCCCTTATCATCTACCAGTAGTTCCTCACTACCAGGACTGACTCCATGAGCACATAACCTGTTTGGTCACCTGTGTTTAGAAGGGCCCCATGCTTGGCTCAATACTCTGCTGTCACCATCTTGAAATTCTTAATTTTTGAATAAGGGGTCCTGCATTTTCATTTTGCACCATGTTTTGAATTATGAGGCCAGTCCTGTTTACCACCCTTCCAAGTCTGTGGATACCTTATAATTCAAGCTCCCTTTCAAACTGGCCAATGAGGGGTGGTGGGGGAAATACCTTGTTCTCTCTCTATGCCCAGCTACAGGAAACCCTTTTCTGAAGAGGCAAAAAAGACCACAGGACAGTCAAAGGCCAACAGCCTCTCTGGAAGTGGATGTCTGGGGAGTCCAGAAGGAATCATATGACCGGGAGTACTGGAATTCACAAACCTGGGTTTCCTGTAATGTTTTAGAAAGCATTCATGACAGAATACGGTAAAAGATAAGCACTTAAGTGTTGTGGAAACCTTCTCATCATTTCTACACTGGCCAGAATCTTATTAGTGTGATGTGTCTGGCTTTAGATCTTTATCTTGAAAAATGAGAAGCTTTAAAGGAAAGAGACAGAAATAATGAAAAGAGTAGGAAATGGAATCCATTAAAAATGTTAAAGGCCTTGTATTAAATTTTCAAGAGAAGTCTCAAGTTCATAGCTTCCACCAAGTGTGTGAACAATTGGCATTTGGACAATTATTTTCCCATTTTTGCAAAGGAGATTCTTCTCCAATAGGATGGGCCTCAGACGATGGGAACCTTTGGTGCACTGTATGACAAGAAGCTGGTCTGACTTCAGTATGGGAGAGGCAAAGCCTTTAGAAAGATAGCCTAATATGAGCTTCTGGATTGGAAAAGGGTGATGAGCAGTAGGTCATGATGGAAAAATAGATAGAGGTCAGGATGCCAACTTGGAATAAACATTTCAAAATCGTTATAATTAGTTGGTGAGAAGAAAATCAATAGAATCAGTGAGGTTCGCCTAGGGTGAAAAAAGGGACTAATGAGAACAAGAGAGAGAAAGAGAAGCAACAAAATTAGTTACTAACACTCAAATTGATGACTTAAAAGTATGCTGATTTTCAACTTTTTGAGGAACCTCAAACTGAGGGTTCTAGAGGGGAGGGGGGTGGGAGGATGGGTTAGCCTGATGATGGGTATTGAGGAGGGCACGTTCTGCATGGAGCACTGGGTGTTATGCACAAACAATGAATCATGGAACACTACATCTAAAACTAATGATGTGATGTATGGGGATTAACATAACAATAAAAAAATTTAAAAAAGGATGCTGAAATTTCTTGATACTGAGACAGATAGCATAAGTGCTTAAAAATTCTAAAAGTCTTTCTCTGTCCTTTATATGCCCCCTTGCTTTACAACTATCCTTCACTTTCCCTGTGCATCTTTCTTCAAAGACAGCTTTCCCTATTCTACCAGAAAATTGATGGGTGAGTCTGGTGATAGCAGCAGTGTGTGGTTTTCTAACCAAATCCAGGGCAACAAAAGCACATCTCCTTTTCAGACAAAACTCCAAGGAAAAAAGACAGACTCAATCAATCCTTCATTTGGTATCTGCTTTGTTTAAAGAGACTTAGATAATCATCTTAAAAAGATAAATTCTCTTTTCTAGCAGATTTAAGGGTTTGCATTTGGGGAGCGAGGAGGGAAGGAAGATAGTGGGGAGGGAGAGAGAGAATTAGAGCTGGAGGAAGAGAGAGAGACACCATAATGTATAAAATGTTAATTTAATGCTGTAAGTCCATTTATAGCTGTATTAAATATTGTTTTTATGAGGAAATGAATGGTCATGCTCAATTTGGGTCTCTTTGCTTTCCTTCTCTCAACCATATTAACTTGCCCTTTCCTTTATGAAAAAGTAGTAATCAACTATGACAATAAATGCATATGATCAAAACATTCTTTTGAATCTGAGTCTTCTTAATTATGTGGGTAGAAGATACAGAGGGAATGACCTCTGAGAGGAATAAAAGACAGGAAATGGATAGTGACAGAATGATAGCATAAAACTAATGCTTAAAATGGAAAATGCAGGATGCAGAATAAAAAAATGAACAGGAAATAGTACAATAGTTTAATTATGAGAGGAAATGGATGAGCCTCGAAAATGTTATGCTAAGTGAAGCATTATTTGGGATGAGACACTGAAGAAATAGGTATATCCTTGGACTTGTATTATATATTTAGAGAAGATAGCTCTGTTGCTGGATGCATAAATATAAAAAATACAAGTTTTAAAAGCATAAGAAACATCATGAATCTTGATCAATAGTTTACTAATTTGATTTGATGGAACTGAGTAAGTCATACAGAGACTCTTAGCTTGTGTTCCAAACCCAGGAGGAGTTAAGAAATTGCTCGTAATGTAACTTTCCATGGATATTTGCAGACATTTTCTATCTATTTGACATAATTTGAATCCAAGGCACAGCTAAAAGTAGAAATCAAACAAGTAGATTAAAAGTAAGCAGGTTTTATTCTCTGTTGCTCTAATGTAGTTTAGAATGTGTCAGTGATGGCACTAAAGATGGAAAATAAGTGCATATTGGAAGCATAATTTTATAAAAATTCAACCCTCAACTATTTATCTATATGAAGTGATATTCACAGGATTTTCTACTGAAAAAAATGCTGTTAGGCATGTTAAACAAGTGTTCAAAGAGATTTCCTAAGGACTGTTACATGAAATATCCTAAATTGTCTCCTGCAGTTCTCTCTCTCTCTCTGTGTGTGTGTGTGTGTGTGTGTGTGTGCCTATCCTGACTATGTTAACCACAAAGCATAGTAACAAAATACAACCATTTCAACATTTGAATCCCTTAGCTCACAAAGTCTTGTCCAGTTTCCATGTCAGGACTGCCCTGACATTTGAATCCCTTAGCTCACAAAGTCTTGTCCAGTTTCCATGTCAGGACTGCCCCTCTTCCTGTTTTTGGGGATCATACTTCCCTCCTCACAGATTTAGACACATGCCCCAGATGGGAACTGTCATTCTCTTACATGACTCCACTTCCCCAGCTAAGGGCTGGGAATCAGATTCTACCTAGTCTACTCATTGCAGTGTCCAATCATTCACCTATACACCACCTCTGTCCTTCAATAGTGACTGTTTTAGATAGGATGTAAAAGCCAAATTAGCCAAGTAGGTCTCCTTTCCAGGTTTTTGGACCTTGAGTTATGGGGAGATAGCTCTCTCCTCTCTGGTCCCAATACCGTATGTAACCCTGGAACTGCTGGAAGTCATGACTTATAGATCCCTGTAGAGATGTTCTTCTGAGAGCATGAAGCAAACACAAAAGAGAAGGAATTCCTCAAGAAGTTAAACAGGATTGCCATATGATTCAGCAATTCTACTCCGTATATACTCAAAAGAGGTCAAAGTAGGGACTCAAACAGATGCATGTGCACCAATGTTCACAGCAGCATTAATCATGACAGCCGAAAGATGGAAACACCCAAATGTCCACCAAGAGATGAATAAACAAAATGTTGTGTACACCTACAATGGATTTTTATTCAGCCTTAAAAGGAATGAAGTTCTGATACATGCTACAACATGGAAGAGCCTTGAAAACATTATGCTAAGTGAAATAAGCCCGACACACAAAAAATATTTTATGGTTCTGCCTATATGAGGTACCTGGAATAGGTAAATTTATAGAGATAGGAAGCTGAATAGTGATTATCTGGGGATGGGGGAGGTGAGGAATGGGCAGTTGTTAATGGGTACAGGTTTTCTGTTTGAGATGAGGAAAAAGGGCTGGAAGTGGTTAGTTGTAACGGTTGAACAATGTTTACATATTTAAAGTCACTGAATTGAATGCTTAAAATTATGACATTTATGATACATATATCTTACCACACCCTCCAAGAAAAAAATGATGAGAGAGAGAGAGAGATTACAAATCAAAGTCAGTTCCACCCCGGTCTTTTCTGTTTTAGAATTTGCCAAATGTTTTCTACCTAGGCTAGTACAAGGTTTATAGCACTTGAAATCTTAAATTCTAACACAACCCTAAAGAAAATCTTCCCATAATTTATATGGCCTCAAGTCCAAAGACAACCCTGTGTGTATCTCAACTGGCAGTTTTTCATCATTCCAAAACTTATTTCTCTACTTGCAGATGAATTTGAAGGCAGAGACTATGCCCCTTTCTTTGACAAAGGACAATGCTCTAATGCTCCACATAAAACAAGTTCTCCATGCAACACAAAGGACTAACTGGCTATAAGTTCCCTAACTTCAATAGTCACTACATGAATGTATAGAGGGTGTCCTTTTTTTTTGGTGATTTCTCAGCATCTGTCTTGGTTTTTGTACAGTCTCCCACTTAAAATACCAGTCCAAGTGTTGGCTCCAAACATGCCAGGGTACACCTTTGGTCTTTTGGCAACCTATTTCAAGTCCACTAAATTGCTGAATAAAAGGCTGACGTTTTCTTTACCTATCACTTCCATCTACTGTATCACATCCTTCCAAGAGTTCTAAATATTAGCAGAAGTTGGCATCACTTATAATTTTAATTGTATTGTTGTTATGTCCTTCAAATTAGCACTTCCATCTCCTGTGTAATAGAATATAATTTAAGGTACATGACTAGGTGAGGACCTGACAGAAAAAAAAAAAGTTACTCAAACACATTTTACTTTGCCTGCCCTGCGATGAAGAACATCAGTTTTCAAACCTACCAACCTTTCAAGCTGTTAAACATTTAAAAGCTAAGTATACTTTATGAAGGGGGTGGAAATTGGAGGGAGAGATGAACCATGAGAGACTATGGACTCTGAGAAACAAACTGAGGGTTTTAGAAAGGAGGGGGTGGGGGGATGGGTTAGCCTGGTGATGGGTATTAAGGAGGGCACGTACTGCATGGAGCACTGGGTGTTATACAAAAACAATGAATCATGGAACACTACATCAAAAACCAATGATGTATGGTGACTAACATAATAAAAAAATTAAAAAATAAAAAATATACATAAAAAACAAAAATAAAAGCTAAGTATATTTTAAAATGATATATAATGGATGCCCTAGAATTCTGTTTTTAAACAGTCAGGTACTGTTTATTTGGTTCACATACACATTTGCAAAACCTTTGTAGGCTCACAAACTAACCAAGATAGTTTATTTGGGACTCTGCTGTCAGTGGTGCTTTGGAAATGTTAGGTTTCAGCTCTCAGTTCAATAGAGCATGCCAGGTCTGAGCACACATGTCAAGGCTTTGTGGGGTAGCTATTTTTTGTTACAATCTCTGACACAGAAAAGAAAAAGATTTGGATACCAAACCAGAATCATAGCAAAGTTGTCAGTCATAGTAAGACTGCTGCAACACACTGGTTTTCCAACGAATCAACACTTGCATGATTTTCCATGCAAGGTGGTATTGGTAGTATGTTGCCCAAGGTCATGTAAATATTTTTTTAATCTTTACAAAAATATTAATATGGAAAATTTCAAACATACACAAAAGTAGAGAGAATAGTACAACGAGCCCACTATATACCGGTCATTCAACAGCTATCAACATTTTGCCAGCAATATCTATTGGAAGCTTTGGAAGAGGGTTATTATATGATACAAATACTTCTAGTACTTTAACTGGAGTTTATTAGTTCTTTTGATTCAAGCTAAATTTTTGGTTTCTATCAAAATTGATTAGGCTCCAGTATACATCTATGAAACAGACAATATCTGAAATATGCCAAAATGTACATCATTCTTTTGGTAAAGGTCTATGTATTTCCTCTATTTTAATCACATATCATCAATAATATTTCCTTAATCAGGCTTTTTTTTTTTTCTTCCTTCAAGTTTTGTTTAGTTGGATCAAGGGCTTTTAAACAAATTACCTGATGGAGGAGTCTTCTAGGAAAGACAGCAGAGTAGGAGAATCCTAGGCTCATCTGGTCCCATGGATACACTTATATAACACCCAGATCAGTGTAAATAACCCAGACAATGGCCCAAAGACTGTCAGAACAGACTCCCTCCAGCTAGATGTAAAGAAGAGACAACATCAAAGACAGTAGAAAGGGTGGAGACAAGGTTGGGAGCCAAACTGACCTGTGGGACTGCCCATGGGAGGGAGGGATGCCACAGGGAGGGAGGGAGAGGAGTAGACCCCACACCAGGCATGGGGGACCCACACTGGGAAGATGAATCCCCATAGCATTTGGCTTTGAAAACCAGAGGGGCCTAACTCATGAGTTCTTACCATCAGTGGGGCTTAGCACTTGGAACTTTAAAAATAAGCAGGGTTGGCTCTGGGACAGCCATAGGGTATAGAAAACTGAGTCCCCACCTTTAAAGACACAGCCCAACAAAAAGCTCCACTGAGATACAATACAGAAGCAACCATTTGAAAAATGCCTGGGGTACATTAGATTTCTTTACTAATTTCAGAGCATGTGCTGGAGGGGCAGAGATCTTTGGGAGACTTCTACAAGCACAAAAGAACTGACAGGCACTATTTCCTTCCCCTACCCCCAGGCTAGATACATGGACACTGGGGCAACCAGTACAGTGCAATACTCTACCTAGTTTGCTAACAGCACACCCCCTCCATCTGGTCTTGGCAGTTTTCTCATGCTGCTGCAGCTCCTCTACACAGCAGACCCATGTGGACCTTGCTGGATGTGTGCCCCATCCCTCTGTTCTCCTGTGAACGTGCCCTATCCAACATACCCTTGGCGGGAGTCCATCCAAAGTGGTACCATAAGCCTGGCAGTGTGCAAGCAGTCCCAAAAGAGGCCAGGGCCACTACAAAGGGACTTCTGTCCTAGGGAGAGAGGATGATAACCACACACCCTAGGTCTAACTGCAGCCCCAGCAGTGGCCTGGGGGCAGACACTGACTGCAAACCCTGCCTACCAATGAAAGCCTCTCAGGGGACAATACAGGGAGAGTGACCTACAGTTTGGTGCTACCATAGCTCTGGCAAATGCCTTGTCTGACTCACTTAAGCCAAAGTGGCCTGAGATAGACCCACTAACACCATAGGGCCAAACACTGCCTACAACAGGCAAAGATAGCCACTGTAGATGACTGAATTGAAGGACAAAGTGGTTCAGCCACAATAGTAAGGCACATGCAACAGACATAAGAGACACCCCTGAAGTGTCAGTTTCTGGTGAACAGGGGACATTGCACTGGAGGGCACAGGACCTCTTCTTCATAAAGCTACTACTTGCAAGAGCAGAGGATGTAGCTAACTTTTCTACCACACAGAAACAGACACAAAGAGTTAGACAAAACAAGGAGACAGAGGAGTATATCCCAAATGGAAGAATAGGACACAGCAAAGAGAGCTAAATCACAGCAAGAGGGCTAAATGAAACTGACATCAGTAATATGCCTGATAAAGAATTTAAAGTAATGGTAACAAAGATACTGAACTTGATAAAAAAGTGGAGGACATCAGTGAGACCCTTAAGAAGTAAAAAACAATGAAGTAAAAAAAGATGAAGAACTCAATAAATAAAATTAAAAATACAATAGAAGGAATATATAGTATGCTACAGGAAGCAAAGGAATGTATAAGTGACCTGGAGGATAGAGTAATGGAAATAAAAATCAAGCTGAACAGGTGATTGACAAACACACTACATAATTAGAATAGACTTAGAGAACTCAGCCACACCATCAAGTGTAATAACATTCACATTATAGGGATCCCAGAAGGAGAAGAGAGGGAAAGGGGGGTAGAAAATTTGAAGAAATAGTAGTTGAAAACTTCCTTAATATGGGGAGGGAAACAGAGATCCAGAATCAGAAGGCACAGAGGTCCCCAACAAATTCAACCCAGGGAGGTCCACACCAAGATACATAGTAATTAAAAGGGCAAAAAAAAAAATTGATAAAGAATTTTAAAAGTCCTAAGAGAAAAGAGTTACCTACAAAGGAAATTCCATAAGGCTATGAGCTGATTTTTCAGCAGAAACTTTGCAGGCAAGAAGAGAGGTGCACGATGTATTCAAAGTCCTGAAAGAGAAAAATCTGTAGCCAAGAATACCCTATCCAGCAAGGCTAGCAACCAGAATAGAAGGAGAGATAAAGAGTTTCCCACACAAAAGTTAAAGCAATTCATGAACATAATCCAGCCTTACAAGAAATGTTAAGGGGAACTTTGAGTGGAAAACAAAAACCATGAAAGTATGAAAAATAGCAAGTGCAAAAGCAAAAAAATTAAGTATATCCATAAAAATCAGTCAAGAGAACAACAAAAAGATGTAAAATATTCCAAATATCTGAAACATGGAGGGGAGAGGAATAAAGAAGGGGTTCAAAATTAAGTGACCATCAACTTAATATAGACCGCTATATGCCGATTACATATAAACTGAATGGTAACCACAAATCAAAAAACAGTAATAGATATGCAAAAAATAAAGAGTAAAGAATCCAAGTATTTCACTAAAGAAAACCAACTAATCTGAAAGAAGAGAGCAAGAAGGAAACTACAGAAACACCCATGAAACAAGTAACAAAGTGGCAATAAATATACACATATCAATAATTTCTTTGATGTAAGTGAAATCAATGTTCCAATCAAAAGATGGGGGAAAAAAAGACCTATTTATATGCTACCTACTAGAGACTCATTTCAGACCTCAAGACACATGTAGACTGAATATGAAGGGATGGAAAAATATTTATCATGCAAATGGAAGTGGAAAGAAAGCCAGGATATCAATACATGTATCAGACAAAAGAGATTTTAAAACCAAGGCTGTAACAAGGGACAAAGAATGACACTATATAATCACAAACAGCACAATTCAACAAAAAGATATAGCAATTTTAAATATTTATACACCCAAATATATAAAGCAGTTAACAACAAAGATAAAGGAAATAAGTGATGGTAATACAATAATAGTAGGGAACTTTAACACCCCCACTTATATTAATGGGTATATCATCCAGACTGAAAATCAACAAGGAAACAGAGGCTTTGAATAACAGGAACAGGATATATCCAAGAGATATATCCAGAACATTTCATCCTACAACAGCAGAATACACATTCTTTTCAAGTGCACATGGGATATTCTCCAGAATGGATCACATATTAGGCCACAAAGCAAGTCTCAACAAATTAAAAAAAGACTGAAGTCATACCATGCATTTTTTTTAAATTTATTTGACAGAGACAGGGCGGGAGAGGGACACAAGTAGGGGGTGTGGGAGAGGAGAAGCAGGCTTCCCACTGAGCAGGGAGCCTGATGCAGGGCTTGATCCCAGGACCCTGGGATCATGACCCGAGCTGAAGGCAGATGCTTAACCACTGAGCCACCCACATGCCCAACCATGCATCTTTTCTGACCACAGTTCTATGAAACTAGAAATTAACCACAAGAAAAAGTATGGAAAGAATACACATACATGGAGGTTAAACAACATGCTGTTAAACAATGAATGGGTCAGCCAAGAAATCAAGGAAGAAATAAAAAATTACATGAAAACAAATGAGAATGAAAATACAATGGTCCAAAATCTTTGGGATACAGCAAACACTGTTCTAAGAGGAAAGTTTAGGTTTATAAACAACATTAACTTACATCTAAAGGAACTAGGAAAAGCACAAACAGAACTCAAAACCAATTAAATGAAGGAAATAATAAAGATTAGTGCAGAAATAAACAAAATAGAAACTAAAAAAGCCATAGATCAATGAAACCAGGAGCTAGTTCTCTGAAAAGATCAAAATTGATAAACTTTTAACTAGACTCATCAAAAAATAAAAAACCCACAAACACCCCCAAAAACAACAAAGAGGACTCAAACAAATATCAGAAATGAAAGGAGAAAAATAACTGACACCACAGAGCTATAAATAGGAGATTATGAAAAATCATATGCCAACAAATTAGACAACAAAGAAATAAATTCCTAGAAATCTATAACCTCCCCAAACAGAATCAGTAGGAAATAGAAAATTTGAACAGATCAATTTACCAGCAATGAAATTGAATCAGCAACCATAAAAATCCCAACATACAAAAGTCCAGGGCCAGACATCTTCCCAGGTGAATTCTACTTAACGTTTAAAGAAGAGTTAACACCTATCTCAAACTATTCCAAAAAATAGAAGAGGAAGGAAAACTTCTTAAATCGTTCTATGAAGCCGGTATTGTCCTGATACCAAAACCAGAAAAAGACACCACAGAGAAGAACTACAGGCCAAGATCTCTGATGAACATAGATGCAAAAATTCTCAAAATATTAGCAAACTGAATCCAGCAATATGTTAAAAAAAAATCCATTTACCAAAATCAAGTGGGGTTTATCCCTGGGATACAAGGATGGTTCAATGTTTGCCAAGTCAATCTATAAATGCGATGCATCACATTAATAAGAGAATGGATAAGAACTATATGAGCATTTCAATAGATGCAGAAAAAGCATTTGACAAGGTATAACATCCATTCATGATAAAGAAAAAAAAAAAAACCCTCAACGTAATAAAGGCCGTATATGAAAAACCCACAGCTAACATCATACTCAGTGGTGAAAAACAGAGCATTTCTGCTAAGGTCAGGAACAAGACAAGGATGTCCACTCTCACTGCTTCTATTCAACATAGTACTGGAAAGCCTAGCCACAGCAATCAGACAAGGGAAAGGAATAAAAGGCATCCAAATTGGTAAGGAAGAAGTAAAACTTTCACTATTTGACACTATATATAGAAAACTCTGGACTCCACCAAAACACTACTAGAACTGATAAATGAATTCATTAAGATCACAGGATACAAAATCAATATACAAAAATCTGTTGCATTTTTATATACTAATCATGAAGCAAAATAAAGATAAATTAGGAAAGCAATCCCATTTATAATTGCACCCAAAATAACATACCTAGGAATAAACATAACCAAAGAGGTGAAAGACCTGTACTCTGAACACTATAAAAAACTGATAAAAGATACTGAAGACAATACAAACAGTGGAAAGAGATTCCATGCTCATGGAATGAAAAAATATTGTTAAAATGTCCATACTACTCAAGCAATCTACACATTTAATGCAATCCCTAACACAATACCAACGTTTTTCATAGAAATAGAAAAGAATCTTAAAATTTGTATGGAACCACAGAAGACCTCAAATAGCCAAAAAATCTTAAGGAAAAACAAACCTAGATGTATCACCATTCCAGATTGCAAGTCCTACTACAAAGCTGTGGTAATCAAAACAGTATGGTACTGGCATAAAAATAGGCACATAGATCAATGGAAAAGAATAGAAAGCCCAGAAATAAACCCATATTTATATGGTCAATTAATTTTTGATGAAGAAGGAACATACAATGAGAAAAGCCTCTTCAAAAAATGGTGTTGCAAGAACTGGACAGCAAAAGAATGAAACTGGACTTATACCATACACAAACTCAAAATAGATTAAGGACCTAAATGTGAGATCTGAAACTATAAAATCCTAGAAGAGAGCACAGGCAGTAATTTCTGTGACATCAGTCATAGCAACTTTTTTCTAGATAAGTCTCCTGAGGCAAGGGAAACAAAAGCAAAAATAAACTTTTGGGACTACATCAAAATAAAAAGCTTCTGCAGAGCAAGGGAAACAATCAACAAAACTAAAAGACAACCTACTGAATGGGAAAAGATACTTGCTAATGACAATTCCAATAAAGGGTTAGTATCTAAAATACATAAAGAACTGATACAACTCAAAACCAAAACATAATCCAATTAAAAATGACAGAAGCCAATATATGGAAGAGTGCAAGTGTCCACTGATGAATGGATAAAGATGTGAAATATATAAACAATGGAATATTACTCAGCCACAAAAAATGAAATCTTGCCATTTTCAGTGACACAGATGGAGATAGAGAGTATAAAGCTAAAGTCAGTCAGAGACAGACAAATATCAAATGATTTCATTCATATGTGAAATTTAAGAAAAAAACAACTAAAGGTAAGAAATAAGAGACACAAAGCGAGAAACAGACTCTTAATTATAGAGAACTGATGGTTGCCAGAGGAGAGGTGGGTGGGGGATGGGTGAAACAGGTGATGGGGATTTAAGGAGTGCACTTGCTGTGCTGAGCACAGGGTGATGTATGGAATTGTTGAATCACTATACTGCACACCTGAAACTAATAGCACTGTGTTAACTAGAATTAAAATAAAAACTTAAAATGGGCAGAAGACATGAACAGACATTTCTCTAAGAAAGACATGCAGAGGCCAATAGATACGTTAAAAGATGTACAACATCACTCATCATCAGGGAAATACAAGTCAAAAACCACAATGAGCTATTACCTCACGTCTGTCAGAATGGCTAAAATAAATAAATAAAAAAGACGATAGTAGGAAGGGAAAAATGAAAAGGGGGAATCAGAGGGGGAGACGAACCATGAGAGACTATGGACTCAGAAAGAAACTGAGGTTTTAGAGGAGAGGGGGTGGGGGATGGGTTAGCCCAGTGATGGGTATTAAGGAGGGCACGTATTGAATGGAGCACTGGGTGTTATATGCAAACAATGAATCATGGAACTCTACATCAAAAACTAATGATGTAATTTATGGTGACTACCATAATAAAATAAAATTTTAAAAATGCCAAAAAAAAAAAAGAATGGCTAAAATAAAAAACACAACAAATAAGTGTCAGTGAAGATGTGGAGAAAAAGGAATTTCATGCACTGTTGGTAGGAACGCAAACTGAAGCAGCCACTGTGGCAAACAGTATGGAGGTCCCTCAAAAAATTTAATAGAATTACCCAGTAAATCCACTACTTGGCATTTACCCAAAGGATGTGAACACACTAATTTGAAAAGATATGTGCACCCCTATGTTTTTTGCAACATTATATGTAAGAGTGAAGTTACGGAAGCAACCCGCATATTATCAATAGATGAATGGATAAAGAAGATGAGGTATATATGTATACCACACATATCCATACATACAATGGTATATTACTCAACCATAAAGAATGAAATCTTGCCATTTGCAACAACATGGATAGATCTAAAAGGTATAATGCTAAGTGAAATAAGTCAAAGACAAATACCATATGATTTCACTCATGGGAAATTTGAGAAACAAAATGAAGCCAGACTCTTAAATATAGAGAACAAATTGATGGTCACCAGATTGGAGGTAGGTTGGGGGATGGGTGAGATAGATGAAAGGGATTAAGAGTACACTTAGCATGATGTACACTGATTAATATATAGCATTGTAGAATTACTATCTTGAAGAAAAAGTTACCTCCTGTGCCAATTTGCAGTCACTGGCTTGCCTCCACTATAGACTTAACGAGTAAACTTTGACAGCTCTTCACTCTCGTCTACACAGATGAAGCAGGTTGTGAAAAAATAAGACTGTAGAAAGTACTTTGTCAGTGCAGTCAGTCCACAATGGTTTAAAAGTGGCTGCTCAACAACCCAGATGTCCATTAGCAGATGAATGGATAAACCAAATGCAGTATATTCACACAATGGAATATTATTTAGCCCCATAAAGCTCTGATACATGCTACAATGTGGATGAACCTTGAAAACATGTTAAGTGAAATAAGCCAGACACACAAATACAAATATTGTAGGATTCCACTTATGTAAGATATCTAGAATAGGCAAATTTAGAGAGAAAGCAGGGTAGAGATTACTCAGAGCTGAGGGTGTGGGGAATGGGGAGTTATTGGTTAGTGGATATAGACTTTCTTGGGATGATGAAAAATTCTAGAGATGGATGGTGCTGATGATTGCGTAACAATGTATATCCTTAATGCCACTGAACTATACACTTAAAAATGGTTAAAATGGTAAATTTTGTTACATATATCTTGCCATAATAAAAAAGGTAGCTTTTCTAATAACAAATCAAGTTTTGACTTTAAAATGATGAACTTCAGACTCAACAATTCCACTTTTAAGAATTTAGCATGAGGAAATAAGGCTGCTAAATAATCAAAGACACTAAGGGTGTTTTTGATGTGACATAATGGTGACAATGAAATTTCCAGTGATTGAGGATTACATAAATGATAGTTTTTATCTTCAGTAGACTTTTGTACAGCCATTAGAATTATAATTTTTAAATAGCATAGTAAAACAATCAGGGTATTTTGTTAGGGAAAAATTTAGGTGAAAATAAGAACACATATATTGTGTTGCCCCTAAAATTAGCCCTTCTGTTCTTCAACATAAGGAATTTAAAAGTAATTTAAAAAATTTTCAACACACACATTAAAAACAGTATTTCATCAAGGTGTGATCCATGGTTATCTCTGGAATGAGATTAATGACTCTACTTTTTTTTTTCCTTTTTAAATTTTTTACTGTAATCATCTAGTGACTCAGGAAAGAAGTGAAAATAAATATATTTAAGCAACTTCTCCATTGGACCTAATCTCCCATTTTCAAGCCTAAGCATGACCACAACCAATTGTTAGACTAACAGGTGCTCCCCTCAGAGAAGAACAAGACTCCAGCTCCAGGCTCAGCATCCACCTCCCAACCCCCCATTCTCCTACCCCAGTTCCTCCCCTCTTGGAAATTTTCATGTTGTTGCTGTCCTTGTTTATCTCTTTCACCAAACTGTGAGCTCCTATGAAGGCAGGGAATAAATTGTAGGAATCTTATTCCTTCCAAGTCCCCAGCACTGAACTTGGTACATGGGGTAGGCAATTGATAAGTGATGATCAAATAAACATAGTACCTGTGCCTTCCCAAAAAAGACTCGGGCTAGCAGGAGCAAATTTTAGCATATGTTTTCTCCTAAGACATTTCTTCCCTTGGCCCTCCACATACTATCTGTTATAGCATGTTGGAAAGAGTACAAAAGGGAAGGAAGATGAGCATCTAGAGAGCAAATTAACAGAACTTTAGTTTAGGAATAAAGGATGGACAAAGGAGGGAGCAGAGGGAAGAATGTGGATACAGACTGTGTTTTGGGAACAACAGCATCTACTCGTCAGTATCTAATGCTTGCTCAAATATTCTTGCTTCTATCATTTAAATTATCAGTGCTCATTAGGAGAGTTTAATTGGTACATTGGTGTGTAAGGGACACAAAGTTCTTTTGCTTCTACATGGTGGTAAAAATCCAAGCAACTTACCACACCATTCAATAAAGTAGTAACATTTACTGACTTCAGTGCACCAAGCACTGCTCTAAGCACTCTAGAAGTATGATCACTTTTTTTTTAAAGATTTTATTTATTTATTTGCGAGAGAATGAGAGAGAACATGAGAGGGGAGAGGGTCAGAGGGAGAAGCAGACTCCCCACTGAGCAGGGAGCCCGATGTGGGACTCGACCCCAGGACTCCAGGATCATGACCTGAGCTGAAGGCAGTTGCTCAACCAACTGAGCCACCCAGGCGCCCCAAGTATGATCACTTTTAATTCCTACAATAACTCTAAGTACTTTTATCTTCATTTTACAGTTGACAAAACCGACACCAAGAGCTGAGGTCACTTTCCCAGGTCATGAATAGCTAATCAATGAGAGAGCCAGATTTTAAATCCAGACAATCTGTCCCTAGAGCCCAAGCTTTTAACTACTAAGCTTCACTGTGAGAGATGATCCACCATTGTCAAGGGCAGATTCAGCAGGGCAACACAGGAGATACCATTAAATTTTACAGACCTATCTACCTTCTACTGGTCTCTTAACTGGAGTGAGACTCTTGAGTATGTCCTGAAAGTTACCTTCAAAATGTACTCCCTGGACATGAAAACTCTGCAGCTGATTATATTGCTTCTTGTTGGGTTTTCTTGTCTTGACTATAACTCTGGGCAGCATCTGGAACCTCTAGAGATTTTTCTGCTCAAGTATACCCTACTATGAGTACAAAAGGCTCCAAATTTCCAGTTTGTTGGCATTATTTCAGGGTCAACATGGACATGCAAAGTGTAGAGGGAGGCAGGCTGGTATGCTTGGGTGAACCAAGAAAACTTTCCTCTCAAGTGGGTTCAACGGATTAACCCAAATTAATCTGTCCTGCCTCAAACCTTTGCTATGATAGGGTTGGCGGTTAATGATGGATTCTCAGAGAATGTACCTATATGCCACATAAAAGCAGAGTATTAAAAAAACACAAAGTAGTGAATATTTCAACACACGCTCAACTGCATTAATAGTCAAGAAACAGGGAGGCAAACAATAGGATGTTTTAGAATTATGCCCGCTGACATTTAATAAGATCAATATATACACTCTCAAATACTGCTGTTAAGGGTTATGTTGTCAAACTCTCTGGAGAATAAATTTTGCAGTGCCAGTCAAAATTTAAAATGTCAAGTCACTTTGGTCTGGCAATTTTATCTCCAGAAATTTATTCCTAAAACAAACAAAAAGCTCATGTAAGTGATATGTGCCCTCTCACACATACACACAGGTTTGTTATTACATGATCATTTCTAATAGTGAAAAATTGTAAACCATTTAACTGGTCTTCAATAGAAACACTATATAAATAAGCCATAATCTATTCAATCAAATATACTCTGCCTTCAAAAGATAAGGTGATTGACATATAGACACGGAATGATGCACATGACATGTAGTGTCATGAAATAAGTAGCTTTTAAAACATTGTTCATATAACATACCTATATAATTATGTAAAAGAGTTGAAACAAAATTATAAGTTTTGTAGATTAAAAATAACGGAATATTAGCAATTTTATAAAATTGACAGTTAAGTTTAGCAAGATTTTTGAATAGCTTTTTTCATTCCAGAAATGACTATGTTTTTTTTTTTTCATTCTGAGATTTTGTAAAGAGGATTTTAATGGGCCCTGTTTTATATTCACTCAACAATAAGCATTTCTTGAAATCCTGCTACTTGCTAGGCACCATTCTAGACTCTGAAGATTCAGCAGTAGGAGAAAAAAGGGGCAGGAAAAATTTCCTTCCTTCATAGAAGTTACTTTAAAAAGGCAAGACAAATGTGCTGTTAGGATCCTGGGCATAATCTAGAGTAGAAAGTTGACAAAAGAACTGAAAACCCTGTGTATGATACTGTAAGGTGTACGTGGGCAAAAGATATTTGCAGATTATGTTGCCTGTTTGTTTTTTAATAAGTATGGCAGAGTTTGCTACATTACTTCCTTTTCCCCAAAACACAGACTACATTTTCTGGGCTCCTTTACCATTAGATTGGGGACATGCGGCCGGTTAGGGCCAATGAAATGTGACAGAATGCAAAAGCAGTCCCTCTGGGCAAAGGCAGGTTAAGACCTTGAGTGTCTCTCTGCTCTGTCCCCCTGTCACAGAGAGTTTTGGAGGCATGTGTTCTGGAGGACATAGCTATAAGGTGAAGAAGGGCTGCCAAACTTTTATATGGGAAACGACTACTGGGGGAGGGGGGAAGGGTTCTGCCAATTATTACAATGTAGTAAGACTTAAACTTTACTATTCTTAAGATTTGACTCTGGAAGACAGACTGGGAGAGGGAGAATATGAATCAAGAATGCAACACTGGGAGATGACCCTGTTACAAATTTCACATCTTCTCAGACTCTGGGAGAAACTACATTTAAAATAGTTTTTTTTTTCTTTCTTTTAAAGTTGTTTATTTGAGAGAGACAGAGAATGCACATGAGGGGGAGAGAGAGTTAAGTAGACTCTACAGTGAGTGGGGAGCCTGACAAGGGGCTGGAGGTCATGACCCTGAGATCACGACCTGAGCCAACACCAAATGTCAGGCACTTAACTGCACCACCCAGACACCCCTAGGATACAGTTTTAAGGGTTTTTTCTTCCTATAATATAATCTCTGAATTGTCCCCAAACTTTCCAAAGCTCTGTCACACAGGACACACCCTTGTGACACTAGTAGAATGGGGAATTAGAAGCTAGAATTGGGCACAGAAGTGTGGTCTTCCCTGCCCTACTTCTAAGGTCAGAATGGCACTAACCAGCTCAGACAAAGGAAAGTAGAAGGCCTCAGGTCCCCGACAGTGCCTGAAAGTCAAGTGAATAGAGGGCCAGAACCAACTACAATATACATTTTCAGAGCCTGGTGCAAGGAAAAAAGTAGGTTTCAGTGGGGAGAAGTGAGTTATTTGCCCTAATACACTAGAGGAATGTAACCTTTAGAGAAGCACAAGAGGAGACTAACTCCCGTCATTGAGTGGATATCCAGGTAGTTAGAGATTATATGTTGTCAGGAAAGATCCATACCAGTTTGAGAAATGAGATTATGCAACAGGATGGATTTAGTATTTTTGCTTTTTCTACTTCCATAATTTCTAACAATGAGCATGAATAAATTTATCAAGTTTTATTAAGTATAAATAGGAAAATAGTGAGGCATGTATGATGCAAATTACTAAGTAGTTAAGTAGATTAGCCGTTAACTTGGAATGAACCTGCAATTAAGATTTGCCACCATAAATTTGTCAATCACTCACTCTATATCCTTTGCACATAGTATGAATGCACTACAGAGTTTAATTTGGAAAACTAGGAGTAATTTCGGAGATGATTGCAGGTTGCTACACTTGATAAGCTGTCACTTGCCATTGTTGAAGCGGTAGGTTTGTGATTCAACATTTTGAGAGCTCTGGGGTAAAATGTACTTTTAAAGTGCTTATTAAAATATTGAAGTTGGGATAGTACTGGACCAAGACAATTTATATTCTTTTAGGAGGATGCTTTACTTAAAGCATTCTCAAAGACTCCTTACTGCACTTACATTGGGTTATCCAGCATATCCTTTTCTTTGTAGCTTAGCATACTGTCTGGTAGAGAGTGTTGCCTAGCGACTGAACCCTGGAATGAACACCACACTGAGATCAGGAAGACCTGTGTTTGACTCCGAATCCAGACCTACCACTCAAGTCATTTCACCTTTAATTACAATTCCCTATCTGTGAAATGGCAGGTGGTGAGGTCGTTACTGAATGGTTTTCTAAGATTTCTTCTAGCTCAATTTTACAATTCTGTGAGCCATGAAAACATATTATATAGTACAGAGATAAGTTGGGTAAGAATCACAGAACAAAACGACTACACGATTACCCTTTTTATCAGTCAGGATTTTCAGTTGTTAACACAGTTCACACTGGCTGGCGTGTGCGCAACAGAATTTATCAAAGGATATTAGGTACCTCAATGTATCTTAGGAGAGCCTGAAGAGCAGGTATAGATGTCATTTGACAAAGAACCTCATAGCCAGAATGAGCATCCAACTATGTATATTGCAGGTAGTTACAGTAAAAGCCCACTCCTAATGCTACCTGCCCCTGGATGCTAATCATGCTTGGTGCTGAACACCACGATCCCCAGAACAGAGGCTTCCACACTTGCCAACTGATCTGTCTCTCTGGGCTTAGGCACCTCCTCATGTTCCTCTTCTGCATCCAATCCTCCTGCAGATCCCTCTAATTACTGGAACCTAGGGTGTCTATTTTTTTTTTTAATTTAAATTCAATTAGCCAACTTACATCATTAGTTTCAGATGTAAAGTTCAATAATTTATCAGTTACATAGAACACCCAGTGCCCTCCCTAATGCCTGTCACACAATTACCCCTCTCCCCACCCACCCCCTCTCCAGCAACCCTCAGTAAGTTTCCTAGAGTTATAGTGCACACTAGGAGAGATCCTGGGAAAGTTTTGCTTGTAATGTTTCCTTGGAAAGACAGGTAGCATCTTTCTCCTAATAAATCTAAGTAAGTACTCTCCATTGACATTCAGAATTCCAAAAGATCAAGGAAGTTGCCCAAGGTTACACAGCTAGAAATGGAAGAACCGGAACCTAAATTTTTTGTATCCAAGTATAGCGCTCTTTCAATCCCTGTCTAGATTGTGGCACCGTTTAAGTAACTAGCCTCAACACACCCTCCACCCCCCCACCCCCACCCCCACCCCTAGCTATTCATTTGCATACAGCTAATTTTTCTTTCTCTTGACTGCAGTCTTGGTTCCCAGCTTAAATCTTGAGGCAGGAAACATAGGCTTTGGGGACATGCACTCATTAGTTGTCATATTTGCAGATACTAAAATTGGCAATGTTCCTGCTATAATGGAACCTAATGGGACCATAATTATATGGCAAAAATCATGATGAATCCACACCCATTTATGGTCCGGAATATGACTAACACTCAGCCTAGCTTCTGAAATAGTAAGCACATCAGATCTTGGGCAGCCCAGGATCAAAGCCCATTTTTCCTGAAAGTGAAGCTATTAAGTAGCTATAATTCAAATATTGCTCCTTATTAAAAAATTATGGTATATTCTTAGCACATGAATGAGATTTTTATTTTAGGTACTAGCAATGCACAGTTACTAACTCATTCATTTTAATATTTAGTAATGAAGAACTTCTATTTTTGCAATCTAAGTTACAGGGGAATAAAGAAAATAAGAATTTAAGAAGTGAAATTGACTAAGGATATTTTTAACTTTTTTCAGAAAGGAGACTACTAATGTTAAGTGAGTCTTTTAAACACTCTTGACGATGGAATCTTCCAAGAAAAGAAAGTGAGGCCATGTAAAGGTACTTCTAAGCTGCTACTCAGGGCAAGTCAACTGAACAAAGATGGTCTTGTAGCCGTGGGTTTGGCAGTGTTCTCTCAAATACCTTTCCTATTATTTTCAGACAACTCAACCTGGTTTATGCTGTGAAGAAAGGAGTGTGTGAGGGGGCGGTCAGCAATCCCCAGATTGCTAAATCACAGCTAATTACATCCTGTGAAACACCTTCACTCCCTGAAGGAAGAGGAAAAAGACTACTTAGGTCATCATGATCTGCAATTTGCTCGATGGATTTCAGGCACAATCCAGAGATGGTTTCAAAGTTTTAAGTGAAGAAGTCTTTAATAGAGGAGAAAGGCCTTTAACCACATAACCATTAAGCTAAAACTATCTCCTTAGATATAGGTACTTGTCTTCAACTTTTATATATAGTAGCAGATGAATATGGGCACCAAATCCACTTTTATTTCTTTATCATTTGCTTGTCACAGGGCTTGGCATTCAGTGGATACATACCCATATCCAAATCTTGGGGTAGAAATACTAGGGCACCATTTCTTCAGTTATAGAATGCCAAGTCTTCCTTTAGATTATGGAAGGGATTCTCAAACCTGTGTGCACCTGAAAGCTCATGAAAAGAGACCACTGGGCCCTAGCCCCGAAACTTCTGATTAGGCAGATCTGGGGTGGGGACTGAGGATTCACATTTCTAACAAGTTCCCAATTGATGTTGACAGCCTGGCCTGGATAGCACACTTAAGAACCATGAGATTATAGTATTGCTTTAGAATTAAGTAAACGTTCCTTTGCAATTTTATCACTTGAGTTTTCCCAGAAAGTGAGCACGTCTTCTTCACATGCAGAACATTTAATGACAACAGTGAAAACTTAATTGAGTTATATACAGCATGGATTCTGAATTATGGATTGTCAATCAGTTTATAGCTTCATTCAGACCAATGCCTTACTTTGTACAGCCCAGAAGCAGCAAAGATTCTTATTTACCAAGAGGAAGTCACCAAGAAGAGAATAATGCAGAAGGAACTCTGGAGTTAGAAGAGCTATATGCAGATTCCAATTCTACTTATGAACTTCATCAATTCTGTGCAAATGACCTGTACCTCATCCTCTGTGAAACTTTTGTTTCCTTATCACCAAACTGGGGATGATGCCATCTCTTCTGAAGACCGTGTAAATTTTTAATTCACATCCCAAGACCATTAGAAAATTTTGAAGACACAGGAGAGCTTTTGGTTCTTTTCCATGGTCTCATTTGGTACTCTTTGTGGTCTACTTTGAACAGTTGTCCTCGACATTCACCATTGTAAGTGTCCCCAAGTGGTTCTGGGTGTTTTTAAAATCTTTGTTCTAAGGATTCTCCTTCCTCAAATTCATAGGTGTTTTCTGTTGCATAGTATCCCAATATCCAAATGAGAAAAGCACCAGAACTGTGCATAGCCCACACAGCAAACAGGGAAAAGCTAGAAGGTGACGTCTTTAATGATTATACCATAGTCACAAGAAAAAGATTAGAAAAGCATGGAGCCAAAAATCAGAGGACCACTGCCTTGGATACCCAGAATGGAAGAAGAGAAAACAAATGGCATCAGTCCAGCTGTTATTCATCATAAAAGATTCTTAGTGGAAGAACAAAACTTAGGGAATAAAGAACAAACCAACCTGGTAGAGTTCCTTGAAATGGATTCTCAGATCATCTTATTCAAACCTTGTATCCTCCTTTGACAGCCCATCTAACACTGTCCCTAACTCATAAATGAGGAAAATCAGATTATAAAAGGTTTATGTCAAGATGACACAGCAAGTAACAGAGCCAAGACACCTGTCTGGAGACTCTACACCTTATGTTTTCTCATGATGCCACACTGCCACAATGTTGTAGTAGGATAGGCTTTTCATCTAGGACTACTGTTGTGCATCTTATTTTATGAACTGAAACAGGAGGTAGGTGAGGCACACATGTTCTGCATATAAAAGGGACCCAGAACTTCCTCACCAAGACACAGCTTGGATATTGGGTGGCTACTAAGTGTTCATGGAATCAACAAACCCAATTCCATAAAACTTTTAGGTTCTAATTGGGTTTCATCAAGGTCATGGCTGCTCCTCTCTGGCTGGATTCCTAGTCCTGGGTCTGCTGGCTGTTTATTCAATGCTGATATACTGAAGTAGACTGGGTGAGGGGTGAGGAGTTTTTCCCTCATAATCCCACCTTCCCTTCTTTTAAGTTGTCTCCTCCAAAGGATGCTTGGTTACTAGTGCTGTAATTTGACCCAAGTCATTTAACCTTTCTGAAATCTAATTTCCTTAGCTCTAAAAAGGACAGTGGAATAGAAGACTTCCAGGGACTCTTTAGACTTCATTTCTAAAGATTGAGGAGCCTGACTGGAACAATCTGCAAACAATGAGTCATGGAACACTACATCAAAACTAATGATGTGGGCGCCTGGGTGGCTCAGTTGGTTAAGCGACTGCCTTCGGCTCAGGTCATGATCCTGGAGTCCCTGGATCGAGTCCCGCATCGGGCTCCCTGCTCGGCAGGGAGTCTGCTTCTCCCTCTGACCCTCCCCCCTCTCATGTGCTCTCTCTCTCATTCTCTCTGTCAAATAAATAAATAAAATCTTAAAAAAAAAAAGACAAAAACTAATGATGTACTGTATGGTGACTAACATAATAATAATAATAAAAACAATCTGAGGAATATTTTATGTCCCATCACTTAAATTTTGGGTTCCATAAACCTAAGCACTCATGTGAGAATCATTTTGGTCTCACTTCCTGATTAATGACCACTACCCTTCATTTTCTGACTGTCTGAATTCTAACAAAAGCTAAATTTTATCGAGTATTCACTATGTGCCAGTTACATATTTTTCTCTAGATTTATATAGTGCTCACCACAGTTCTATCGGATTTGCACTTATTATGCCTGTTTTATTGATAAGGAAGAATGAAGTTCTCTTAAATAACTTGCCGAGGGCCAGAGGTAGTAAGTAATGAGGTCAGGATTAGAAGTCAGGAAGTGTGGTTATAGAGCCTGTGCTCTGAAATCGCTATCCTTTTTGCCTCAGAATGATTCAACATGATTATTAGATGCCTGTTTAGAGTTTCAGAGTTAAGAATAGGAGAGAACTCTAACATTCTTATTTTAGAGACAGCACACGGAATGACCCCCAATTCACTTATTTCATAGTGTCCCTCATACTAAGTCCTAGAGTTGAACACCAGTAGAGAACTTATATTCATAAAGTTATATGCAGGAAAGAAACTAGTGTCTATGGGGCATCAGGTTGTAGTGACCAAAACTCCCTTTCACATCCAGAGCCATTCTTTGTCCCAGAAAAGGAAGAAATGTGCTGCAGCATTTCACCTGTCAGTCGCTTTGGCAGCCTTCCTGGAAACACCGCAGATTGAGCTCAGTTGGTCAGCTCCTCCCTAACCTCCCTTTCCAGATACAGTAGTGTTCCTTCAGACAGCAAGATGCCATCCATCAGGGATCTTTTAGCTGCTTCCACTAAAAAATAAAACCCCACTGAAGAAAGATAGTCAGGAAATAGCTGGCCAAACTGGGACTGTTACTTCTGCTGCTGGTAATAGAACCCAGGGACTGTCTGCTTTTTCCAGAGGGAAGTAAAGAATGCTGGGTTCATGATTGAGAAGGTCTGAAAAGGATTGTGTATTCCACATATATGCTTTGCTATGAATGCTTTTTGAGATGCCATTAAGAGTCTGGAGGGAATCCCAGATTAGCTCAGGTTTTCAGTCTTTTCCCAAGTAATTACTTCCCACATAGTGGGAAAAAAAGTTTCAAGATCAAATGCTTCAAGTTTAGAGAATCTAATGAGCACAGAGAGCTAAATATACTCTTTAGTCTACTAAGAATACTCTAACCCAGGAGAAGCTGGACCCAGGAGCAAACCCATCACATAACCTGCTATGTTGTCCTCCAGGATTGTGATTTGTCAAAGATTAGTGGTCTCTGAAAGCAGCAGCCTATTTTGTAAACAATTTTGTCATCTTTCTGTTTCCACTCACAGTATATTAGGGCTGGATTAAAACACCACAAGGTATAAAATTTAAAAAAATATTAGATGGGAAAAAAACAAAACAAAACACCACAAGGCGCCTCTCTACCTAAAACATAAGATCAACAGCAGCAGAAAGATACTCACGGAACCATGTCTGAGGGGAGATACAACAGGGGAGCTCTTCCCATTTTTCATCCTGTTTTCAAGTCAGCAGACTCATGTTTTTTTTTTGTTTTTGTTTTTGTTTTTTTTATTCATGAGAGACAGAGACAGAGAGAGAGGCAGAGGGAGAAGCAGGCTCCCAAGGAGCAGAGAGCCCGATGCGGGACTCGATCCCAGGACCCTGGGATCATGACCTGAGCTGAAGGCAGACGCTTAACCATCTGAGCCACCCAGGCGCCCGTCATGTTTCTTTTTCTATTACATATCCTTTGCTCAGATTGGGAAGGACAGGAAAGAAATATCTAAGAACAATTCACAGTGAATCAGTATCACATTGATTTTGCCGAAAGATGCTCCCCCCATCCCAATTCTGACTTCCTTTGGTAATCCTTATGAAATTATTAATTGTACAATACCCCAAAATCATACAGTTTTTCCCCTTGGTGAGAGCCAATATTCCAAAAACAGAACAATACTTCATAGGTGAGTGGAATAAGGACAATGAAAATATCTAAAGTGGGGAAGAGGAAAGTATTCTATGTTGACATCAACTAATAATCAATAATTGTAACCAGGCAGCAGTAAGCAAGAGAACAGGTCAGATAAAAGAGGAGTTGGAGGTAAGTACACAGCAACAACAACCATTTGAGGTGCCCCTAGGTGATCTAGATCTCCAGGCCCTCCCCAGAGATACTAATTTAGAAGGTCTGGGCATCTCTGATTTAAAAACAGAAAAAATGAACTCCTGAGGAGCCTGATTCACCCTTCTACTGGTCAACTACTGCTTTAAGTCCCTGCAGTAGGACACTTCTTAGTTTGAAAGATAATAAAGGTAATAACTGCTAGCTCAGCCTCTCACACAGCCCGAGAAGTAGCCCACAGGGCAGCACCTGCTGTCGGGACCTTGACTGAAAGTGCATTCAAGTCATTACAGAGGCTTTCTCTTTGTTTTTATATGACACACTCTGGCTACATTTACTTGGAAGTGTCTTGTCATTTCAAAAATAGAATGGGTAATGGTCTCCAAATGGTTTCTCTTTATATCACCTATATTTATATTACCTAGTGAATAACCCTACCTTTCCACTTGTCACTCAAGTCTCCTTGGACTAAACTCCTAATCCTCTGCCTCATCACTAAATCCCATTGCTTATAACTCCATAGTGCTCACCTGTGTCCTTAGTCCCAACAGCTGTGCCCTTGTTCAGGCTCTCATGGTTTGCAGTCTGGATTACTACTATCATCTCCTCAATTGATCTTCCTACCTCCTGGTTTATGTCTCTCTAGTCCATTCTCCATAAATTTCATCGTTCCATTTTCCCTGACTAGAATGCTCTTATAACTCCTCATTGTCTCCAGAATCAAATCCAAGTTTAGCACGCAAAAGCTTTAATTGGTCTCAAGTGTTTAATTTAAAACCCAGGTAACAACAAAAATTGTGAGCTAGATTAGATTTTGGCACACTGGACTACCCCAGCTCCCAATGCTTATTGCTCTATCAGGCTGATACATCTTCCATTTTTCAAGAAGCTGAATTTTTACACTATCTCCAAATTTGTTTTTTATTAAAGATGAACACAATGCTATACCCCCTTCTCATGCCTGTTGGTCATTTTATACTGTTTTAGACCCTGACTTCATCTGAATATGGCTAATGTCCAGAAATTTCACAGCCCTTTAAACAGTTGAACCTTGAACAACATGGGGGTTGAAGGCACTAACCCCTACATTGTCAAAGATCTGTGTGTAACTTCTGACTCCCCCAAAACTTAATAGCCTAAATGTTGACTGCAAACATTTGTGGTAACAATTAACACACATTTTGTATGTTGTACAATATACTGTACTCTTACAAAAAAGCAAGCTAAAGAAAACTTTAAGAAAATCATAAGGAACAGAAAATACATTTACAGTACTGTACTGGTAAGAAAAAAAAAAATCACATATAAGTGAACCAGCACAGTTCAAACCCATGTTGTACAAGGGTCAACTACTAATAAATATTGCTAAGACCTAAATCTAAACTTGCTGGCCAGGGGCAGAAAGGTAAGTGAAACTTTGCCATCCTATTTTCTTGTTCAAAAGCTGTTTTCTCCCCATTACATGATAAAATTCACCTTGATTACAAAATCATTACTTTTGATAGAGTCCTTTTTATCTCTTTCTTGTTCAACAGTTCCCTGTAGTAGGGAGGTAATAAACCGTCTCTTCCAAGAGGAATGCAGAGCTCTTTCCATTAATAAGAGATGACCCAGAAGTGTCCATGAAGAACTTAAGGCAGTAGGGTCAGTAGACTACTTGGGAAGCAAGTTGGAAGAAGAATCTGGAGGATGTGCTCATGTAGGTGAGCATGAGTTTGCCTACTTAATTCCCATTAGTAAGGCCTTGCAGGACAAGTCAAAATTTACTTCTCCATGCCAAGCCTCTCAAACAAGTTCTAAACCTAATGTCTTCATAGACCTGGATTCGCAGTGAATATAGATACATTGATTCTTTCCACATTTTCCAGGATTACCACCCTTCTACCATCCAAACCTCGTTTTATAGATAATGGACCTAAAGACTTCTGGAACTGTTAAGTTCTTAATCTTTTTTGATCATGGGCCCTCTTGAAAAATATGAAAAAAAATCTATGCTTTTCCCTAAAATATACATGCAAACAAAATTTTGTATAACTTGCCTATCAGTTTCAGTATATCCATAGCTTTAACCTCCTAAACTATACTATGTAAAGACTCCTACTTACAGAATACCTTTACCTAATGACTCTCTATGAGAAAAACCCCAGTGAACAAAAAGCTAAGCTTTTATTAATCTCCTTTACTTAGACCAGCACTTAAATCAGTGAGTTACTATTGACTTTCATAAGTACCATGACTTTGCATATCCTATTTATGATGTTTCCAGAAACAAAGATCTTTGTCTGTAGTTTTTGTCCAAAGTCTCTGGCTTAAGAAGCATTGTACTGATATTTAGATGCTTCCAGCACATATTTCCAGATAGGAAACATGGTGTCTTTCATCAGATAGCTTCTGAGTTGAATGCCCCTCATTCTTCTGGTGAAGATGTGGTCGGGGAGGGGGTGGGGGGAAAAGAGGCTGATAGACCTGGAAGAACATGCTCGGACTTTTGGTCCTTTGAGCTGGAGGGTTTGCAACAGAGTCTGAATCTCAATGGTAGAGGTTCAGAAAATTGCTTCCATGTGTTCACCCAAAGGAGGCCAGACCCTAAGAAGTTAGACGTTCTAAACAGACTAGTACATCGCAGAGTGCTAGAAATCAGTCAAGCAGATTAGAATGCTATGTTCTCTTCTCACAAGATAGCCAACTTAAGAAACCAAATGAAAACCAGAAAGTTGCATGGGAAGCACAGCAGAGGTGAGGGAGCTGGTCTGATGAGTGGGCCAGAATGCTCCAATCTGCCTATGCTTTCTCCCTCATCAATGGAATATGGCTGCCAGGAAGAAGCAAGCCAGGGAAACTTTTTAAGTATGATAATTTTTACTGTTTTTTTAATGTTTCCCCTATAAAGTACAACGACATTAAAGAATACTATTGATGATGCACCCATCATCTCTTCACTTTAATACACCATTACTATTAGCAATTTGATATGTATGTTCAATTTTTTTTCCTTATATATACACTTATATCCCAGATATCAGCTCTATTTGCATCCTCTTCTCTGAACTCCCAGTAAATAAAGAATCTACTGGTCCACCTGGATTAAAACATATTAACAAGACCATCAGTATACTTGACAAGAGGGATGGAATACAACTGCTTTTAAACTTTATATTCTTGCTATAAAGTCAAACTTGATTCTGGTCAAGCCTCTGGTTTTAAATCAGTAGACGTAAACATGTTCAATACCAGGGAAGGAATCAGCAAATTGCAGCACATAAAAATTCTCTGAGACAGATGTCTCAGTCTCAACAAACAAATGGCAAATTAAAAAAGAAAAAAAGGAGAAACATAAATGAAAAGCCCCTTAAGGGATATATCAACCAAGTGCAATGCACAGATCTTGTTTCAAATACAGTAGGTTTTAAGTAAGGCTCATTATCTGAAAAGCAAAAATCTAGACCAGATGCACATAAGGTAAAGGGGAAATAGAACATACCACCACGGGGGAAAAATGTGACCTATTTACAGAGGTAGGCAGAAACAGAGGGGAAAAAAAACAATAACAATGGAAATACAAAACAACCAGTAAGCAATTAAGATGGCATTAGTAAGTCTTCACATACCAACAACTCTACATGTAAATAGATAGAACTTACCAACAGGCACAAAGCAGCTGAATGGCAAAACAAAAAACTATATGCTGAAAGAAGGTCCTAAAATGAAGGGGTCAATTCCTCAAGAAGGTATATCAATCATAAATATATACACACCCAACACTGGAGCACCTGAACATATATTAGGCAAACACTAACAGAACTGAAGGGAACAGTGGACAACAGTAAGGACATCAATACCTTGTTTTTAGCAACAAATAGATCATCCAGACAAAAGCCAGTAAATGACCCATGGACTTTAACCATACATTAGACCAAATGGATCAAATAGACATTTCTAGAATAACCTATTAGAAGCTGAATAATGTTCATCTCAAGTGCACATGAAAGCCTCTCAAATATACTTTAAAACATTCTTATAAACAATGTTGGGTCAAACGAAATACATACTATAGGATTCCGCTTATATAAAATTCAAAGTCAAGATAGTGGTTACCTTTGGGTGGGATGGTCACTGGAGTGGGGTGGTGTTTCTCAGGTGCTGGTAATCTGCTTTTTCACTGGTGTCCTAGTTACAGAGATACATTCATTTATGAGAATTTATCAAGCTATAAACTTAAGATATGTACATCTCTGTTATACAAAAAAATAGTAATATTTATGAGATGATATGAACATTGATATTAGAGGATACTAAAGAATTGCTGGGTGTTTTCTTTGTTGATAATACTGGGGTGGTGTCAAAAAGTCTTCTATTTTAAAAATACATATGGAAATATTTATGAATGAAATGTGATGCTTGAGATTTGCTTTAAAAAGTGAGGGTGGAAAGTAGAGTTTAGATTGGCCATGTGTTCATTGTTGAAGCCAGGTGATGGTTACATGGGAGTACATTCATCTATTCTCATATGTATTTGGAAATTTTCTTACAAAAGCAATTGTAGAATCCCTTTTGTTATCTCCCATTGGCCAATTCCCTCTCTCGGCATGGCCTTGGGGCTTTCACTGCTCACCACATTCCCACCTTGTAGACCACACAACTTCATTTTCCTTCTGCAGTGCAGCTCACTTTATGCTCTTAATCTGAGCACCAACTCATCCTGCAGGCCCCCTTGAGGGCTCAGTGTCCAATAAGAGTTTATAAAACAATCAACAGAGGTGGGTCTTTTCCAGAAAGGAGGGTCCTATTCTAACTGCTAAGAAAAAAAAAATTTCCCGTACTATTCATTCACTCGTTTGTCCCTTTGTTCATTCTCCTCTTTCTCTCCCTTCCCAAATATGCATGTATAGGTAGGATTTGTAAGATACTCTGGTCTTCTGACTTAGAGAGGTTTTTTGAGAAGTATTATTAATAGCATCAGAAACATAGTGAAGTTCCCCCCAGCGTGGACCTCTTCTACTGACCACTAATCTAAACCATTTCAGGAAGATTCTTCACAAACTTTTATGTCAGAAAAATGATCTCTGTAACCATTCCCAGTTCTGAGTGTGCATCTTTTTTGAGTCTTCATTCCCTTCCACACTGGCTGTATTTGTTGAAATTTCCTGAGAAATTGTGGATTTGCAGAAGGAGAAAGGAAAAGAGCACCTAAGAGTCTATGGAAAAAAATGATGTAATGTATGGTGATTAACATAATAATTTAAAAAAATGTTTAAAAAAAAAAGTCTATGGAGTAACTGGGAATTTCTATTAAGAGCTCGTCCCATAAGAGCAACAGGCAGGTCTAAAAACGAATGGAATGGAGGGAAAACATTCACCCAAATAAGATTTTGTTTTCTAGAAATCGGGGTGGTACTGGATAATTTACTTCAATTGGTCTCAAAGCATACATTCTCAGCTTAGAAACAAAGTACACAAATGGAGTTTGATTTAGGAATTAATAAACAGATGTGATTTGGGGAAAATTAAAATATTTTATCAACCTTTATGAAATCCTGGACTCTGGTTGTGTGAACCGGAACTACAATGCACTTTATCACCTCAGCTTAGGATTTTCTGTCCCAGTGTCACCTGACAGCCGCTCACTCCACAGGGAGCCTTCAGTTCTATTCCTGTCCATGTGAGGTCAATAGCCCCCCTTAGCCATACATACTGCTGCTTCCCACCCTCCAGATCACCTTCGTTTATGGAGACTCTAGGCCTTTCTGAGCGAACATCAACACAGCCATCTGTTCTCACTGCCCTGAAGCCTTCTTCCTGCGAAGAGTGTATTCCTCACTCCTCCCACCACCAACCCCCAAAACTACAAGAAAACCTTTCTAATGTTCAAATGAGGCACCAATTTAGGTAACTACCAAATTCTTTGGAGAAATTCATTTGCCTTTACAAAATCTGGATAGAAATAATTGTGAGGCAGGAAAATCCTCCAAAGAGTTCAGGATAGGAACTGATAAACAAGGACAGTCCTCAGATTCTTGCATGTTCTTACACATTTGTACTATTCAGCATCAAGCTTTCATGCAAAGGTGCTGGTGTCTGGGAATAATCCAAATAGGCAAGTTTAAAGCAGCACAGATTTGAAAGACATCTGACCCCACATTCATGTCGCGATAAGTCAAACAGACTCCCACTTGCAGGTGAAGGAGTTCTCATCTGATGGTCATCAATGGTGCTTTGGGGTAATCTGAGTTTCAACATGCAGGCAAGGAGGTGACCGGCTTAGCATGACACTTTTAACGGGCCTGGGACAAGAGTAAGGGCTCAGTGCATGGCCACAAAATGGGGGTGATTAGCCCACACAGTTCTGTGTAGCTCCTGATGAGATAGGTGTATGTGCTAGTTTCGTGTGACAGGCAAGATAGGCAGGCAGGATAGGGGTAGTGTTCAGATCATGGGTTCCAGTCAAATGGCCAAAGTCTGCTAACTAATAACAGTGCTGGTGACATTGGCTTCTGCCAGGATTCAGTGGGTTAGTATGTATGCGCTCTTAGAACAGGGCTCCCTGCCTCATAGTCAGCATACAGCAAATGTCAGCTATTTTGAACTGAGGGTATAAATACCCAGGAAGAATAATGATCCTGGTGTACTGCTTACATGTTAAAGGAAGATTCCATCATATGTGGAATTTAAGAAAAAAAAGCAGAGGATCATAGGGGAAGGGAGAGAAAAAGATGAAATCAGAGAGGGAGACAAACCCTAAGAGACTCTTAATTATAGGAAACAAACCGAGGGTTGTTGGAGGGGAGGGGGGTGGGGGGGATGAGGTAACTGGGTGATGGACATTAAGGAGGGCACATGACATGATGAGCACTGGGTGTCCTATGCAACGGATGAATTACTGAACTCTACATCTGAAACTAATGATACACTGTATGTTAACTAATTGAATTTAAAGAAGTTAAAAAAAAAATAAACAAGGAAGATTCCAGGAAAGCATGGTAGAGTCACACCTTCATTTTGTAGCTCAGAACTCATTTTAATGGAGCATGAAGAGAAAAATCTTAAATGTCAGGGGGGAGAATTGCATGGCATAATAGAAAGAGAACTGGACTTGGAGCAAAGAGGTGGGTTTGAGTCCTAGGTCACTGCCCGCTCTGTGACATCAAGCAACTCATCCCTTTGGGCTTGTAAGGAGAGTTGGTATTTATGGTTGCTTCTAGCTTAACTACGGTTTGATGCCATATAGTGCTTATATCTGTTAAAGTAAGCAGCTGGTTAGGCTTTAACAGGACGCCAGGAGGCCAAGAGAGGCAGAGTCACAGCCTGTCATCAGGGAAGTTAGCCTGTCCTGGCAGCATTCCATAACCAAGGCTACAAGAAGCCAGATCAAACCAGACATGCCCAAGACAAAGAAGGCCCGAAACCCTGACCAAGGGAGAAAAGGCGTGAAACCCTGCTCCCCCAAAAATCCACTCCCCAAACAACAAATAATCCACCCCTTAATTAACAACTGTCAATAAAAGAGACCCAAACCCCAGGGAGGCAGCTTTCCCATCTCAAGAATGGCTCACTCTTTAATCAACCCTTTGCCTGCAAGAAAAGAATTCAAGGATGGGCCAGACAGTGGTTGAGGGGTGCAGGGTGACTAAGAATCTTCCCCAACTCCTTTTGGGACAGCTGGGTCAAAGCTCCAGGACCCGCAATCTCCCCAGTCTACCCAGCAATAGCACTTTGATTAGGTGCCTATCTAGGAGGAAGAAGGTGGTGTCACTTTGGGCCCCTATGCCCCCATTCTCCTCTAATTTAAGTCATGTAGGCTCATTTACTCATACTTAAGAACACAGACCCAAACCAAAATTTCAAGAAGCCCCCAAAAGATAAACTGACACTAAGAATTTGACAAATATTTCTCTTAAGATACCAGATCTTTGTCTTCCACCTTCTTTAATAAGGCAGAAGACACACACACACACCACACACACAATTTAGAGAGACCTGGCTACACTGCTGACAAGTTTCCTTTGTTCCAGACGCCACACATTTCCAGACACCTGGTCAGGGTTTGGGCTGTAGGCTGTGGCAATGCAGAAGCACACAGGCCTCTTTGAGGACCGAAGCCACTGAAACTGGCTTTCTAAGCACCCGATTGTCACCAGCTAAACTAAAGCTCAACCATTAAGAGGAGTTAAGTTACTGAATCCAACAGCAGGGAAGGCAGACCTAAGAAAATATTTAAGCTGATGAGCTAAGTTTCATACAAAATATGCCTTCAAGAATAACTCCTAAAGGGCATTTATAACCATCTTTCTGAAATCATTAAAAAAAAAAAAACAAAAAAAACCCCACCCTGACATAGGTTGATATTTTCTCCTGCTAATTCCCTTCAAGAGGCAGTGCTCATTATCAATTCAAAATTTAAACTGATGTACTCACCAGGAAGGATAAATGAAATTCCATAGACATTATTATGCAAATTCAGCCTTAAGGTTCTGCCATTGTAAGAAATGTTCAGTTGTATATAACCATCTTGGCATATCCACATAAGACACAGATTTATAGAACAGGACTGACTTATGAAAAAAATATCAGGCAAGACGATATTTTTCAAGTACCATAAATGAATACGGAGATTTATAAAAGCTGACAATATTCAAAAGACAAGACCTAAGTAAGCATGGCATCTATTCTTCAGGTTCTCACACACATTTCAGGGAAAATAGCTTAGGAAACCCCAACCCCTCTTTTCACAAAGGTTTCACGTTCCTGGTAAGGGAAACCCAAACCATTTCAGAATCCAGTTAGTATTTACATAGCACTATGTATTATAAAGACATTGAGGATAAGGAAGGCAAAGATTCTGCCATTGAAGCAGGGAGGAGAAAAACAGACACGTGAAATACAAAGTAGAACATAATAATGTGGTCTAAGAGGGAGATTAAATTTGGGGAGAAAGAAAGGTTTTGTGGGAAAAGGTGGTGTTTCAACACTGTTTTGAGAGATTGGTAGGGTTAGGATAACAAACACGAAGGGCAAGAGGCGGTTTCAGTGCCGGGCAAAAGTGAAAGCCTGGAGGTAGGGGAGTATCATCCCACTGGGCTCCAGGGTATGAACAAGATGGCCTGATATCTGGACTGGAGGTGCTTAGCAGAGCATGGACTCAGAGATAGTCTGACATTTATTCATTCTGCAGACACTGTTCCTTCAGGACTTTATGTCCATTAGGAATTGAACCATCTTTAAGTTAACCCAGGTTGAACACTGGAAAAAGGACCAGATAAAAAAAGAAACCGAAGATGTGAGAAGAGAAGGGATGGGTGGAGACAGGTAACGGAGAAGTAGGGAGGAAGTGGGATCCATGGACTGGAACAGGGGTTCCTGTAAGGCAGGCCATCACTGTTTCCTCAGAGCAGGGGTGGGCAAGCTTTGTTCTGTCCAAAGCTGAATGGTAAATATTTTAGACTTTGCAAGTCACATATCTCCTGTCCCAGCTACTCAATTCCACCATTATATAGCTAAAACAGACAATATATAAATGAACAAACATGACTGTTCCGATAAAAATTTACAAAAAATGGGAGGCAGACCAGATTTGTTTAGCCCATGGGCCATAATTTGCTGGACATCCCCCCCACCCAAAGGATCAGCAAGGAAGAATACTATAGTATTATTTGGTAGAGATAAAATAAATTAATGGCTTTCTTTGACTTTTCAGTCAAGTAGGAGGCTAGGGTATAGGTTAAGAAATACAGGTGGAGGACAGAAAGAAATAGATCTTAGAACAATCATCATGGGGCCAACTAGGGATGAAACACCCAGAAAAGCAGTCTGAATTCTTAAACGGAGCCTGTGAACACTACTGGAATCAGGACAAGAGAAAAATCTATTTAAAACAAACAAAACAAAGACAAAAACCCAACCAACCTGGGACTTGGCTAGTTCTCAAAAGTTCTATATGTGTTATAAAACTTAAATGCAAAGATTAAGCCATGATTTCAGTATACTGACAGTTTACTATCATGAAGTCCAAGAAGGGATTTCTTATTTCTCTTCACAAGTCCCATTCACAACCCACATCCCCACAAAGCCAGGCACCGTATTTATGAGACAAGAAATCAAGCACTGGCTGGGACCCAAAGAGGAAATGATGAGGTAATGAATAAACTAATGAATATTTCTCAGCTATCAAGTTGCCAGCAATAAGAGCCAAGGTTGTCAAAGAAATCGAATTCTCTAGTTTCTCTCTCTAGTCTTGGATGCAGAGATCTCCAAGGCAGAGGAAACATGGGATGGTATTTCTCCAACACTAACTCCAAACTTTCAAAAGATACCGGACACCGAGTGTTCCAGTAACATGAGGAAATTGAGAAGAACAAGCAGCAGACTCTCTCATTTCGGAAGATGGCGTCTTTTATTTTTTTTTAAAATATTTTATTTATTTATTTGACAGAGAGAGACACAGCGAGAGGGAACACAAGCAGGGGGAGTTGGAGAGGGAGAAGCAGACTCCCTGCCGAGCAGGGAGCCTGATGTGGGGCTCGATCCCAGGACCCTGGGATCATGACCTGAGCTGAAGGCAGATGCTCAATGCCTGAGCCACCCAGGCGCCCCAAGATGGCTTCTTTTAAAAAAGAACTTGGGCTCTTTGCATTTCCTATCAGGACCCAAAGCCAGTTCCCACGTACTGTGAAGAAGAGTGTCACATGCCAGTCAAAGCTCGCCTAGGCAGGGGAAGATTGGCAGGCCCCGGTGGATACACTTCCATTTCCTTTTAATGATACCCTGGAGGAATGGACACAGCTTTCAAGCATCTTGATCAGGAAAGCAGTTAAAAGTATCACACTGAGCCCGAGAATCACCACAGCTGGAAAGACCAGAATAGTTGCCACCTATTTGAACTTGCTAATTTGCCTAAAACTGACAGAGCAAGACTTGTCAAAGAGGATGCTTTGGCACTGTCAGTCTCTCCCTAAGAGGATTTCCGTCATTCCACCTTTCGTCCCTGTTGACTAAGAGCAGTGTAGAATACAGCTCTTCTACATTTGTCACCTCAAATCCTCTGTTTCACGGAGTAATAATGCAGATCTGGACTCCACGGTTACAAAGTGGGGTTTGCACGCTCTGTGGTAACGGCAGTTGTAGGCATCGGGTAACCTTTTGGAGTTTCCTCTGCACGGGGAGATGTGGAAAAATCCAAGCTCAGGACCCCAGAATTGTTCAATGCCACAACACCACATATTTTGTTTCCCACTGTCATCAATGGGGTACTTCAAGCTTAAGGCTTGGGAACGTCTATCTCAAGGGAAGCCCAGGAACCATGATAAATAGCCTAAGACAGAAAAGTAGCAGAGACTTACACATTGGGGCTTGAGATCTATTCACAGATTAAATGTACAAGGTTTGCAGCAAGCAACAATTGCCTTTTTTTTTTTTTTAATATTTTATTTGACAGAGAGAGATAGTGAGAGCAGGAACACAAGCAGGGGGGAGTGGGAGAGGGAGAAGCAGGCTTCCTGCTGAGCAGGGAGCCCGATGTGGGGCTCCATCTCAGGACCCTGGGATCATGACCTGAGCCGAAGGCAGACGCTTAACAAATGAGCCACCCAGGCGCCCCTGCACTTCCTTGCCTTCTGTGTGTTATTCCTGACCTCACTTCTATTGCTTGCTTATTGTTGCCGGGTATAAAATAGAGCAACTCTGTTGCTGTTTGTTCAGTGTTAGGACTATGGAACACTTAGTTGGACACACTGTCTCTCATGAACCTTAAGGGAACAATTGTCCCAGTTACAGAGAACTCCAACTTAGGGAAATGGGGGCCTTGTCCGAGATCACACAGCAGTGGTAGAATTCAAGCCCAGGTGTGTCTGGCCCTAACTCTGTGCTCTTATCTAGACATGGGCCAATGGACCCTGAGGAGGCTGTGCAAAGACCTTGGCTTTTCCTCCCAGGAAGGGAGAGGCCAATGTGTGCACCCACGGAGACCCAGCCGGGCACCCTGGCATCACTGCTGCAGAGAAGGCAGGAGTCGTGAAGAAGTGTTACAACACACAATTTGTTTTATTTTTTAAATTTAGGAGCGCCTGGGTGGCTCAGTCGGTTAAGCCGCTGCCTTTGGCTCAGGTCATGATCCCGGGGTCCTGGGATCGAGCCCCGCATCGGGCTCCCTGCTCAGCGGGAAGCCTGCTTCTCCCTCTCCCTCTGCCTGCCTCTCTGCCTACTTGTTCTCTCTCTCTTTCAAATAAATGAATAAAACCTTTAAAAAAATTTAAATTCAATTAAGCCAACACACAGTACATCCTTAGTTTCAGATGTAACAACACTTCTAATCCAATAAGCACTAGCTTCCTCTTGGTTAAAAAAAGAATAGTTTGCATCTGTACAATATACACCGGGAAATGCACTTGTACTTTGCAAGTTGCTTTCATGTACAAAACCTCATTTGCTCTGCATAGCAGCCTTAGGAAGAGAGTAAATACCATTTACATTTTTCAGATGAACCCCCCCCCAACACACACACACACACACAGTTTCGAAAACGTTAGGAAGTACACTAGTGTGACATGGCTAATAAATATCAACACCTGGCTTGGAAACCTCTTTCTGATTCTGAGTCCAAATTTCCCTCTAGTATTAGGATGCTTCTGTTCTAGGTGTTGCTTACTTAATAGACATGCAAAGAAACTTTTCAGTTTTCTCCTCTGGCTCCTGAGAGGTGGTCTTTAGCAGTGTCCTAGTCCTATTCCCAGTGTAATTAGTACAACTTGAAATATTAAGTATAAACCCATTCTTCCCTAGCAAGCAGCAGCTGGATTTAATGGCTAAAAAAAGTGGTGAATCTCACTCTACTGTACTGTGTAAAATCAGTGACTCAAATGCTAGAATAACAAATAACAGCGGCATAAGAAGGAAAAAAAAAAAAAGAGGGAGGAGAAATGCATAAGGGTCAGCCAGAGTCCCTGCACGGGAGTAAAAGGATATTTGTCATAAACTAGGGTCAGAGAAAACCAACTGAGAGCCAGAAAATACAAATAAGTGGTAGACACACACACAGTTGTACGTGAAATTTAAAAGGACAATAAAAAACCAGAAGGAAACAAACACGTAACAAAAACTGCTGTATTCATCATAGCAACGGTGTAGGAGAGAAGAAAATAAGCCTCTAAATGCTGACCATTCTTTACATAAGCCTGTTGTTCTCCTGCTTTTGGGATAGGGCACCAAAGAGGAGAAGCAACAAAGGACAGCAGAGAGAGGGGGCAGGAGAGGCAGAGGGTTGAAGCCTGGAAACTCAGGAGGAGAAAAAGTACTCAGTACAAAGGAGCAACTCTCCTGAAAGAGAAGGCATTTTCTCTATTGCCTTCTGTATTATTATTTTTAAATAAACTTGCTCTGAAGGGCTGGGGGAGGACTTTTGACAATCCTAGCTGTCAGTCCCTCTGTCGACAGTTGCTATTTTTTCCTATTGCTCTTTCATTCCTTCCCTGCGTCTCATCTCATCTCGTAGGTGAATGAGCTGCGTGCTTCCACCCCTGCAGTGTGGCTGGTCCCTCCTCACACCTGAGCGGCTGCTCCTGGGAAGCAACTCTTGTAGCTCTGGCGGAGGAAACCACAAGCCCTGCTAAAAGAGAGGCTGGGGCCAAAGTTTCATGTGACATTAGTCATGGTGGACTGCAGTCAAAGGAATCCGATGTTTGACTACAGAGAATTACTGCAGACATTGGCAACAAACCCTAGAATCAAACAGGGTGCGAACTCTTTACTACCTGGGTTTTGAGAGTAATGACTAGCACCCGCCTTGTGGGCTTAAATTTTTTTTTTAAGAGAGGATCGAGATCGGTGTAATAACAGTGACATACTAGGTTCTACCCTATCATTACTAAAGTCACTAAATTTCAAAACATTTTAGTAAGGATCTAAAATGGAATGATACCATGCACACAAAAGAACTTATCAACCTGTCAAAGGTTTTCAATGATCTATCTTCACTAAAATGCAGTATATTTTGAAGTGTGATAAGCCTAGGTTTTGTTTTGTTTTGTTTTTTCCATTTAACCTGAAATTCCCTTTTTAAAACCATCTGCCCACACTATATAATCCATGTAAAGACATGCTATGGATGCCATTTCCTGTTAAGTCTTTGAGTAAACAGCTCTGGAAGATGCTTCAGATCAAGACATCAATAACTTCATGGTAGCTTTCTTCAGCTTGCTTTTACAGGTCCTCATCCTGACGCCCCCCCCCCCCCCCCCGCCAAAAGCCCAATCACCAGCAAGACAAACCCAGGTCTTTGCCGTGAACCCTCCAACATCTATCAAATGGATAAGCCCTCCCACACTCCTCTGAGTTAATCCTGACAGATAAGAATTGCAAGTAAAAACATCCAAACGTGGACTTCCTCCCACCTCCGTAGTTTGAGGGCATGCACTCTCCAGTTGAGAAACCTCACAGCAAATTCTAAATTCTTCTTAGGTTTTTTATTTATGTTTTCTTTATTGCATTCTTGAAGACTTGCAGGTAAAACTGCACTTCATTTGGAAGTTCCCATGTGTCTGTTGGAACTAACTCTTCCAAAAACCAAACTAAATTCTACCAACAACATTTACTGATCACTAAAAATGTGCACAGGATGATAAAACAAAAGCAACTGGAATTGTACTAAAGTGGTTACACACCAGATATTATAACATCAACTCTGAGTATCACAGGAGGGCAAACACTCAAACAAAACCACCTTACCTCGTTTGCTTGCAGACCAAGTGGGATGAGGGAAAGCTCATGCCTGACTTCAGAGACGGACTTTATACAGCAGTGGGTTTGGTCTGAGGACCAGCAACATAAGCATCAGCTGTGAACTTGTAGAAAGGCAAATGCTCAAACACCCCCACCTGAGTCAGGACCCCTGGCAGTGGGGTGGTGCCCAGCAGCCTGCTTCATAAGCCCTCCAGATGAATGTGACACCTCCCCCAGTTCAAAACCACTGGTATAATAGCAATGGACTGAAACGAAGTTAAGTAGAAACATCTGCCCCTTAAAAATTGTACCATTCGATGACTTTCAAAACAACACTAGATTTTTTTCAATGAAATTTTTAATTTTAGAAGTTTCACATTTACATGTTGCAAAGATGGTACAAAGTTCCCATACACCCCATCCCCAGTTTCCCTATTGTTAAAATCTTGCATTTAGTATAGAATCGTTGTCATAATAAATAAACCTATTTTGACACATTATTAGTTAATTACAGCCTATATTTTATCCAGATTTCCTTAGATTTTGCCTAATGTCTTGTTTTATGATCCCATCTGGATACCAAATTGCACTTAGTCATCATGTCCCCTTAAGATTCTCTTGGTTGTGATAGTTTCTCAAACTTCCTTGCTTTCAATGGACTTGACTATTTTGAGGGGTACTGGTTAGGTATTTGTAAAATTCCCCTCGGTTAGGATTTGTCTGGTGTTTTACTCAGGATTAGACTGGGGTTACACATTTGAGGGAGGGAGACCACAGACGTAAAGTGACATTCTCATCATATCAAGGGTACAAACTATCAACATGACTTATTGATGACGTTACCTTTGATCACCTGGCCGAGGTAGTGTTTATCCGTTTCACCATCATAAAGTTATTCTTTTTGCCCCCTTTCCAAACTATTTTCTTTGGAAGTAAATAACTATAGGAGTTATTCAGAGGAAAGGTATGTGTGACCTACTTGAAGGTGGAATATCTACATAAATCAGCATCAGAATTTTGCACCTGAAAAATAAGTAAAATCAATTTTCATATTTGAGATGTTTCTAGAAAGAATTAGAAGCACAAACTGGGTGAATAATCAACATTTAAAAAAAAACCCGTAATGACTAGGAGATGTGGCTGCCTATGGAGGTAAAAACATGGCTGCAAAAGGGCAGATTGATGCAGAAAAATCACAACCTAGTCCTTCACAGGTGGCATTAGAAATGGTTAACTACGAATGTCTCTGCTGTGACTTCTATGTCTTTTACCTCCAGATTATCTTTCCAGTCTATATACTCCCACCCTCTACAACAGGTAATTCTCAACCTTGGCTGCTCATTGACTACCTGGGGAGCTTTGTGGGTGAAACTTGCATATCGGCATTTAAAAAGCAACCCAGGTAATCCAAATGTGCAGCTGGGGTTGGAAAACCACTGCTCTCAGTGTGGTCATCCTCCTCAGGTGATAGCTTTTAACTAATGAACAGAGTGGGGAACCAGAGGATATGAGTAGAGGGCAGAGCATGAGTTTTCAGAGCACTTGCATGTGCTGCTAAGATAGCACAGTGGCGGTGGGAATTAACTTGAGCAGACTATGAAATTCTCAGGAAAGAGACCGTCTGGAGGAGGGCAAATGAGAAAAAGCAAATGGTGTTCAGAGATGCATAAGGCATGGCCCTACTCTCAAAGGTCTCACCAAATACCATGAATCGTGAGAAAAGGAACAGGGATGCCAATGGTGGTAGTAGTTGGGGTAGAGGGGGACGAGTAGTTATAGCAGCCAATGTTTACTAAGTTTTTGCCTTAGGCCAAGGATAAATTCTGTTCTATTCTATTTGCAACCAAGTAGGTACCATTATTACCATTTTACAGATGAAGACACTGCCCAAGATCTAAGTGGCCAAAGATGGGTTTCAAAACCTGGCAATCCACCTCTAGACCCTTTGTTCCATATCATTTTCTCCTCCCTTTCTTACCTGCATGCCACATCTGTGGGGACACAAAGGAAGAAGTGATTCCTTCCAGGAATGTTAAGAGAAGGCTCTCAAGGCTCTCAAGAGATGGGTTATAGAAACTAAGTAGAAGAGAGGAAGTTTAATCCAGAGTTGCTATGAAGCACAGTTTGGTTGGGGGCAGATGAAACAAAGACCCCCTTATTCAGCTGTTCATTGCCAGGATCCACACTTGAGGTAGGAGAGTTGGAAGCAGGCTAGGATAGTGGTTGGGAATGTTCACAAATTTAATAAAGGCATATAGGATGAGGAAGAAACCAATCATTGGCACCAAATTTTGGGTATCTCCCATCATCTTCTCTCCACTCTTCTTTGCCCTGCTCTTTGTGCAAGGAAGTCTGCCTGGCCAACCTGGAATCCCGACCACTGGTTTCTGAAGAGTTGAGCCCATTGTGGAGCCTAAACAAGAAATCAAAGGGAGCCAGAAGAGTGGTATCAGGGTGTTCTTTTCCCCACCGTCTTCTGAAGTTTGCCTAGGTCAAACGAAGGAAACTTCTCTCCTGGTGGCCTTCTCTGCATGACTCTAGCCTTCTAGTTCCTTCCAATTTCTTCCAGTTTCTTAGGCCTTTGGTTGGTGGTGAGAGATCTACTATTTCTAGCCCAGAGTTCCTTGCCCACACCTTGAAAATAGTTTCCTTGTAAATAAGCCCACCTCCAATCCATCTGCTTCCTGTTGAGATCCTGATGAACACAGAGTACTAAGTGTAAATTCACTTCCGTTCTGCCTATTCCCTTCGTCACCAGTGGTGCTTAGAGATGTTCTTCCACAACCCATGTGGAAATATATTTAATGACCACATGTTTTTGTGATGCTGACCTCCAGTTTCCATGTTTCCATGGTAAAAGGGCATAACTAAGTAGTAGTATATATACATATATATGAATGAAAAGTCCTAATAATTTAGTTTGGGCTTTAACACAAATATAATTATTTTTCTCCTAGAATGCAGGAGGTCTTTTTTAATAAATTGTATGTGTAAGTTTGACAGTGTTCAAATAATAACTCCCTTGCCTTTTTTATTTTTGACATACAGAGAGAAAGAGAAGCAGTCCCAACAAAAATGATTTACTGCGCTGTCTGGAGCTAGCCAAATGGATTTAGACAAAGGCCTCTTTGGTAAGAGATATAAACACTTTAATTAAACAAGCTTGTAGGTAGGAAAATGAGACATCTCTGTAATTGCTCTGTATGTACGATGCAATGTCTGGCAGCATTTAACATTTCCTATTCTGTTATACCTGATTGGAAGTTTCAATTTTAGGATGTAAATTAGAATGTGCCATATATCACTACCTAATGGATCTGATATCTTGGGCAAAGGTTGCTTTTCTAATCATTATTTTCCTGTGCTGCTTCTAAAGCTGTTGAATTTTTCCAGTTATGCAAAATTCCCTTTGCAATTAAATAATTTAGAGGGAAAAAACCCTCAGTGAAGTCACATGGATAACCAAATCCACACAAGACCTGATGTGTATACAATGTGTTCTGTGAGTATATAAATTGATATAAAAATCCCATTTCTTTCATTGTTGTCTTGATTCAGTACATTGTTCTTAGCATGATAATGCAATTGTGTAATTCCAGGATTAATATCTCTGTCTCTCCCACTAAAATGTAACAACTGCAAGAATAAGGCTTTACCCAGTTGGCCTGCCATTGCATCCTTAGCACAGTAACTGACACAGTCGGTATCCAGTAAATATGTGGTAAGTGAATAATGAGAATCTGATGAGAAGGTGCTCACGTGCAATAAATATTAAAGATCTTTAAATACTACAGCAGTGTAAACTAATAATCTGCAATGAAACTACTGAGAGGAAACTGTTAATGATTTGCTGAGTGATGCGCATCCAGCCATGTCCCCCTACTTGTCCCCTCCCCTCTCCCATTTCTTCCTCCTCATAGGAGGCAAGACAAACAAGACACCTGGTGTTGGGTCTTGCTGGACAGAAAGAATTGCCACTATTTGGTTGTTTAAATTGTAAATTCTAGGTGAACACAGTAACTTTCTTAGAAAGAAGTTAAAGGCTCAGATTCCAGTCACCAGTTCCAATGTGCGCAGGTCTTCCCCTACACATCCAAGGTATTCTCTGACATCGGTTGGGTGTCCTACAATTCAACTCAATTCTGACATCAGATCCCACAGCTTAAAGGCTCAGTCCCACAACACTGGCCCGCTTCAGATGCCAGTTGCACATCCAGCTTACCTGTACTTCTTACTTCTGGCCAACTGGACGAGAGGTCCCCATGACTCCCTTCTTAGGTTTGGTTAATTCGCTAGAGTGGCTCACAGAACTCAGGAAACCAGTTTATTTACCAGATTATGGCTTATTACAAATTAAATATTATTACAAATATGTGTTGCAAGTTCAATAATATAAAGGATACAAACCAACAGTCAGATGAAGAGATGTAAAGGGTGAAGTCCTGAACAAAGCAGCTTGCGTTCCAGTAGAGTCTGGCACGTGGAAGTGTTCTGGCGCTTCTGGAAGCTCTCTGAACCCTGTTCTTTTGGGTTTCTATAGAGGCTTCATTACAGAGGCATGATCGATTAAATCTTTGGCAATTGGCAATTCAGTCAGCCTCCACCCCCTCCCCATTCGCCTGAGGTCAGAGGGCTGGGACTGGAAGTTTCACCCCTCCAATTCGAAGGTTATCCTGGCAACCAACCCGTATCCTTAGGGGAGGTCCCAAACCCACCTCATTAACATAACAAAAGTAACTCTCATTACTTAGAAAATTCCAATGGTTTTAGGAGCTCTGTGCCAAGAAAAGTGGGTGAAGACCAAATATATATTTCTTTTTTTTTTTTTTTTAAGATTTTATTTATTTATTTGACAGAGAGAGAGACACAGCGAGAGAGGGAACACAAGTAGGGGGAATGGGAGAGGGAGAAGCAGGCTTCCCGCCAAGCAGAGAGATCAATGCGGGGCTCGATCCCAGGACCCTGGGATCATGACCTGAGCCGAAGGCAGCCGCATAATGACTGAGCCACCCAGGCGCCCCCCAAATTTATATTTCTTATTATAAATCACAATATCACAATGGCCCATGACTACCAATACATAGTAATAAAAATGAGGAAGAAAAGGTGCACTAGAGTTCCAAAATTCTTCACTGGCTGGTACTCAGGGCAGTTGTTTTATTTTTTTATTTTTTTAAAGATTTTATTTATTTATTTATTTGAGAGAAAGTAAGCACAAGCAGGGGAAGGGGCAGAGGGAGAAGCAGACTCCCTGCTAAGCACGGATGGAGGCCCACTCGAAGCTCTATCCCAGGACCATGAGATCATGACCTGAGGTAAAGGCAGACACCTGACAGACTAAGCCACCCTAGGTTCCTCAGGGCAGTTGTTTTAAATTCAGGATGATTTCTCTTGCATCATATTATCAGGTTGTTTTAGACATATTCCCTGTAAACTTAAGTTGAGAATAGTGCACAAGAAAACTAAAAGAATAAATTAAGTTGATGTAATGAATTCTGATGCCTACTTACCAGTTTTAAACTAATAGCTTGAGATTTCAAATAGCAAGATCCCCATGATGGTATTTTTTTTCCACTTGAGTCCCTTGCCCAATAAAATAAACAAAAAACATTTTTAAAGTTTGCCTCCTTTAGCATTTCATTTGGAATGATTTCCAGAAGCATAACATACTGAACATTCACTTGAAACTGAATATTTCCAATGAAATATAGCATTATGGAAAACAAGGAAGCAATAAAACATCTTAGATGATGATTCATATCCTTAGGATTGATGCAAATATAGCACTTCTGATTACACACTATAAGTGATAGGTGCAACATTTTTGCTATGAAAACAGCCCCAGAGGGCGCCTGGGTGGCTCAGTCATTAAGCGTCTGCCTTCAGCTCAGGTCATGATCCCAGGATCCTGGGATCGAGTCCCACATCGGGCTCCCTGCTCGGCAGGAAGCCTGCTTCTCCCTCTCCCACTCCCCCTGCTTGTGTTCCTGCTCTCGCTATCTCTCTCTCTGTCAAATAAATAAATAAAAATCTATAAAAAAAAAAAAAAAGAAAAAAGAAAACAGCCCCAGAGAGCGGTTATTTATTAGGCTGGTTACAAAGGTTGTGCCAATTATTTGCAAGTGTATATGGGTAAAATTGAGGTAGGTGTTGTTTTTCTAGTCCCAAATGACAAACTCCGCTAGGCTGCTTTAGGCATATAGAACAGAGTGAAAATCAAATAAAAAACAGTCTGGCTTTTGCTGCTCTGGGGAGAAACCAGAACTTCTGCTGGTTTATAAAATGTAATTCTGAATGTAAAGTAGAATAATAGGAAAGAGCATAGAGAAGATTTTAGTTGAATGGAACCTCCGAGACGGTCAATTCAACTCTTATCTCACACATAAGAAAATCAGCTCAGAGAAGTCTGACCTCCTCAGAGGGACACAACTTCATTAATGTAACAACGAAGGGAAAAGAAACAGTGGGCCACTCTAAGTCAAATGTGAACATAATAAATATTGAGGAAACTAAAGCTTTTGCTCTTAAATATTTAAGTCCTAGAAAATGGTTTATTTACTGCAAGTTATACTGATAACATTTAATTTTAGTACAATGCAAAATTTACACGCTTTCTTTAGGCCGTTAAAATGAGCTTTTATTACCTGTGCAGGTTGGTGCTCTGGACAGAATAGCGCCCTAAAGATGTTTACATCCTGAAACCAGAATCTGTGAAGATGTTACCTTACATGTTAAAAAGAACTTTGCAAATGTTAAGGATCTTGAGATGAGGAGGTTATCCTGGAAATAATTACGTGTGTGGGCCCAATGTAATCACAAGAATCCTCATAGGAGGGAAGCAAGAGGGTGAACGTCAGAAGAGAAGATATGACAACAGTAACAGAGATGAGAGAGAGAGAGAGAGAGAGAGAACAGAGACAGAGACAGAGAGATATTTGAACACGTTAAGTAAGCTTCTGGCCACAAGCAAAGGAAATGAAGGTGGCCTTTAGAGGCCAGAAAAGGCTGGGGAATGCCATTTCCTCCAGGGCCTCCAGAGAGAATACAGCCCTGCTGACCCACTTTGGACCTCCATGCCAAACTTGGGAACAGGGATCTTGAAGCTGAGAGCACTGGAGCTGATGTCCACCTCCATGGACACACTTACCATCTCTCCATCTGAGGCCCTGTGCTCTCCAGAGCACTTTGAAAGAGCAGGATCCAAGGGCTTCACTGTGGGACCCATACAACCTCTATCCCAGCTCCCTTCACAGTCTCAGAGGAAGCTATAGACTATTCTCTTCTTTCAATGGCCCCTTTTCCTTCCTCTTGCAAACTTTGGAGGCTGAATATGCAAATCCTTAGAGGACAGGTTGACCTTTTCCTCTCCCTTTCATGTATATTTTGAAGAGAAGAAAATGTGAATATTAACCAACCCAGGAGAGATTTAATTTTGAGTGATTTTTAAAATCCATATTCAATCAATCCATTCAATACTGATATCTTTATCAACTGGGTCAGTCATTGAGCCAGGAACTGGGGGTACAAGGCTATCTCTCAAGGCACCCTGTCTTTCACCTCTCAGCTGTCATGACTTTTCTCTAGCCTTCAATAGTCCAGCCTCGTGCACTTTCAAAATAACCTCCTTTCTGGCTTTCTTTACGTGGGTCATACCTGCAATCTCTCCTTAATGATGGCCAAGGTATGTCTTTCAAAAACGGCAATGTCTAATATGATAGCTCCTAGCCACAGGAAGCTATGTAAACATACATTTAATAAAAATTAAAAACTCCATTTTCTCAGCCTCACCAGTCACATTTCAAGCACTCAATAGCCACATGTGTTTGGTGGCCGCCACGCTGAACAATGCATATTTAGAACAATTTTCATCATCACAGAAAGTTTTATTGGACAGCCCTGTTCTTAGATGGAAATCTGTTCAAGTCTCTGCTTCGCAGTTTCATGTTTCTATTTGCCAAAAAGAAAATCACTTTTGTAGGTGGGACAGCTCTTTGGTGTGCTGGCTCTTACCACTGTTTAGTGTCACCATCCATCAAACACCATCAAACACTCCACTTCACCTGCCCCTGCCCTGCCACTCATTATCCAAGTCTCAGGTCCCATTGTGTTCTCTGTGAAGCCGTCACTACTCCTCCCTTTTTACTGAGAGTTATGTGAACTGTCCTGAAACAGCATTTTTTTACTCTGATTGTATGTTGGAACATTTGTCGTTCAGTGGCTTGTAAATTCCTTGATGACAGGAACATGTCCTACATACATACACTTACATACACTACATACATATATAATATATATACATATCTATTTGAATATATACGTATATATATACAATGTATTTTTTAATTGAATAAATGAATTGACTATTCAAGTACCATAAGGTTTTGAGAAATATTCTAAATCTCTTTCCTTAGAATTCTTTTCAAATGGATCGTTCCATCTTTGGAATTGGTAAGGTGCAATTCTTCCAACAGGCTGCCCAGTCACGTATGGACTATGAGTTTGCATTCTGAAGAAAAGGTAGAATTATACACACAGCAAATTGTAATCCTTTTCAGAAAAGCTGCATTGATGTAGAGCCACTAGCTAGATCACTAGGTTTCCAACTATATATAGAGGTAAGTTTTGTGCCATGGATATAACTTTATATAGCAGTCATGCAAAAGAACCTATCAGGAAAATTTTCCAAACAGAACACTTATTAGGACTAAATTCTCCGTTCTATTTTGTTTGATCAAATTGCTTCCCCATCCATGGAGAACCACCTAGTTTAATTTAGTAATGCAAATATCAGTGTAACTCACCAAGAAATCTTGGTAAAATCCCTAGTGTCTAAGGAATGATATTTTCATGCCTAATTTTTATAAGAACCAGGATGTGTTATACACTAGAGAGTGTGGAGAAGTTGATGTTGAGTTTCTTCACATCCATGGAAATTAACTTGAAATATCCAGAATTTAGAACTAAGTGTTGAATGATTGAACCTTGCTCAATATCATATTTCATGCTGGATTTGTTCTTTATTTTCATTTGAAGTAAGTGGAATTGTATAAAAATAATACCTGCTTTTTATTGGAAGTCTCCCATGTGGGCTGGCCCTCTGCTAGATGCATCATTTCTACTTCTCAATCTCCACAAGCTGTCTTGGACATAGGTACTATTATCTCCATTTTCACATGATAAAACTGAGGCTCAGAAAAGAAAAGTAACTCATGCAAAGCCACTCTGCTGGAAAAATGCCAGAGTCAGGATTTGAAGACAAATCTGAAGCTAAAAGCCAAATTTCATCATCCACTCCACATTTCCTCACAAGACAGTAACCTATCTATTCTATGTTATACATTGGGGCTTAGATGACTTTAGAAAGTGATGTACAAGATTTTTGAAGATAGGAAAAGAAGAATTTTTCTTAGCAGAAAAAACAATCAGATAATAGCAAAGAATGTAAGGCAGCTGTTAACACACATTAAATTCCAGGTATCACCACAGTTTGCCTCCTGTTGGCCTTTCCTTGTCATTGTATGATCTCAGACAAAGAGTAGGGGAAGCAAAAGTAGAAGATAAAGATTTGAACCCTTTCTCCTCCTCTTGCTCCCATGTGACCTCCTTCAAAGTCTTGAAATTTACATGGAAGAACTTAAAAAATATAATTATGTTCCATTACAACATGCTATATACTACTGAAATATTAAAATCTCCATTTTATATGCATAGGAAAAAGTCTGGAAGGATGTAAACAAAAGTGGTAATAGTAGTTACGAGGAGTTCAATTTTATTGTCTTTAAACTCTATAATGTAAAAGCATTTTGATATAACAAAGTTTACTTTTTAAGTTAATCAAGGACACAAATGAAAGAATTTGATTAATCTGAAGTACGCCTCATTTTATTTTTTTCTAGAAAAAGTGATGAATGATTCCTATCTCACTGGATTTTAAAGAAGGTCAAATTTCCAGAGTCTCCAAGTAAAGATTTGAAGTATACCATTTTTTTAGAGGGAGGGCAAGGACCAAATCTAAGGAGAGAGAAAGATAGCAAACATCTGCAAAAAAAGGGAAAATGACTAAGACCCTCCTTAGCAAAGGGACAGATAATAAACAGCTTGGAGTGTTGTTTGAAGGATTAATGATGATACACATAAACACAGAGTACAATGCATTATATAAGAGTTGCTCCACAAATGGCAGCCCCTATTGAACACCACTGATGCTCCAAGCAGAGTATAGAATAGTGACATGCAAGCACCACTAAACAAAAGACCAATCTAGGGGTGCCTGGGTGGCTCAGTTGGTTAAGCATCTGACTCCTGGTTTCAGCTCAGGTCATGATCTCAGGGTTGTGATATCCAGCCCCACACTGAGCCTTGCATGGAGCCCGCACTGGACTCTGCAATCAGCATGGAATCTGCTTCAGATTCTCTCTCTCCCTCTCCCTCCCTCCTCCCCCTCCCCCTGATTGTGTTGCTCTCTCTCTTTCTCTAAAATAAATACATAAAATTTTTTTAAAAAAGAAGGCCAATTTGAATCCAAGATCTTGGACATCTATCTAAGGCAAGCAGGCCAAATAATGGCCAGAGTCCATGAAAGTACACAAAACCTGGAGAGTCCAAGAGCGGGACTAGGGATCTCCCGACTGAGAAGTGAAGTTCACAAGAGAATATCTGTGCCTTGAGGGACTTGCAGTACCAGTCAGCATTGGGGAAACTAGTGTGGTGGTCAGGAGCAAGGCTGACATGATGTTTGTCTGGTAAACAACTGAACAAGACTCATCAAATTGCCTCTTATTAAGACCTAAGAGCTAAGGGTAGGCTAGAACTCCAATAGGCAGGCAGTGTCTTGAGCTGCTAAAATTAGAGAAAATCTTGAGCTGGTAGCCAAGAAGACAGATGTATGCCAATGAAACACTTATCCAGATCCACAGCTATCCATGATAATTCTGCTGGTTATTGTTTCTAAAATTTAGACCGACCCTCCCATACTTCTGGTCTGACTCCTCCCAACACTGGTATCTTGCCCCGTTTTTCAAGTGACAGGGCCTGCTATAAATTCTTTTTGCAAAACAGTGACACAGGAGCCTCTGGGACCTGCTGCAGAGGCTCCATATCTCCCAGTGGGCTTCTCTTTTCTTTCCCCTTTCCCCAAATCATTAATATTATTATTAGAAAAAATACAAAATTGATTTTAAATGTAAACTTTTCTCAACACAAATGACTGGAATAAAAGAAGTATTTCTTTTTAATCATCATAAAATGAACTCACATTTGTTAAGTTCTTCTTGTATACAAACCACTTCTATCCATTCATTCAACAAATATTTAGTGATAGCCTCTAGGTGCTGTTCTGGAAGGGATGCTACTTAACAACAGTGACTGGATTGCTGCTCTTATAGAGCACTGTCTTCTACTGAGAAGCAGATAATGGGGAATAGAATAAATATGTAAACAAGATGAATTTAGATTCTGATAAATACCATGAAGCGAATAAAGCTAGTAAATTACAATGTTCCACTTTAGATGCTGTGGTCAGGGAAGGCTCCTCTTAGATTTAAATTATGAGCTGAGATCTGAATTATGCAGTGACGTGTCAAGTCTGAGGGACAGCTACTTATTGAATGTCTCTGCCCCTCCCATTCATATGTTGAAACTTAATCCCCAATGTGATGGTATTTGGAGATGGAGCATTTCGGAGGTGATTAAGTCATGGGGCAAGGCCCTCATGAATGGGATTCGTGCCCTCACAAAAGAGACCTCATGAGGATCCTTCATTATGTGAGGATGCAGCGAGAAACTAGCCCAGCCATCTATGAACCAGGAAGTGAGCTTTCACCAGATTGAATCTACCAGTACCTTGATCTTGGACTTCCCAGACGCCAAAACAGTGAGAATGAATATCTGTCATTATAAGACACCCAGTCCATGGTAATTTATTTTATGGCATTTTTGTTACAGCAGCTTGATGGACTAAGACAGGGACCGAAGTTTAAGGCAGAGGGAAACACTGGTGCAGAGGCCCTAAGAAGGGTATACCCCGCATGCTCCAGGAACAAGGGAGGGCTGATGAGTGCAAGAAAAGGCTAAATAAGGGACAAGGGCCATGGCAAAGAGCTTGGCATGGGTTTTCAGAGCAGTGGGAGTCACTGGCACTTTCTAAACAAGGCAGTGACATGATTTCCTTTTCCAAGCTATCATTCAGGCTGCTTTATGGCAACTAGCTTACGGGGGGCAAGAGGAGAAGCAAGGACACACGTGAAGCTGGGGCATGCATAGGTCAAGCCAGAGGTCACAGGGCCTAGATTAGGGCACTGGAGGAGGAGCTGGAGAGGAGCAGGTGGGATAAAATGCAGGCACTGCTGGCTAAGATGCAAGAGCTGTGGGGAGATGTCGGACCGCTCTGGAGGTAGACTTGACAGACTTTGTCCCAAGTTGGCTAGGGAGTAGGAATGACGGAATGATCAAGGGTGACTTCCTGGCTTCTAGCTTGGTGAACAACTTAATGGATGGGGTGCTGTTTGCTAAGATGAAAAAAATGTGGGAGCCAGGCAACTTTGGAGGCAAAATTAATCTGCAAAACAACGCTATGAGATAGGCACTATTTCCTTCACATTATAGATGAGATGACAGAGCTTTAAGGAGATTGTTCAAAGGCACAGAGGTAGATAGGGAGCAGCACAGTGAGCCTAAGCCCTGGGACATGAGCTGCAGAGCCTGTCCTCTGACCACCGCTGCTCTGGCTCGCCATTGCCACGTGTGTTCTATTCATGGGGATGGAGACTTAGTCTTACACATTCTAGCAGTGAAAATTCTTCATACTTGTAAGAAGTCTGTAAGCTTTCCAGAAAGGAAAAGATAACCTGGGAATTCTAACAAAAAGGCTGTGACTCCTTCTCTTGTGAATAATTTCCCAGCAGTTTTGGGCTACAACACCAGTGATATTAATGTCAGTTGCTCCCACCCATCTCTTCCTCTATATAATAGAGATAACATTGGCCAAGTGTACTGAGCTTCCTGATTCTCAATCAAAGAATGCCAGAAAAATATAGTGAAAGGAGAATGAAAAATAGAAACATCAGCTTTGTCATTAAGTTCAAGTACTGGTTTTCCTTTAGGACTGTCTTATTTCCATGGAGGCCAGTGCTTTTTTCCAACGTGATTCTTGCCCTGGAACTTTCCCTTTACAGGATATTAAACACAACACACCTGTCCCTCTTCGACACCAGGAGTAGGCAAGAGGCTCGATCAATCACACTTTCCCAGCACTGTGCTCAGGGAGAGTCCCGCGCTCAGGATTGTTGGTAGACTGCTCTGAAGATTACTGACATTTCTGTTGGATAGGAAGAGACTGTTTATCTTGCCCAATGTCTCGGCTTGCAGCTCCGAAGGGATTCTATGTGACCTCATGAGCTGCCACTAGCAGTTCCTTTCACCGGGGTGTGGGGGTGGCATCTGGCATAAGAACACTTTGAAGAACAAGAGAAAGTTAACAGCACAATTAATAAACTGCATTACCTTTCTAAAATAGGGTCTATTTTTACATTTATTCCTGAGTTGCGAAAAGTTTCTCATTTGAGAAGTTGCTATTTTCACTGATGAAAGCCTAAAATCTGACTGCCTGCTTCTTCTGGGGATACATTTCCTGTATTCTCCTTGATGACTTAACTTGCCTTTGAGTTAAGAGTATTAAGCAGGGCCACAATGAAGAGCAACACTTACGTGTTCTTAGTACGAAGGAGACTCTAGAGAATAGAGGAAGTTGGTGGTGGTTAGCCCATTAAAGAGTCTCACTTTTAGCAAATTCTGAGAATGCTGAACTTCAGCTCTTTATCCAATTTGTAAAGGTTTGCACTGAACACTGAGAGTTTGGCAGTGATCACCTATAAAGGAGCTATGTACCTGATTTGTATCCTAACAATTTCAAGTTTACTTTTGATGCTCTTTGGACTGGTGAATCCCAATCTTTTCGCAAAGAAATTAAATCCAAATATCTGGGGCAATTTTCTGGCTCTGGATAGATTGCTTTGTCATCCTGTGCTGGAGCTGCTTGTGGGACAAAGATACTGAAATAGAACTTAAATTTAAGTTAGGTGTTGTAGATTTGGTCATTTTTCCCAAAAACAGGGTCCTTAATTTCCTTCTTTTATTTCTTTGTAAGTTTTAGAGAATCTATGGTGAAAGATAATTACATTTCTTAATTTCTTTTATTTTAAATTTATATCAAAGACTTCAGAGAGACTGATGTCCCTGAAATGGGTCTTCCCCCGTGCAGTCCGTGGGGCTCTTGTCCCACCAGTGTGTTCGGCGCAGGATGAGGCGGAACAGAGGGAGAAGCCATATGGAGCTAATGTTAAAGCAGCTTGTTGCGGGGGGTGGGAGGATGGGTTAGCCTGGTGGTGGGTATTGAGGAGGGCACATTCTGCATGGAGCACTGGGTGTTATGCACAAACAATGAATCATGGAACACTTCATCTAAAACTAATGATGTAATGTATGGGGATTAACATAAGAATAAAAAAAATAAATTAAAAAAAAAAAAAAAAAAAAGCAGCTTGTTGCAACAGGCGAGCAGCAGACACAAGGGGCTGTGTTGCTGTGGTTTCTCTCAAAAGGCAGCAAGGGCACAGTAACAGCTTGGTGTGGAGGATAAGAAACACAAGTGATTCAGATGAGATGTGTAGGGAGGGTGAGGAGGAGAAGCTGTGCCGAAGACTCGAGACAGACTCCATGACTGTGACAAGAGTGGGGCCATGAAAGTGGAAAGGTAAATATCTCATGAAGGCACCATCTGTCCCACAAATCCTTCCAATGTGGTTGAGAGGGTTATATTTTGAAAGCAAGATATTTTCTCTTGGTCCTTTCTCTGGAAGGTCTTGGCATATATCCCTACAGATATAGTGAAAGAAATGTCACCAAAGAGGCTAAGCCCTAGCCATCTCCAGCAGATTTGATCGCAAAGGTGGAAAGGGGCACCATGGCAGGAGTGGGTCTGGCTAAAAGGAAGAACGACATGGGTCCTGCTTGCAACATGGATGAGTTCATCCTGTGTGGGCTTAGTGGGGAAGATGATAACTGTGGTTGGGTTAAGCACAGACTTTCCAATGTAAGAAAGCTGAACGTGCAATCTGTCATTTGAAAAATGGTTAATTTGGGGTAATGGCACTAAGAAGTCTACTGTCTGGAAGGTGATATGTGGCCTTGGCCCCTAGGCTGGGGATGGGAGGAAGTCTCCATGACAAATGGTGCCCAGTAGGGGTGCTTTATGTAAATGTCATAGTTGCATTGATTAAAATGCTGAAAATATCACTTTCCACATAGAAAAGCCAACTAGGATGTGGACTCATGTTGAATAAGGTCTGACTTCCAAACTTCTTGTCCAATATTTGTTGATACTATTCATTAAATCTCTCCTGATTACCTCACTGACAGCAATTCATAAGAAAGAGAGAATCTGTGTAGGCCTTGTTTTACCCTTAACTACAAGCCACACAAAACTGTCTCAACAGATTTGCCATAATTCTTCAATTGTAAGGTTCAACAAAAATGGAGTGATAGTAGTCAGTAAATTACTTCTTTCACTGCATGTTATGTAAACTTTTTTTCCTCATCTGTTGATCCAAACAGGCAAGCAATTATCTTAAAGGCATGGAGCAGTCCCAGAGGCATGGGAAAGGTGGCAGACTTAAAAAAGATGGCTCTAAGCTCCTCCAACCTCTGGGGAAGCATATGGCTCTGGGCTTGGACTTGTGGGATGCTCAGTCATCTCATCAGCTCACAGAGAAATCTGACCCATCATCTAATCAGAACCTCCTGCATGCTGAGTGAATAATCAGCAAGAAGTCAGTAGCAAATATTCATCCATTTGCATATATTTATGTGACAGGCACTGTGCTAACTCTGGGGTTCCAGTGGTGACCAGGACACAGTCCTTGCTTTCAGGAGCCCCAGTTTATTTAAGAAGACAGTCTAAATGGGCCATAATGATACATTGTTCAGAGTATTACGTACAGAGGTAGTCCTCAATTCTTTTTCTTCCTGAAAGCATGAGAGATTTGACACATTCCTGTAAGTGTTCAGAATATGTGCAATGCTGGTGGGGGGGAACAGGAAAGAACATACAGAAAGGGTAAGCAGCAGGCATTCTGGTGGCAAAAGTAGCACCTAGCACTGCATTAGATGGTCAGGTTTTAAAAACATAGAAGAAGAGATCTCCAAACTGAGACCTAAAGCAGCTAGGGAGAATTAATAATCCTAGCTATCTTGGGGAAAGTGCATAAAGGTAGGACAAAAATAAAGAAGATTAGAGCAGAAGACTTGAACTTTGCTTCCCGTTGAGAGTGAAAACAGAAGGTCTCTGGACTTAAAAATGCCAGGCACAGCTCACAGCAAGAATATCATAAACAAAAATTAAGTGAAACGTTCTCTTTCCCACTATAGTATTTTGATCTTGTCAGTGTCTCCATTGGTTGAACCCAACTTCCTAAAAGGAAGTTAACAGGTACCCAGGGATCCTATGATGTGGTTCATAGCAATCAGCCCCCAGGTCATTGAAAGGATAGAGGATGGTTCTGGAGAGACACATGGAGAATAACCACACAGCCCTTGATTAGTTTTTAAGTGTTAACGCTTGAAAATGAGCAGAGAGTCGAGGCCATAAAGCAAACAGAAAACAACTATCATTAATATTCTCTGAGTGATTAGAGAATGTGTTTCAGCCCAAGAATATGATTAAAATGCTGAAAAAGGAAAATAGAACAAAAAAGATGTTTGGAAGTTAAAAATAGAATAGCAACAGTGAAAATCTTCATATGATTAGTTTTATTTTTGGCCTGGAAACCAGTGAAAATGTTAATTTTCATGTCTAGATTGGTGTGGAGCAAAACCTACAGCATACAGAACACAATAGACTTAGAATTTTGGAGGCAGAAGGGTCATAAGAACATGATCCCCATTAAAAAAAATGTTGGGCAATAACATTGGATTAATTCAAGTCATGTAATTGGAGGACTGAAGCAATTTTATCTTGTTCTTCAAATCTAGGGTAACCTCACTTCATAACTGGGTAACATAACATTCTTGTACAGGTTTTGTTGTTTATTTAATTTGCCTGTAAAGTCTTTTAAAAGTGTATTATTAGGGAGGCTTCTAGAGCAGAGAGCTACACTATGTATTCCCTTTAATTTCAACATCTTTGAGACTGTCCTGACAGCTAGAGTAAAAGGAAGGAAAGGATTTTCTTTGCCCGAGGACTTCAATGAACTTCCTGGGGGAGACAATGACTGGACAAGTTGAGTTTCCTGACACCCTGTAGTAATATCCCTCAACAACTGGAGTGGAGGAGGCAAGCCATTCGCTTCCTAGTTGGAGTATAAGGTGACAAATTGAGTTAAACAGCTATGTTCTCTCAGCTTTTCTCTTTATTTGGCCATAAGGAACATATGCCAATTTTTTAAGGAAATGTAGTTATAACAAATGCACTGATCAAGAGAAGGAGAAGACAAGCCACAGACTGGATAAAAATATTTGCATAAGGCATATCTGATAGCAAACTGTTATCCCAAATATACAAACAATTCTCTTAAAATTCAACAGTAAGAAAATAAACAACCCACTTAAAAAGGCTTTAACGGACCCCTCACCAAAGAAGATACATAGATGGCAAATAAGGATATGAAAAGATGCTCCACATCCCATGTCATCAGGGAAATGCCAATGACATGGGATATACTACACTCCTAGTAGAATGGCCAAAATCCAGAACATGGACAACACCAAATGCTGACATGGATGTGGAGCAACATGAACTCCCCTTCATTGCTGGTGGGAATGAAAAGTAACACAGCAACTTTGGAAAGACAGTCTGGCAGTTTCTTATAAAACAAACAAACTGATCCTCCCCAAAAGAGCTGACTTCAAGAGATCTTGAAGTCTACTAGATATCTAGGATGCAGGTTTGCTCTGCTGTGTAGCCTTGAAAGAGCATATAACATGAACTGTGGGAAAATCATTCTTGCATAATTTCAGCATGGAAACGATTGACATTGAATAGGAGAGCACTTATGACCACCATAGTGGAAGACAGCAGGAGGAGTTTTCCCAGGTGAACTCATCACCAAGTGTTCCCCAGCATTAGTGTCACATAGGTCTACGGGAGAGAGAAGGCATACTGATGCCTTTGGTTGAAAGAAGAGGTGAGCTAGAAGGGCTGCCACATTCAGGGTGCCGGTCATTCATGTGCAAGGACATCCAGCCAAGGGACTTAAAGTGGGGTGGAGATCCAGCTCTGCTCTTCATCTTCCTGGAGAAAGGGCTCTGTTTCCTAATTTGCACAAAGATTCTGAATGAGATAGGGACACTGGCAGTTTCATGATCTTTCACAAGCACCTTTCAGTCAGAAGTAAGGAATCTGGGGGCTGTTGTTCCAGTAGTTTCACTAGTGGGAAGAGACCAAATCCTATCCCAGAGATTTGAGGTTTGATGTCTGTTACTATTACTCTAGTGTAAGCCCTGACTGAGGAGGCCTGGGGAAATGTAGGTCACATACATTAGATGTCAATTTTGTTAGAAGTCTTTATTTATGCTTTTATAAAAGGACTTTAATATATACAGAACTTAGGCTTCTTTTTTTTTAGTGGAAAGTTAATTTAAGGTGACTTTCCAAATGGGAACGTACATTTTAATTTCCCATCTTTTGTCCCCTCCCCACCTTTTATTTAAGACTACCATGACATTAACTGTATGTGGGAAGTTATTTAATCTGCCTTCAAAGAGCTTTTATAATTTGGTTTTGAAGTGTGGAACAGTACACTTTATTTTAAACGTTCAGAACATGGTGTAGCTCTAGAAGAAAAAAAAAGATTTTTTTTTTTTTTAAAGCAAAGGTGCTAAATACAGGAATTTATTTCCAACGGCATTACATGCTGCCTATTCGGATTGTTTTTCAAAACACACACACATTAAATGTTATGTGTTAATCAGACCCCTGTTCAATATGAAAATGATTAGGGCATAAACATTTCATAATAGAAAGTTATGATTGAATGATATCTTCTGACTTGCTCTGTGGAACAGATAATCAAGTTGTCTTTCAAAGACTGAACCTGCAGTGAATGTTTTACTTGGGAAATAAATGAAATTGATTATATATTCTAAGCAAAAAATAAAAAGAGAAAAAACACACACTGTAATTACTTTCAATCTCCTCATAAAATGTTTTTCCACTAGCAGAGATTCTCAAAATTGTCAGGAAATACAAGAGAATGAGAGCAAGAGGGTATTAATCAGGAATTAGAAGTGGAAGAGATCTCTCAGGTTGGTTCCCCCTATTCTCGCCAAGATATGCCTGATGCACGCAGCTCAGTCAAACTTAAAGTGACGTAAGTGATGGGCTCCACTGCTTCCCTCAAGGTAATCCTGCACTGATTTCTTCACTGAGTTTCAGGAGACGATGGGGTCTCCAAGTGAGGCTTGCAAATAATCATTTTCTAAAACTGGCAGTCTTCGAAATTTCTGTTTGGCCTGAAAATCATTTTGAACCAATTCTTTTTGCAAAGCAGACCTGTCTCCCCTACTTACCTTCTTCCATGGCCCTTTCTGTTACTAGACCCAAATACAAGTATCTGCTTCTGTCAAGCACTATGGGGCAAACCTATGTAGTCCTATGGCAAGATTGAAGTTGTATATACTCTGGTTCTGCTCTCCCCACCTCAACATACGAGTGCCTACCCTTTTTTCACAAGACAATCTACACAACAGGCCAGTCAAGACACCATCTTCTCTTTGCCTTTTAGCTCTTTGCCTTTTAGCTCCTCACTGCTTTGTCATTCTATAGCTCATCACTAACCTCCTCAAAACCTTTCCACTGAAAGTTTTGGGAACACATTCTCAGTCCCTCAAAAGCTTTCTAAAAAGTTTTCTATTCTTGTTAAACTGATTAAATGTTTCTCATTCTTCAGTCATTTTTATCCCATATCCATGATTTTTGCTATATCCTCATGACACGGGTATTAAAATGGGATTCATTCTCAATTTGAGCTGAGGCGGAAATCATTCCATTTTAACAAATGGAATAAAGCAATAAAGCCAAGAAATTACCTCTCAAATTAAGGTGCTAAGACATGATAGCATATTTTGAAATTAGTTCATTCAACCTTAGTCCTTACCTTCTTTGAGGGGTTGAACAAATGGGCCAAGAGATCATTTTTCCTCCCCTCCCTTAGCCTCACTTAGAGGGGAGGGGTTGGGGAAGGAGAGATAGAATATGTGGCACAAACTGGGGTTTGGAATAAGTGGGAGACAGCCAGAAGAGGCCTGTTTCTTGGATTAAGGAAGCTGCAGCCACATCTTCCTTTGTGAGGGAAATTTCGGGAAATTCTTAAAAATAGCTTCCCATGAAAACACCTCTCACTGGGGATCTGCCATATTCACAGGTACTGTTGACAGATATACCTACCCTTCCCAGAAAATCTGAGAGGAGTCGAAGGCAGCCTTGTGTGGGACAGGAAGAGGAGAAGGAAATATGCCAATGTTGGGGAGAGAAGTTTATCCTTATGCCCACCCTGCTGTAGACTGTCCAGTCTGAAGCAGCACCAAGATGGCAGAGGAAAAACTTTCCCTTTGAAGCACATTTAGAATTTTGATAATTAAACTGTGTGGCCCTTTTAATTACTGAACTGATGTTGCTCTTTGGACTCTACTGGACAGTGAGTCTTTATGCTATGTAACAACATCCAAAACAAGTTATGGATTTGCTCAAGGGCAGAAGGATTACAGATCAGATATAAAAGAACTAGTGGGTTGGGAGCAGAAGAGCAAAAAGTTGTTTCCTTCTTTCACTATATGAGATCTCACTCTTCCCACACAGCACACCATCTGCATTTCGGATGGCTTTCTGAGACCTTTTAAGCCTGGTGTCCAGGCCTACACATGTGCACAAGCTCATCAAATCTCCAGTAACAGAAAACAGAGTCAAATGCTCCAAGGTCAAAACCACTCAGGAGGCATAAGAACACCCTGTCTGTTGGTCATATTTAAGGATGCAGAATTCTGGATAGAATCTTACCCATGAACATAAACTTATGTTTTTTTCTTTAATTATTTTCTAATCAGGGTTTTTTTTTTAATATGACTTAGATACAGTAAAATTCAGCCCTTTTAGGGGCACAATTTTATGTATTTTGACAAACATACATATGCATGTACCTATTACCACAATCAAGATATAGAATATTTTTATAACACCCCCCCCAAACTTTGCTCGTGCCCCTTTGCAGTCAATCCCTTCTCCTACCACCAATTCCTGACAACTGCTGATGTGACTTCCTTCCAAGTCATTTTTCCTTTCCCATAATATCATACAAATGAAATCACACATCTATGTAGTCTTCCCTACTTAACTTCTTTTACCTAATATAAAATTTTGAGACTCATCCATTTTATGTATATCAATAGTTTCTTCCTTTTTAATTACTGACTAGTATTCCCATATATATGGATATATCACATTTTCTTTATTCATTCATCCAGTGGATAGATATTTGGATTTTTTTCAGCTTTTGATAATTATGAATGAAGCATTTTACTTTAAAATTTTAAAAATATCTTTAGCCTTGTCTTGAGCAGTAGGTTTAAGGCATTAATTACTTATGTATTAAATTGCATATATTTGCATATATAGACATTAATACAACATATAACTATTAATATGAAACCACCTGTCTGTGTATTCCTTAAAGACATTCATCTCAGAAAGGCTAGCTATCACTATGTATACCATGTCTTAGGAAATAATGATATAACTGAATTCTTTCTCCCCAGCTCCACTGTGTTCCCAGCTTCCACTGCAGGATTATTAAAGGTGGCAGTTCCTTCTGCACACCATGAGGCAAGAAGCCATACCAGTCTTCTCCTAGCTCTCAGTGCTTCATCTGGAGAGCTTCTCTCCCAGCTCCCTGCGTTAAACCTACAGGCTGTGAAGCTCATTCCTTTATGCAACAGACACTGAGAAAAAGGAAATCAAATTCTCATTGAAGGAGATGGGCACCTATATGTAAAAATAAGGTCTGATATATTCAATAAAAAGCTGTTTTATTTTTTAAAAAGAGAAAATATATTTGAAATACTAATGAACCAGTATCACCCTAGATAGAAGTAACTCATTTAAAAAATTTGTTCCTACAATTCAACTTCATTCTCTTTATTTTTCTTCTGTTAATGTCTTATTGGAAAGCATCTCTAAACACTATTGGCAACTATCAAAAACCCCAGTATGAGAAGTATGTGAGGAAAAGTTGTTTCTTTAGAGTTTGATGACCAAAATCTCAAGTACAAGCTATTTGCATTCAGTTTCTAAATTATTAGAAGTCTGTCCCCATTTCATCCAAATGCAAGAAATTTTTCCATTTGAGTGGGAACTTTTAATATTTCTTGAGAGTCAACATTTATCTTTCAGATGAAAAGCATACTTTTATTTTTCAGTTTTGCTTTACCAAGAAGACAAACATTCTGAGCTATCTTTTATCGTATCATCAGTACTATCTTTTCTGCATCTTTTTCAAAAAGGGGAGACTAAGACCAGTTTTCTAGATGAGGTGTCACAGACCTAAGTTTTGATGCATATAAAAATAATCCACAATCTATTTGCTTTTTCACTTTTGGTGCAGCCTACCTGCAGGATACTTTTATAATTCTTTTTTTTTTCTTGTACATAAAATGAAACAGGTACTGAATCTTCTTCCTATAAATAAGGAAGATGAGAAAAGTGATGTGCCTTGAGTAATGAGTTAGATTTTATATAATGTGTTGAGGAGATGCATTATTGTATATTACTGGATGGAATTAAATTGCAAGTAGAGGTTCAAGGCCCTGGTAGGCTGACAGAAACAAAGGGCACCAGAACCAGGGGAGCTGGGACTGCAGTGTCAAGGCTGGAGCTACCAAGGGGCTAAGCAGAGGAGAAAAGATACAAAACCAGGGAAGGAATGTCTGAGAAGCAGTAGCTGTAAAGATGAACCTGTGTACCAGTGTGGACTGGAAATTCAAAGCCAAAGATGGGCAAGAGTGAGGAGATTAGGGTTAAGGAAGGATATATATAAGAGCTAGAGCAATTAATGGATGGCTAGAAGTGGATATGCAGCTAAGGCTGAGTGAGACTCCTGTTGGATCTGCCCATACATGTTGAGAGGACCTAATAAGACTCACTAGATGTAGCAATAGTGATGTGAACAGCTCTCCTTTACTTCTCATGGCTCCTTATGGGACAATTATGCTATTATTTCTTGAAGTCATGGTTATGCACTGAATTGTGTCTTTTCCTAATTTATATGTGGAACTCCTAACCTCCAGTACTTCAAAATGTGACCATATTTAGAAACATGGCCTTTAAAGATATGTTTAAGTTAAAATGAGGCCATTAGATACCCCCACTAAAAAGGAGAATTACAGACCAATATCCCTGATGAACATGGATGCAAAAATTCTCAAAAAGAAACTACTAATTGGATCCAACAGTACATTAAAAGGATTATTCACCAAAACCAAGTGGGATTTATTCCTGGGCTGCAGGGGTGGTTCAACATCTGCAAATCAATCAACATGATACACCACTTTAATAAAGGAAAGGATAAGAACCACATGATCCTCTCAATAGATGCAGAAAAGGCATTTGACAAAATAGAGCATCCTTTCTTGATAAAAAACAGTTTAGGGATAGAGGGAGTATACCTCAACTTAATAAAGGTCATATATGAAAGACCCACAGCAAATATCATCCTCAATGAGGAAAAAGTGAGAGCTTTTCTCCTAAGGTCAGGAATACAACAGGGATATCTACTCTCACCACTGTTCTTCAACATAGTACTGGAAGTCCTAACCTCAGCAATCAGACAACAAAAATAAATAAAAAGCATCCAAATTGGCAAAGAAGAAGTCAAACTTTCACTCTTGGCAGATGACATGATACTCTACGTAGAAAACCCAAAAGACTCTACCAAAAAATTCCTAGAACTGATACAGGAATTCAGCAAAGTCACAGGATATAAAATTAACACATAGAGGTCTGTTGCATTTCTATATACCAACAATGAAGCAGCAGAAAGAGAAATCAAGGAATCAATCCTGTTTATAATTGCACCAAAAATCGTAAGATACCTAGGAGTAAATAAACTTAACCAAAGAGGTAAAGGATCTATATTCTGAAAACTATAGAACATTTATGAAAGAAATTGAGGAAGACACACACACAAAAAATAGAAAAACATTCCATGCTTACGGAATGGAAGAACAAATATTGTTAAAATGTTTATGCTACCCAAAGCAGTCTACACATTCAAAGCAATCCTTATCAAAATATCAACATTTTTCACAGATCTGGAACAAACAATTCTAAAATTTGTATGGAACAAGAAAAGACCTCGAACAGACAAAGTAATGTTGAAAAAGAAAACCAAAGCTGGAGGCATCACAATTCTGGACTTCAATCTATACTAAAACTGTAATCATCAAGACAGTATGGTACTGGCACAAAAAACAGACACACAGATCAATGGAACAGAATAGAAAACCCAGAAATAGACCCTCCACTCCATGGTCAACTAATCTTTGACAAAGCAGGAAAGAATATCCAATGGAAAAAAGATAGTCTCTTCAATAAATGGTGTTGGGAATGGTGGACAGCCACAAGCAGAAAAATGAAACTGGACCACTTTCTTACTCCATATACAAAAATAAATTCAAAATGGATGAAAGACAGGAATCCATCAAAAATCCTTGAAGAGAAAACAGGCAGCAACCTCTTTGACTTTGGCTACAGCAACTTCTTGCTAGACATATCTTCAGAGGCAAGAGAAACAAAAGCAAAAAATGAACTATTGGGACTTCATCAGGATAAAAACTTGTGCACAGCCAAGGGAATAATCAACAAAACTAAAAGACAACCTACAGAATGGGAGAAGATATTTGCAAATGTCTTATCAGATAAAGGGCTAGTATCCAAAATCTGTAAAGAACTCCTCAAACTCAACACCCAAAAAATAAAAAATCAAGAAATGGGCAGAAGACATGAACAAACATTTATCCAAAGAAGACATAAAATGGCCAACACACCCATGAAAAAATGCTCAACATCAGTCATCATCAGGGAAACACAATTCAAAACCACGATGAGATACCACCTCACACCATCAGAATGGCTAAGATCAACAACACAGGAATTAACAGATGTTGGCAAGGATGTGGAGAAAGGGGAACCCTCTTACACTGTTGGTGGTAATGCAAACTGGTGCAGCCACTATGGAAAACAGTATGGAGGTTCCTCAAAAAGGTAAAAATAGAATTACCCAATGACCCAACAATTGCACTAGGTATTTATCCAAAGGATACAAAAATAGTGATTTGAAGGGGCACACGCACCCCAATGTTTATAGCAACAATGTCTACACTAGCCAAGATACAGAAAGAGTCCAGATGTCCATCAATGGATGAATGGAAAAAGAAAATGTGGTATGTGTTTTTACATATATATACATATATATAATGGAATATTACTCAGCCATTAAAATGAATGAAATCTTGCCATTTGCAATGACATGGATGGTATTATGCTAAAAGAAATGTCAGTCAGAGAAAGACAAATGCCATATGATTTCACTTACAGGTGGAATTTAAGAAACAAAACTGATGAACATAGGGAAAGGGAGGGAAAAATTACATAAGATAAAAAAAGAGAGAGGGCAAGCCATAAGAGACTCTTAATCACAGGAAACAAACTTAAGGGTTTCTGGAGGGGTGGTGGGTGGAGGGATGGGGTAACTGGGTGATGGACATTAAGGAAGGCAGGTGATGAGCACTGGGTGTTATACGCAACTGATGAATACTAAATTCTACCCCTGAAACTAGTAATACACTATATGTTAACTAACTTGAATTTAAATAAAATCTAAAAATAAAATGAGGCCATTAGGGTGGGCCTAATCCAATTTGACTGATGCCCTAACAAGAAGAGGAAATTTGAACTAACAAAGAGATACCAATGACACATACCTACAGAGGAAAGACCATGTGAAGACTCAGTGAAAAGATGGCCACCTGCCAGCCCAGGAGGAACCTGCCAACACCTTGATTTGGACTTCTAGCCTCCAGAGTTGTGAGAAAACAAATTTCTACTGCTTAAGCCACCCAGTCTATGGTATTGTTATGATAGACCTAGCAAGCTGATATGGTTATAATATGGATTCCTATGCATATTATACAGAATCAGAAGAGGTTCATAGAAATTATTTAATGGAGGGAATCCTGCAGATTTAGTTATCCCTTTATCTCTTATAAGAAGAAATAAATCAGGCTGCCCGAGGATGCCCCTGAACACTTATGGTGAAATCTGTGTGTAGACCTCACTTAACACACAGGATCTGCCTTCCAAAGTTTGCTTCCTGTATATACAAAAGCACTGCTCAGACTCACTAAAGTCAACATAATACCCTCCAGTTCCATCCACGTTGTTGCAAATGGCAAGATTTCATTCCTTCTGATGGCTGCATAATATTCCATTGTGTATAATATATATATACCACATCTTCTTTATCCATTCATCTGTCGATGGACATCTTGGCTCTTTCCATAGTTTGGCTATTGTGGACATTGCTGCTCTAAACACTGGGGTGCATGTAACCCTTCAGATCACTACATTTGTATCTTTGGGGTAAATACCCAGTAGTGCAATTGCTGGGTCGTATGGTAGCTCTATTTTCAACTTTTTGAGGAACCTCCATACAGTTTTCCAGAGTGGCTGCACCAGCTTGCATTCCCACCAACAGTGTAGGAGGATTCGCCTTTCGCCACATCCCCACCAACATCTGTCATTTCCTGAATTGTTAATTTTAGCCATTCTGACTGGTGTGAGGTGGTGTCTCATTGAGCTTTTGATTTGGATTTCCCTGATGCCGAGCGATGTTGAGCACTTTTTCATGTGTCTGTTGGCCATTTGGATGTCTTCTTTAGAAAAATGTCTGTTCATGTCTTCTGCCCATTTCTTGATTGGATCATTTGTTCTTTGGGTGTTGAGTTTGATGAGTTCTTTATAGATTTTTGGATACTAGCCCTTTATCTGATATGTCATTTGCAAATATCTTCTCCCATTCTGTCAGTTGTTTTGTGGTTTTGTTGACTGTTCATTTTTGCCCTTGCTTCCCTTGCCTTTGGTGATATTTCTAGGAAGTTGCTGCAGCTGAGGTACAAAAGGTTGCTGCCTGTGTTCTCCTTTAGGATTTTGATGGACTCCTGTCTTACATTAAGGCCTTTCAACCATTTTGAGTTTATCTTTGTGTATGTTGTAAGGAAATGGTCCAGTTTCGTTCTTCTGCATGTGGCTGTCCAATTTTCACAACACCATTTGTTGAAGAGACCATCTTTTTTTCCATTGGACATTCTTCCCTGCTTTGTTGAAGATGAGTTGACCATAGAGTTGAGGGTCCATTTCTGGGCTCTCTATTCTGTTCCACTGATCTATGTGTCTCTTTTTGTGCCAGTACCATACTGTCTTGATGATGACAGCTTTGTAATAGAGCTGGAAGTCCGGAATTGTGATGCCGTTGGCTTTGCTTTTCCTTGTCAACATTCCTCTGGCTATTCAGGGTCTTTTCTGGTTCCATACAAATTTTAGGATTATTTGTTCCATTTCTTTGAAAAAAGTTGATGATATTTTGATAGGGATTGCATTAAATGTGTAGATTGCTCTAGTAAGCATTGACATCTTCACAATATTTGTTCTTCCAATCCATGAGCATGGAAAGTTTTTCCATTTCTTTGTGTCTTCCTCAATTTCTTTCATGAGTATTTTATAGTTTTCTGAGTACAGATTCTTTGCCTCTTTGGTTAGATTTATTCCTAGGTATCTTATGGCTTTGGATGTAATTGTAAATGGGATCAACTCCTTAATTTCTCTTTCTTCTGTCTTGTTGTTGGTGTATAGGAATGCCACTGATTTCTGTGCATTGATTTTATATCCTGCCACTTGACTGAATTCCTGTATGAGTTCTAGCAGTTTTGGGGTGGAGTCTTTTGGGTTTTCCACATAAAGTATCATATCATCTGCAAAGAGTGAGAGTTTGACTTCTTCTTTGCCTATTTGGATGCGTTTTATATCTTTTTGTTGTCTGATTGCTGTGGCTAGGACTTCTAGTACTATGTTGAATAGCAGGGGTGATAGTGGACATCCCTGCCACGTTCCTGACCTTAGGGGGAAAGTTCTCAGTTTTTCCCCATTGAGAATGATATTTGCTGTGGGTTTTTCATAGATGGCTTTTATGATATTGAGGTATGTACCCTCTATCCCTACACTCTGAAGAGTTTTGAACAAGAAAGGATGCTATACTTTGTCAAATGCTTTTTCTGCATCTATTGAGAGGATCATATGGTTCTTGTTCTTCCTTTTATTAATGTATTATATCACATTGATTGATTTGCGGATGTTGAACCAACCTTGCAGCCCAGGAATAAATCCCACTTGGTCGTGGTGAATAATCCTTTTAATGTACTGTTGGATCCTACTGGCTAGTATTTTGGTGAGAATTTTTGCATCCATGTTCATCAAGGATATTGGTCTGTAATTCTCCTTTTTGATGGGGTCTTTGTCTGACTTTGGCATCAAGGTAATGGTGGCCTCATAAAACGAGTTTGGAAGTTTTCCTTCCATTTCTATTTGTTGGAACAGTTTCAGAAGGATAGGTATTACTTCTTAAAATGTTTGGTAGAATTCCTCTGAGAAGCCATCTGGCCCTGGGCTTTTGTTTGTGGGGAGATTTTTGATGACTGCTTCAATTTCCTTAGTGGTTATAGGTCTGTTCAGGTTTTCTATTTCTTCCTGGTTCAGTTTTGGTAGTTGATACATCTCTAGGAATGCATCCATCTCTTCCAGGTTATCTAATTTGCTGGCATAGAGTTGCTCATAATAGGTTCTTATAATTGTTTGTATTTCTTTGGTGTTGGCTGTGATCTCTCCTCTTTCATTCATGATTTTGTTGATTTGGGTCATTTCTCTTTTCTTTTTGATAAGTCTGGCCAGGGGTTTATCAATCTTGTTAATTCTTTCAAAGATCCAGCTCCTAGTTTCGTTGATCTGTTCTGCTGTTCTTTTGGTTTCTATTTCATTGATTTCTGCTCTGATCTTTATTATTTCTCTTCTCCTGCTGGGATTAGGCTTTATTTGCTGTTCTTTCTCCAGCTCCTTTAGGTGTAGGGTTAGGTTGTGTACTTGAGACCTTTCTTGTTTCTTGAGAAAGGCTTGTATTGCTATATACTTTCCTCTTAGGACTGCCTTTGCTGCATCCCAAAGATTTTGAATAGTTGTGTTTTCATTTTCATTGGTTTCCATGTATTTTTTTTTAATTCTTCTTTAATTTCCTGGTTGACCCATTCATTCTTCAGTAGGATGCTCTTTAGCCTCCATGTATTTGAGTTCTTTCTGACTTTCCTCTTGTGATTGAGTTCTAGTTTCAAAGCATTGTGGTCTGAAAATAGGCAGGGAATGATCCCAATCTTTTGGTACCAGTTGAGACC